>NC_142013.1:20151037-20464458 GCF_049901735.1 Notechis scutatus | reverse complement strand
TGTGCCAGGAATGCGTCCCAAGGCGGAACTCCACCGCCCGATCCTATACAGCGCAACCTCTCTGAGGTTGGGCGTGTGTGTTTCTTTTTTTAAAACAAAAGAAAGAGACGCCAAAGGACGGTGCGAAAGGTTCGCGGTCGTCTTGCAACTCTTGCGGACAGGAGTCGCCAAGGGACCTTCGCTCAATCTCGCTCCTCCCGGGGGCTGCATGCGCTCCGGGGGTTTTGCGCCCTTCCAGGAGAGATCTTAACCCGACGAGCTTGAAGGATCGGGCCGCAGGGTTTGGGTGCCTGGCCGTTCCCGAGCCCGCCTTGGGCCGGAGCAGGCGCTCCCTCTGACCGCGCTGGAGGCCTCTGGTTGCTCCCACCGGAAGAGCGGCAGCCAAAGCCGAATAAACTTTCCAGCTTTAGTCAGTCAGGCCCCGCGCTCCGCTGAGGGAAGCTGCGCCTTATTCCGCTCTGTCCTTAAACTTTCCGTCGCGGGAGCCGCCTCTGCCGCCTCTTCCCTGGGCTTGGCTTGGTTTCTGAGGTCGATGGGAGTTAGCATGAGGAATGGGCAGGACAGTCCCGGCACTTCTGCCTTGAGGACCGCCGCCCCTTGCTGATATTTCCAGGATAAAAATCTGGTTGAGAAACATTGGAGGGGGGGTGTCATGGTTATAAATTGACTTTTTCGTTTGTTGCCTCTTCTGTGTCGTGTGTTTCATAGAATCATAGTGTTGAAGGTCTTCTAGTCCAACCCTTGCCCTGGGCAGGAATCTTTGTTGCACCCAGACAAATGACCTTTAAAACCTCCAGGCATCACTCCAGGAGAGAGGCTGTTCCGCTGCTTAATAATTCCCATAGTCATTAAACTTCTCCTTATTTCAAGCTTGGATCTCTGTCTGCCCACTAGCTGTTATCATATTTTTATTGTCCTATCCTATCGTATCCTGCCCACTAGTAGTTATCCCATGTTCAGGTGCTCTGGTGAATAAATGTGCATCCTCTGATTTGTGACAATCCTTCATGTATTGAAAGAGAGCTATCAAAGCTTCCCTCAGACTGCTCTTTTTTAGGCTTAAAGGCATCAAGTTTCTTTTCACCAATCTTCAAAGAGTTTAGCCATCATCAGCGTCTTTGCCTCTCTTTCCAGTTTCTCAGCATCCTTGTATTGTGGCACTTGGTGAACTGAACATGGTATTTCAGATATGGTTTGATGAGTGCAGCATAGAGCAAAACTATTGCTGCCATTTATTTATTTATTTATTTATATTATATTTATATGGCCAAATCACACATGCTAATTCTAGGCAGCTTACAACCTTAAAACAATTCAAAGCATAAAACCTATACAATCATATCAACCACTTGGTTTTCTGTATCGGCCTAGGGTCCCCAGGCCCACACATAGTACGTCTTTAGTGCTTCCCAGAAAAATAATAAGATGGTGGGGGGGGGGGGCAGTCTTATCTCTGGGACAATGTATTCCATAGAGAGGACACTACCATTGAGAAGGCCCTTTTGCTCGTCCCACCAATTGTATTTCCCTAATAGACAGGACCTGCAACATGCCATGCCTTCCCACCCCGGTGAGTCAGGTCGCTGTATCTGAGGAGAGGTACTAACCTAACCTCAAATCATATAGGATTTTAAAAGTGATAACCAGCATCTTGATGAATTGCACCCAGAAGCAAATCGGCAACCAATGCACCTTCTGCAAAAGAGGTGACATATGCGCCAAACTAGACTTGCACAAAACTGTGCAGGCTGCTGTATTTTGAACCAGCTGAAGCATCTGGATACTCTTCAAGGACCGCCCCATGTAGAGCACATTATTATAGTCCAAATAGGAGGTGACTAGGACATGTGTGACTGAGAAGGACACATTGGTTCAGGAAGGAGCAAACCACAGCAGTTGTGCAAAGGACCTTCTGGCCAAGACTGCTTCCTGCTCCTCAAGTTGTGTCTCCAGGAGATGCCTAGATAACACACTGAGTCTATTTGGGGCAGTACAACCCCAACCATAACCAGAAATGGGATTCCCCAAAAGCCCAGGAGCCCCAATATGTTAGCTCCTTTGCCTAACTTATTGATAAAAACAAGGAGCCACTAGACCCAGAAAATAACCTCTTGCATAATTCTCTCCCTGTGATCTCTACATCTGATGCTAAACCTATTATATTCCGTATGAAGGTGAAGTCTATAATATTAAAAATATGACTTTCTTTTGTTCCCCTGACAAAGTTATTGAGGAGGAAGAATTCTTTGGCAGTTTGAGAAGTAGCAGCAGTGATATCAAAGAAAAGTTAAATGAGACCCTATTAGACAGAAATATAGAACAGGACTGGTAGGACATAATTGATAGCTTTGATAAGAGAGGAAGCTAATTTTGACATTTATAAATATTATTTTCCCATTTTTCAGGGATAAAGAATTTTCTAGTTTCATATATTTGATCAATAATTTTTAAAGAGTGTCCTAAGTGAAGTTAGTTTTCTTTTGAGAATGAAACCTTCCCAGGTTGATTTTTATTGAGAGTAGTTAGATCAAATTTTTCAACTGCTTATTTTAAAAATTGTTCATCTTATATATTAAGACCTTTTATAGTCAACAGTTCCATTTTATCACACCCAGGCAAGTAGCTGGTAAATCTTTCCTATGAAAACTAATGTCACAAAAATGTTTTTGGCCACAAATGAGTTTTCTTTTTGTTGTTTGCTGCATTAAGCTGATTTTAATTCCAAAAATGAAAATTCAGTATTGACAATAATTGTTCCATGAAAATACAAGCTTCTACATGCTTACCAACTACCCAGAGTTGGTTAGAATCAGGCAGCATCAAAATTAAATGAATATAAATACCTGAAAAATAAATCTTGCTAAATTAAACTTGACTCAGTTAACAATATATCAACATCAGATTGCACCAGAATTATTTTAATTGATATAACTGTAGAACACTGAAATGTAAAATAGAATTTAGGCCAACAAAACTAATACCTGGATATGATTGTTACGTTATGAGGATTGCTATGTTATTATCTGTTTCCAAAAAAACAGAAATTCATGATTTCCACAGATTGATCCATTTCAATCAATCATCCACAGATTGATGCATTTCTGTAGTATGGGACTTCAGTTTATGTGGGCTTGTCTGTGCTGTGTGTGTATCCTTTTGCATACCTTACTCTATGAGCGATGCTTCCAAGAGATGAGATTTTTCTTTCTGCAGACAGATTATGCTGGACCAAAGATGATGTCCTTAGGGACATGTTCAAATTGTTTGCAGCCCAGATATTGCAGTAGTTTGTCTGTATTAAGGTCACATTGGGACAGCTGGGCTCATACTTAGCTTTTTTTTTCTTCCAAGGTGCCAAGAGAATTGTGCAATGTTCTGCTTTCTCCATATGTCAAACACACAAATGAATGTAATATAGCAGCAATTAGAGTGCCATTAAACTGATTTGGCAAATTTGCAAATGCAAATTTCACAATTGTGTAGCACAGGGCTTGTTTGTGTGTGTGTGTGGGGCGTGTAATGAAGGGACAAGGTGAGAATCATCAGGTAGGGGACTACGCGTTGACCTTTCTGTTTTAAAAGAGGGCAAATTTACCTAGACTGGTAACAAAACCCTAAATGCACTTTGCATAGTATATTACTATATTGAGTTGTTAAATTTCTGACTGCATATTTTTTTCTGTAGCAGATTGCTTTGGGAATATTTCAATTCTAGTTTCCAGTGAACTAAAGCCATGTTCATTAAAATAATCTTCTTGGAATTCAATTGGCAATAAGTGAAAACTGAATAATGTTATTATCGCATATGATTCATGTTAATATGAATAAGAAACTAATGAAGACAAATTCTATATGTTGTATGTTAAGAGTCACTATTACTCTAACTGGTTTAAGCTATAGAGAAACCTATCACGAATTAGCATATTTCTTAACCTTGGCATATTTCTTAACCTTGGTCATAATTTAACAAAATAACAGAGTAAGAAGGGATCTTGGAAGTCTTCTCATCCAGCCTGAAACCCTGTACCATTTCAGACAAATAGTTATCCAATCTCTTCTTAAAAACCTCCAGTGTGGAGCACTGACAACTTTTGGAGGCAAGTCATTTCACTGATTAATTGTTCTAATTATCAAGAATTTTCTCCTTGGTTCTAAATTGGTTCTCTCCTTGATTAGTTTCCTTTCATTGCTTTTTGTCCTGCCATCAGGTGCTTTGGAAAATAGGTTGATCCCCTCTTTTTTTGTGGCTGCCCCTTAGATAGCAGAACACTACTATCATCTCACCCCAGTTCTTCTTTTCACTAGGCTAGACATGCTCAATTCCTGCAACCGTTCTTCATATGTGTTAGCCTCTAGTTCCCTAATCATCTTTGTTGGTCTTCTCTGCACTCTCCGCAGAGCCTCAACATCTTTTTTATATCATGGTGACCCCAACTGGATGCAGTATTCCAAATGTGGCCTTATCAAAGCATTATAAAGTAGTATTAACATTTTACATGATCTTGATTCTATCCCTCTGTTTATGCAGGCTAGAATTGTGTTGGCTTTTTTGGCAGCTGCAGCACATTGCTGGCTTAAATTTAAGTGATTGTCCACCAGGACTCCAACATCCCTCTCAGAGTTTATATCTGAAATAGAGCATAGTTTTTTTTTACTGAATAAGTAACAACTAGTTGTATAGCTTACTTTGATCTTCTTCAAGAATCTACAGTAGTCCTTTTGAGGAATACTTTCCTTCATCCTAGTGGGGACTGTCTTATTAATGGAGAATTGAATCAGCAGGAGTCCTTATTAGGAGATGTGTTCCTGAGCATATATAAAATGCTAAAAGAATATCAAAAATTAAATTACAGGATGTCTTTTTTTTTTAAAAAAAAGATCACTCATAACCTTGGTCTTGGATGATGATTACAGGCCAAACTGATGGTAGCAAACATTGATTATATATGAAATAAAATGTAGATGTATTGAGAAGAATACAGGAAAATGTTTTGGTAGAATTTAGTATATAAATGTTTTTCATGCTCAAAGGCAAGTTTGTGCCATTTTTTTCATTTTGTGTTTTATTTTGCTCTGCTAATATTGATGATAATGTATTGATTTTTCTCTAGGCATTTTGGAAATGAGCTCTTGCCAGTGACATTCAGTATGATAGGTGATAAGAGACCATGAAAGTTAAATTCAAGGCATCAGAAGATCAGGAAAATGTCTACCTTTGCTGTAGACTCCAAAAGTGTGGGTCGGTCATATAGGACACACAGCTCTGCCTAATTCCCACTCTTCAGCATCTGCTGTTTTAAGTAATTGCCTTTGCTGAAGAATTAGGTCTTTCCTGCAGTGTACAAAGTAAGATTCTTTACCTCTGGTGGAAATTGTGATAAGGAGGCTTATGAAATTTATTTAATGTCAGATACGGATTTCTATATTCTACTGAGAGAATTCTTAGTAAATTACAATAAGGTGAGGGTTGCCACATATAAGTTATACGTTAGTCCCTAGATAGTATTATAATTGCCGGATTCAACGTAAAAGGCTTTAAGTAGTCAAGATAAATGATGAAAAAGGTATCTGTATCATAGTGTCAAGTCTTCCTCCTTTTCTAAAGTTGCTTGGATGTAAGTGGGATGTAGTTAAACATTCTGCCTGTTTAATGTTCATATTTCTTTGATAACTCCTTAGTTCATGGAGGCACACAACCTTGCAATTACAAGTCCATGCAATTTTAATATATCAAAACTGTTCTGATCTTGCATGAATGTCATAGTGATTGAATCCAGTGCTAGGAATAATCAGACAAGCTGTGGTTTATGGGGATTATGTAATTTTTTTAGAATCCTAAATTTTGGATGCAAGAGCTCAGCTAGGTAAAAAGTAATGGTAGGATGGGGAAATTTCAACCCATGAATCTTGTACCAAATATACAAATCTGTATCTAAGTCAACAACAGATCAGGAATTCTAACATGCACTTTTTAGAGTATCCAGAAGATTTTTCTAAAGACCTTGTCAAAGATTATGAATAAGATAAGATAAGATTTATTGTCATTTTTTACTATGAGTACACTGGCACACATTAAAAATGAATTTCTGTTGCTTGTTCTCATATAGGGTTGCGCCCCCCCATGTCAGAAACTTTTTTAAAAATGGTTATATTTAGTAATGCTAAAACATTGGGAATCAAGAATTCTTGTTGATGTACAATAAGTCCTAAGCTACATCTATCTAGACCTACTGAGTACATCCTATTCCCAGATGTTCCTCTTAATCTGTTTTGAAATGAATTAAAATGTATATTGGATCTTAGAACTTCAATATACTTTTTAAATTTGCCCCAGACATTATGTTTCAGCAAATAATATTTGAAGACTCTTGTCTGAACTGAGAAGCTAAGTTGAATTGGACCATTTTACATGGAGAACAAACTCCTAGTGAATACCATAAGGGCTTTGGACAAATTGAAAAAACATCCAAAAAGAAGGAAATGACAAAAGATTTTTATATTATCACCCGCAAAACTATATGGACTTATAAGAGTCAAGTATTAGTTGAAGGAGTTTTTGATTTTTTTTAAAGAACTAGATTTAATAGCTTATTAAAGTTTATTGCAGTACCTACTGTACTTTTTAATACATTTTAATTGGTGATTTGGAAGAAGAATATGTGCCCAATATAACTTAATATCTACACTCAATTATTGTAAAATAAATGTGTGTAGCTGATCTTCATATTCTTCCAGTATACATGTGGTTGTTGTAGCTATTTATAGAAGAAAAGGGGCTTTCCATTTTGCAAAAAAATCTGAGTTGTAAGAACTTGAATGAAAATATGGCTTCTTTCCAAAGCAGTGATAGAAGTGGTTGTGGTTTATTCTCATTCTGCGGCATGGATAGAGAGAAAAAATGCTTAAATACTTAATTTTGTTTTGTATATTTCCTGCTTCAAAGGCTTTAATAATCAATATTATTTCTAAGCTGCCTGGTATTCTATTAAGTTAAATTGACTGCAGGGAAAATCTCTTCTGCTCCACAAATTATGATGAATATATAATAATGATAATGAACATATAAGTCTTAATAGAATTGCAAAGATTCTTTTTTATTTTTAATTGAAAGATAAAGTTCTGTACACATTTGCTCAAGAATCTGGTATTAGGATCTCCTAACCATGCATTTGGCTCTGGAACGATCTCCTATATAAGTACTGGTAAATGGGAATTGCGTGAGAGCATCAAAATGCTGAAAATACATACTGTAGGTTGAAGCACAGAGGAAATAAGATACTACATGGCTTTAAATTTGGGATCCTGAGTCATAGAATCATTGAATTATAGGGCTGGAAGGGATCTTGGAGATCTTCTAGTTCCAACCCCCTTATAGGATGAGGCCTTATACCATTCCAGACAAATGGTTTTCCAAACTTTCTTGAAACGAAGTGAAGCACCCATGACTCTGGAAAGCAACCTCTTCCATTAATTTATCATTCTCACTCTCAGGAAATTCCTCTTTAGTTCCAGGTTGGATCTCCCTCTGATGAACTACCTATTGCTTCTTGTCCTGCCCTCAGATGCTTTGGAGAACAAATTGACCCCCTCTTCCCTATAACAGCCTTTCAAGTGTTGGAAGACAACATCATGTCATCCCTAAGCTTCTCTTTGTTGGGCTAAACATATCTAGTTCCCTTAGTCATAATTGTATGGTTTAGCTTCAGGCCCCTATCGCCTTTGTTGCTCTTCCCTGCACTCTTTTTAGGGCCTCAGAACTTTTTTGTACTATGGTGACCAGAACTAGACACAATACTCCCAAGTGTGGCCTCACCAGTGCTATATAGAGCAGCAATAGGCTGGCATTGTAAGCCGTTCAGAGAATGCTTTAAAGCACTATGGAGCAGTAGATAAGTCTTAAGTGCAATTGCTACTCTCATTTCCTGTGCTGTCCCTCTGTTATGCAGCCTAGAACCTCATCAGCTTTTTTTGGGCAGCAGTAGCATGTTGCTGGCTCATAGATAAGCAGTAGTCCACCAAGTCACCTACTGTTAATCCAGGTACTGCCTATTCTGTAGGCAGAATAGGATCTGATTTTTCCTACCTAAGTGCAGGACCTTAACTTTTCTCACCACTGAACTGCATCTTGTTGGATGGGTCCAATGCTCAAATCTCTCAAGATTCTTCTAAATCTTCTAAGTCTGTCTTCCAAAGTTTTAGCAATCCCTCCCCACAAGCTTGATATCATCTGCAAATTTAATGAGTGCCCCTCATCCAGATCATTTATGAAGAGCCCAAGACAGGACCTTGAGGTATCCCACTGCATGCTTCTCTCCACATAGATATAGTTCCTTGGAGAAGGACATAGTTAGTCAGCCAAGTGCAAATGTATCTGGTGGTGGTATTGTCTATCTCCCACTGTTCTGTCTTACTAAGAAGTAAAGATGTGGTCTACTTTATCAAGTATCTTATTGAAGTCTAAATATATTGTATGAACAGCATTTCCTTGATCCACTAATTTAGTACTTTATCAAAAG
Organism: Notechis scutatus; assembly: GCF_049901735.1. Lineage (NCBI taxonomy): Eukaryota > Metazoa > Chordata > Lepidosauria > Squamata > Elapidae > Notechis > Notechis scutatus. The sequence goes on along the minus strand of NC_142013.1, from coordinate 20,455,942 downwards.
AAGGCAATAAGGTCTGTTTGGCATGACCTGCTTTTAACAAACCCATGCAGTTTTCTAGTAATCATCTTGTTCGTTTCTAGGTACTCACAGATCCTCTGCTTGCTTATCTTTTCAAGGGTTTTCCCAACTATTGATTCGTGCTGATTGGTTTGTGGATTCCTGGAACTACTTTCCCCCCCTTTTTTGAAGATTGGAATCACATCAGCTTTTTTTCTGATTGTCTGGCAGTTCCCCTGTGCCCAAGAACTATGAAAGATTTTATTCAGTGGTTCCATGATCATATGTGCCAGCTCCTTCAGGACACTGGGATACCAACCATCTGGTCCAGGCGATTTTAACTCATCCAATGTGGATGGAAGTTCTCTTACCAATTTTTTAAAACTTATTTTGACTTGTATTCCTGTTCTGTCTCCCACAGTGCAGCCGTTCATAGGCTGGGCCGTGTAAAGACAGTTGCAAAGAAGGAATTAAGCAGTTCTTCTTTACTGATCTACCTTTTCATGAATGTTTGATGGGGTTCCCCCCCAATAAACTCTCCAAGCCTTTGCTTTTAGCTTCTGCATTAGCCTTGCTTTGTTCTAGAAGTCGTCATTAATTTGTGGTTTCTGAGCATCTGGTGTATGTGTGCCTTTGGTTCATCATGCTTCTTGTAGACTTCTTTATTTCAACTTTAGCTTTTCTGGTCTGGTCTCTGTGTGCTTCATCTTTCAGTATTCATTCCTTTTAGATGATTCCCCCCCCCTTTTTTTTCTGGGAACAACAGTCAATACTCAATAGTTGAGCATCATGACTCAACTATTGTACCATGTTGCAAGGTGGAGGAATGCAAATTTCGTGGTCATTTTGCTGCATTGCAATTTATCTCATCACGCTTCAGTCCCCACTACATTCCATTCCCCCATAACTTGCTTTTGAGCAACTTGCCCTTTGCCCCACTCCTGTTCATTTTATGTTGCAGACTGTAAACTATAAAAGTTGGTTCCCATTCTCAACTGCTGGAAAAACAACTCCAGATCAGAAAAATGAACGCAATGACTTATAAAGGCATTGGATCCGTTCCTGTGGATCCCTCATTATTGCCATTGATGAAATGATCTCCACTATTCTTCGCCTGGCCTAAACTGAAGACAATATGAGGGGGGGCGGGGAAAGAAATCTCATGATCATTTTATTTGGGAAGCTCCCATAAGTGATTTATGCAGTGATCTAGTCTTCATAGATCAGGTTTTAAACATCAGGTTCCTTGTTCTACTTCCAACATTAAACTGACTGTTTTTGTTATTTCATTTCTTTAGAATTTCCTTCTAATCAACTCTCCCTAACATGTAATGCTGTTAAAGAAAAAGATTAAGAGTTTCTTACATGAAGTTTTTTAAAAAAGCTGTATTTAGTGCTGAATTGGTTTAATATGATATTTTATAGTCGAATCTAACTCTGAGGTAGTCCTGCATAGTTATAATCTTTTGTTATTTATTGATTTTGGTTTTATAAAAAAATTACTATATAAATAAAAACAAGATAATTCCAGATTTTTTTCAATACCTTAAGACACAGGTGTCAAACTCACGGCCCATAGGCTCGGATGCATCACGTGCTGGCCACGCCCACCCACCCCTTTTAGCGAAGGGGGGGGAAGTCATGATACGTCACGTGACAACAATGCGAGTTTGACACCGCTGCCTTAAGACAAAAAAAAAAATTAAAGAAAGTAAAAAAGACTTGCATAACAGTATCTTTGTTCTTTTTTTCTTTCAGACACTGGAGAGAAAAGAAGAGATTGGAAAACCATTTGTCTGAAACAATATAGACTTCCAGCTTGAGCAGGGGGTTGGACTAGAAAGTCTCCAAGATCCCTTCCAACTCTGTTATTTTATTAAAAACAACAAGAAATTTTTAGGATTTCTGTCTGGCTATAGGAACCATAAAAACTGAGCTGAAGAGAAATGACCTCAGCTACTGCTCCATGACTGTTGATCCTCCTGTGTACCAGAGACTGGGAAAAGTGTCAAGATTTGCTATGGAGGTTTGCCACCTACCTGTGAATTGATTTCAGGGAATAATGTTTTATAACAAACTGATATCTTCCACAAGAACGACACTGAATATTCGCATCCTTTTGATTATATGCAAAAGAAGTTGGTATTGATGCTGAAACAACATTGGATTAACCATGAGGCCAAAGACTTTCCCTGCTACTACTTACTCTGGGAACAGCAGACAAAGATTACAGGAAATCCGGGAAGGTCTGAAACAGCCTGCCAAATCCTCTAGTCAGGGATTACCCATTGGACCAAGCAGTGAAAGTTCTCTGGATTCTAAAATTCTAGTAGGAAAGGATGCTGCTAGACAGCAGCAAATCCGACCGGCTGCCAAATTTGGAAATTACCAGAAAGCACTACGAGAAATCAGATATTCTCTATTGCCCTTTGCTAATGAGTTGGGCACTACCTCTGCAGTTGTTGAAGTCAATAGACAAATGTTGCAGGAACTGGTGAATGCAGGATGCGACCAGGTGAGTATGCATTTAGAGCAGAGATGGGCAAGAAGGCCATTCTGTGCAGGTTGTATTGACTTCTGGATATGTTGGAATTATAAGTGGGCAATTAAGCTGCTGTTCAGTACATGCAGTGCATTGATTTAGGCCATGACTTTTGTTCTGTGGTCCTATTGCCATTTTATATGCTTGGCAATCATCATATGATTTGATAACCAGAGTTTGTTGAGTAGGCTGCAATTCATTAGGTCACTCTTCATATATACCGTGTTTCTCATATAATAAGGCCGGGTCTTTTTTTTTTTTGAGCCCTGAAAAAATGGCTAGGCCGCTTTTCGGGTGACTTAATTCCCCTTGCATCTTTGGGGCGGGCAGCGACGGCTTGGATGTTGACCTCGGCGTTGGTGGGGCAGTTCGTATCGGGTCAATGCAGGCAACACCATATCCGGGTGTGCAACAAAAAGTACTTCCTAACGCAAGCCCCCACCATTTCCCCCATTTCGCATGTTTTAATATAGGCCTTAATTTGGGGGGAGGGGCTTAATTTCATTTCATGCCTATAAAACATGCTGGGACTTCCTATTGGGGAGGCCGTATTGTTGGAGAAACAGTATATATATATATGAAGACATATACATATACATACATTATACATACATACATTATACATACATACATACATTATACATACATACATTATACATACATACATACATACACACATTATACATACATACATACATACATAGATACATACATACATACATATTCATATATAAACCAGATGTAAGCACCTTTTTTGGCCAAGGGGCCACATTTTTAAGATTATGATGTTCTGGAAGAGGTGGTACGAATGGGTGAAGGATAAGGATAAAAATAATGTATAGTCACAAAATAAGAAACATGTATATACAATGACGCAATAATTGTTAATGGAAATGAGATTTTTGTATTTTTTGTTTTTAAAGAATAATTTTTTAAAAAAAAATATGTTCATCTGTGAAGGCTTAACTGCACCAGATGGGCAGTCAAATATGTTTTTTTTTTGGCAAGGTTTGCTGAAGGCCTTAAAAATCCAAATGAATGTCGGGCTTAATGCATCCCTTTTAAGCTTCATTTCAATGAAAACATTACTAGAAATTCATCGCTGAAAATCTAACATTTTGCCTATTGGGACAGTGTAGGATGCAGTAACCAAACAGGGTTGACAGCTGCATGTAGCCTGTAGGTCATGAGTTGGCCTATAGTCATAAATCCTAGTTTGTAAATCACAATGTTAGGGAAGATACAGCATTCTAAGCCAACATTAATCAGGCTACCTTGTGTCATATGTGAATACAGGCTCTTATAATACAGTCATCAATTTGAGGACTTTAAATAATGTTGGAGTTGTGAATCCAGCCATTGTGTTTTGTACCTGGCTGATAATCAGTAGTTTTGGACTACTACTGCTTGCCCCCAAATTATAGGAGGGTTCTACATTTCTTTGAACTCCTAAATATCTTTTAGTAATGGCGATCAGAGGAAACATTCTTCATTGCATAGGATTAATTCTGCTTTGTAGGAATCTGCCTGATACTAAATCAAGCCTTTGATCCAGCTAATCCAAGATTGTTTTACCAACCTTTGTTTTGTTTCCCAACTCCAGAATGTCACTCTATAATCTTTTTGATCCTGAAAGGTGCTTCATAAATAAGGAGAGCTTGCATAAAGCATCTTCTTTCAGAATGTTAAAGCAGCTCTGCCTTAGAGCCTAAGCTTGCACTATTTTCAGTCCCATGTGGCTGTTTCAGAAGCTATTCTCCACTGTTGTTCGTGCAAATTAATATGATATGATAATGTGGCTGCTTTAACAATTCAAAATGAGGTGCTTCAAATCTGCTCCCATGCAGTCCAAGAGACAATCTTGCTGTACAGAGATGCAAAGGATTACATTTTGAATCTTCTCCATCAGTGCATTTTCGATTTGGCAACTTTTAAAATGTCTGTATTTGAACTCCCAGAATCCCACTGTCTGAGGAACTCTAAGAGTTGAAGTTCACACATCATACACTTCTATATGAAAACTATACTACTGAACTAAAGAAAAGTACACCCTCTGAACACTTCCTGAAAAAATGGCCTGAAAAGTACTGTGGCTGGTTTTGGGGGTGGGTGGGAATGTTGTTTTTGCTTTTTGCCTAGTCCTCAGTTCTTACAGATTTATTGCAAGTCATGTGATATAAACACTGCAAAACCTGGAGTTATAAATCCAACAACTAAAATGCTCTGAATTTTTATGACTGCAGTTGAAAGTTAAACAGTGAAGTCTAGCACACATTTGTTAAAAAATAATACAGTTTTTGAACATACTGAATTCCTTCATAAATTTTGCAACTGTTCCCACGTTGTGTGAAGTGGTCTGTTGTATTAACTCAGGCATTGTGGTTGGTAACTGTCACTGAATGATTAGCATTAGGTATGATCCCAGATAGTTGTGGCTTATTTAGCAAAGCATAGTTAGGCAGGGTATCGCATAATCTTGTATGTGAGCCCAGTCTCTTAAGTATTTAAAATTTTATCTGTAAAACTATCAACTAAGGGTCTTAATAAAACCACAATAATTAATTTTACTCTCTTAGTAACATCTGCATGAAGCTCACACTGCTATAGATGTTACTCTTTCAATAATTATAAGATAGTTCCAGAACTGGTACAACTTCATACCAAAAGGCATGATGATCTTGCTCATTTAAAAAATATGAAGCCAGAAATGCTATTAGTGGCCTATCAACTGGTAAACAAAACTTGCTTAGCTTGAAAAATGCTTGTTGCAGCCTTCAAGAAAGAGTGGAGCACAAGCCAAATGTGTTTCTTGCAGATCAGTAAGCCATTTAGAAACACCCCAGGCTATTAAATGTGGAATGCTGCATGCAGTTATAGATAGTAGCTTTCAGAATTTTAATTTCATGGAATGCAACCGAGTATGTGATTGGAAGAGTTCAACCACTTGAAGAGCTTTAAATTGTATTGTGATCTTTCTCTCTCTCACTGTTTGAAATGAAAAAAAGCTGGCATGGTTTTCTTGTTTCCATTGTAAATCAGTAATGCGGATATACCTTGTTGAATTGTTGCAATTTGCCATTAGATTACAAAGATGCCTTGAGCAACTGTTTGAATGCACTTGGTTTTTCCACTAATACAATTTTCCATTATTGCCTTCTGGTTTGTTTGTACTTTACACTACCCACTGTAGCCCTGAGATTTAGTAGTGGTTGTTGTTGTTGTTGTTGTTGTTGTTGTTGTTTTTGTTTTTGTTGTTATAAATCTGCCTTTTAGATTGTTAAGGGCACATAACTACAAAAAAAAGGAGACTAGCCAGGTTACAAAACCAGATCTGATCATGCTCAATTCTTTTCAAGTCAGCCATATCAGTTCTCCCTAAGCTGTCTTTCTTGTTGTTAGGATCAACAGAAAACCCAGGATTGTAGGGTTAAAAAAACATTATTGTAAAACAGGGGTGTCAAACTCAATTTCATCGAGGGCCACATCAGCTGTGGTTGACCTCGGAGGGGGGAGGTGTGGCCTACTGGGTGGGTATGGCCAGCTGGATGGGCGCGGCCATCTTGACACCACTCACTTGGGTGTGGCCAACTGGGTGAGCGTGGCCAGCTTGATGCCATCCCCAAACTGCTGACATGTTTCTTCTTTGCATTGGGTAGACTGGCCTGAAGTCACGCTGGCCTGATGTTTCTTCATATTGGTTAGACCAGGCCGAAGTCAAGCTGGCCTGATGTTTCCTCTTTGCATTGGGTAGACAGGGTTGAAGCCATGCAGCCCGGCTCCTTACATTTTCCAGGATGGCCCTCAGGCCTTGTGTTTGACACCCCTGTTGTAAAACATATTGAAAGAAGACAAAAGGAAGACCATTTTTTTAATTTTAAAAAATGCATAGATGCATTCATGTTTTCACTAGAATTCAAGCTCAGCTCAGTAGCTTTTTTCCTTCTTGTCACTTGAAACTCAGTTAAATTCTTCTCTTTCTCCTCCTCCTCTGTTCTATGGCATCTGAAGTTTCAGCTGTAGTCACCAGAATGCTAAATGTTGTATCCACTTCCCAATTCTTTGCTTAGGCAGAACTGAAGGATGTTCCATTCTGTCCCCAAGGGGCTGCTGTTTAGATTAATAGGTATACAAATGATGCCCTGCTGGGTCATCATTTCGGAGGTCTTTCCTTACCTAAACAGAGAAATGGAATAACCAAGGACAAAAAGGCAGGGGGAGCAGGAGCAGTTTCCAGCTTCCTGCCAACTTGCCTGCAGCTGACTGCTCTCTGGCAGCTATGGTGGGACCAGCCTACATGGTCTCCAGAGGGCTAGGGATGGGACCAGTCTACTAAAACTCTGGGCAGTAATTCAGGAGACTTAAGTGACCACAAATTTCAAGCACAAATTGTAATCTCACTGGAGACATGGTTCCCAGAATTTGGATGCTTTTTGTGTAAATTATCCCATTTGAGGGACCTAGGTTGCGCCTGTTAAAAGTTATAGACAAAAGAGTTTTAGTATTGCATAGCACATTATATAGGAATCTGAAATATTAAACACTTGATCTTAGCCAAAAGACTGAGAAGTAGTGGAATATTGATAACTACTTATGGACAATATACAGCAAATCTGAGAACATCTCCTTATTCATTTATTTATTTTATTTTATTTTATTTTGTCAAGCGATTATAAGATAACAGGTTTAAGTATAAACATAGTTATGAATACATGAAATGGATACGAATAGAAGAAGAAAAAGAAAGAAAGAAACAATAGGATAGGGACGGTAGGCATGTTGGTGCAGTTATGCACGCCCCCTACAGACCTCTTAGGTGAGGTCAAGGTTAAAGTTTTTGGGGTTTGGGGAAGAAACCACAGAGTCAGGTAGAGTATTCCAGACATTGACCACCCTGTTACTGAAGTCGTATTTCCTGCAATCAAGTTTGGTGCAGTTTACCTTGAGTTTGTATCTATTGTGTGCTCTTGTATTGTTATGGTTGAAGCTGAAGTATTCATTGACAGGTAGGACATTGCAATGTATGATTTTATATACTATACTTAGATCGGACTGAAGGTGGCATAGTTCTAGGTTTTCTAGGTCTAGAATTTCAAGTCTGGTGGCATAAGGCAGTGATCCCCAACCTTTTTTATGCGCGGCCGGTGCAGCATCAGCTGGGCGCCGTGGCCGGTACGGCATCAACTGGGCGCCGCCATCTTTTTGCGAAAAGTGCTTCCGGTGACCTCACCGGAAGCACTTTTTCATCAAAGATGGCGGGCGCATCAGCGCTTCGGTGAGCTTTTCGGGTGAAATGGCTTTCTACCCAGAAAAGCTCACGGGCGCTGCGCCATCTTTTTGATGAAAAAGTGCTTCCAGTGAGCTTTCCTGGAAAAGCTCACCGGAAGCACTTTTTATCAAAAGATGGTGGCGTCCAGCAACCAGTAAGACTTGTTCGCGGACGATGGACGGTCAGGACCGGTTGGGCCCTGGCATAAGGTATTCTGCAACTCTCTTCTTGTTAAATATTTCTGGATTTTCTGGGGATCCCCAACCTTTTCTTCCGACATCAGCTGGGCGCCGCGGCCTACGCGTCACTGGCAACGCTTCGGTGTGTTTCATAAAGCGGCGGCGCTCTGGTGAGCTTTGGGTAGAAATGGCTTCTGGAAAAGCTACGGGCCTGCGCCCATCTTTTATGCAGAAACAGCGCTTCGGTGATATAAGGTTGTTCCAGGTCCCGGACGTACCCCTGATACATAATGTGGGTTCCAGACTGATGAGCTGTATTCAAGTATTGGTCTAGAAAATGTTTTGTATGCTGTAGTTAGTAGTGTGATATTACCAGAGAAAAAGTTACATAGGATTAGGTTAACAACTCTTAATGCCTTTTTGGCTATGTAGTTGCAGTGGGCTCTAGCACTTAGATCATTAGAAATGAGTACTCCAAGGTCCTTGACAGAGTTTGGATCATCAACAAGGTCTTGACTATTCAGCTTGTATTTTATTTTCTGATTTTTTTTTGCCAATATGTAATTATGCCTATCTTAAAGTTAGAAGGTTGAATTTTGTTTTGGCAGCATTCTTGATTATGCTGCAAAATCAATTTAAAATTGTCCTCATGTAAGTTCTGGTGAAAACAAAACAGTAAAATAAAAAGTAAAAACAGTGAGGGGTACTGTGATTCCTGAAAAGTGAAGACATATATAAATTACATAACAGCATAATGGAACTAGATCGTGTTTTTCAAATTTGGCAACTTTAAGATGTGGCTGGGGAATTCTGGGAGTTGAAATCCACACATCTTAAGGTTGCCAAGTTTGAAAAAGATTGATGCATTCTGAAATGATAAGATTCCCTAAAGCTAAAGCTAATGCAACGATTTGTTGTGGGTTTTTTTGTGGATGGCAATTATTATTTTTTCCAATCTGCTGCAAGAGGCTAATCTTGCTGTATTTCTATAAAATGCAGCAGTATATATTTATGAGGGTTAAAGCCTGCTTTAAAAAAGGAGCCAACATTGTCAGATCAAATACTTATGCAAATGCTCGGAGATTTCTTCATCTGCTGGGAAAGTTAACAACACATTTCCTGGTAAAAAGCTTGAGCTGGAAAAGAGGTGACTCCGCTTTCATAATATGTGAGTGACTTACAGGATGCTCTTCTCTAGTGAAGGTGGATGACGCAGACAGGTAGGAGGAGCGAGATGGATGAATGTTTAGTTATGCCTAGAACTGGGAACAGTCTGATTATGGAGAAGTTTCTGCCTAGCTATAATTATAGAATGTGTTATAAATTTTCCTCTCTTTTTAAATATGTACGTCTCCAACCAAAAATAATCTGTTTTTATCTCCCAGTGTCTGATTTCCTCCTTAAAAGAAATGTCATTTTCATACTGGCTAATTTTCCTGTAAAATTCACTGGCAGAGCTGAAGCCTTTCCCCTAAATTGTTAATTAAACAGATATGTAAATAACAAGTCATAAGAGTTTCCAGTACTGAGGATTTTTTTTTATGACAAGGAGCATTCACAGGTCTAAAACAAGACTCAGTATATTTTTTATGAATACGCAACTAAAGGACTGGACAACAGTTTTGTAGAAGCAATGTAAATCATGCATTAAAAATTCTCTCTTCCAAACTGTAGGGCTGTGCAATGCTTTGGATTCAAAAATAAAAAGATGCACAATACAGCACTCTCCACTTTACCTGAAACTAAGTACAGGTAATCCTTGACTAATAACCATTCATTTAGTGACCATTCAAAGTTAAAACAGCTCTGAAAAAAGTGACTTACAACCTGTCCTCATATTTATGACTGCCACAGCATCCCTATGGTCATATGGTCAAAATTTGGGAGCTTGTCAGCTGGCATGTATTTATTAAAAATTTCAGTGTCCAGGGGTCACATCATTGCTATTTGGGACTTTCCTAACTGGCTTCCGACAAGCAAAATCAATGGGGAAAGCCAGAATCACTTTACCACCACAGCAAAAAAAAAAAAAAAAGGTTGTAACATTGGGCACGACTAACTTAACAACCACCTTGCTTAACAATGGAAATTCCAGGACTAATTGTAGTTGTAAATTAAGGACTACTTTTATACCTTTTCCCAGGACTGAACTGCAGCTGTAGAGAGCACTTGCAAAAGCTTCAAAAAAGACAAAGCTGCTTTCAGAAGATGCTCAGGGTCTTTTCAGTGAGGTTGGTTTGTAAAATATTGCACTTGTGGAATAATTAAAAGCAAATGTATATCTTAATTCCACACCTCAGTTTCCTTAGACTAGGATGTGGCTGCTGTGTGTAAGCAAAGTATATAGTAAAGCTATAATAACTCACTTGGTAGTATTTTGTCCATGTATTTGACTACAGTTAAGAAAAATAAGGGATTAAAATAAATAAAACAAAGTTCTATAAGCGTGAGAACTACATCTTATTTTGCAAAGAGGAAATGGCTTCACCAGGTCATTGATATTTCTATTACTTGTTCATTTGTATGGTTAAAAAAGTAAAATCTGACCAAAAGGTTAAGAATGCTATTAAATGCTTCAGGAAGTGATATCAGAATATTATCAGGGTGTAGTGGTTCCTGTTGGAAGGCTTTTATGAAACCTTGATAGCTTAGCCTTGACAAGAGTCTAAATAGTTTTTGAAAAAACACAAAAGCTATGTTTTGCAGATAGACCGATCTCCTTTTTTTAAAAAAAAGCATATAGAAAAATCAGTTTTTATAAGGCAGATCGGTGATCTCTGTCCAAGATTAGGATTATAGCTCAATATTTTTATATTTCTTGATTTTCAGATAGTCCCCTCTTTTTTCCTGACCTCATAGAATGTGGATTTTAAAGTATGAAGTAACAATAAACTCATTTTACTGACCAGGAAATGTTTATCATTAGAACGGATTTCACCAGAAATAGCAGAGCTCCTTGGTTGATTTTTATAATCAATACAGGTAGTCCTCAACATCTGACCATTCATTTAATGGCCATAGTTATGATAGTGCTAAAAAAAATTGGTCCCCACATATGACTGTCGCAGTGTCTCTGTGGTCACTTGTTTAAAATTCAGGAGCATGGCAACCAGCATTTATTTAGGATGGTTGCAGGATTGTGGGAGTTCCAGGATTGCTATTTGCAATCTTGGGGCTTCCAATAAGCAAGGTTAATGGGGAAAGTTGAATTTGCTTAATGTCCACGTGATTTTCTTAATGATTGTGGCAAAAAGGTAGTAAAATTGGATGCAAATTACTTAACCTCATTGCTTAGTGACAGTTGGGCTTGCAAATTGAGGACTACTTTATGTACAATGTAGGGATTTGTGTTTGTTGTTATAGCAATTCTTCAGTGCAGAATTGTCCCTTAAAATTACAGACTATTAGCAATTACTTCCTAAAAAAGCCTTTAAGTTTATATATAGTTTCCATGGAAGCTAAAATATAATAAAATTAATTATGGTCAGGATATTTATGGAATCCAAATGTACAAACATCATACTATAAACTATGAATCAGATTTATCAGTCACAATGGCTGGCACACATCATATTAAGCCGTGATGTGGTTTGCTTAGTTTTGGCTTAGTATGTTGAATGAACCCAGGCATTGAAGTGGTTTATGGCTTATTATAAGAGATTTTGGTAATCTGAACAAGTTAAAACAAATAATCTAGTCCTTGGAATAAACTGGAAATGGCTTATACAACAAACTAACATTAAACTAAATACAACTTAGTACAGTGTATAAATCTTTCGCTTTCATACCTTGGCTCAAAATTAGAAAACAAGCAATTAGAAACACATACTTAGAAATGCTGAATGTGAGAGGTTCAAATCCTGAGCTCTTGCCTTAAAAGAGATAATGGCTAAAAAGTAGTTGTTGTCTTCCAAGCATCAGAACCATAGGTTGGTTCTACATTGATTGTGTGCTGGTTTCTTTGCTTCCAGAGATTTAGTAGATGAAGAACATCAGCACAGAGAGGTGAAAATAGACTTCACCTACTAGTCAGGGAAGGGGAGAGCATTCATTAAATTGATATTGTTAGTTCTAGAGCTTGCAAATGCTTAAATCACCATATCTCACCTGGTGACAGGTAGTTGAATAAGAGAGAGATTGTAAGCAAGTAATTGCATGACTCACAATATGAATGCAGTTGTGAAGAGATAAACAATATACTAGATCTTGAAAACAGAAAACACTGAAAACTGAGTTGCCAGAGACATTCTACGCTAAAGGATATTAATGCCAGTAATATTGAGCATGTTATCAGTCAGGAAAGTATGACGAGGTGCTTTGGAATGCAGAAGCTACATGCCAATTTGCACTGGGCTATCATTTAAGGCACCATATGGATATGGGAATCAAGATTTTCAGGTTTTTCTCCTAGTTTGTGGGATAAGTGTTGAATAAGTTTGCTTTTAAAATTATGTCAAATCCCTATACTACAGCTTTTGTATATTTTTTTAAATAAAAACATGCAATTTCTAACAGTTTACAGACTGTCCCAGGCTTTGTAGCATATCGGGGGCCACTTACAAAAGTGAGTGGTTTAGAATCTTTAATAAAACTTATTTAGAAGCTAAATGAGTGTCTTAAGTCTCTGCAAAGCTTGTCCATTAAACCCATAATTACAAGTAAAAGGTATTAAAAGAAGGAGGTGAAATGTTTGGCTTTGTTTACTCTGGGGGGCTTCAGGGGGATTCAGGTGAGCTGTGTTTCTGTCCTTTTGGCCTAAACCGTGATTTTCGACCGTAGCAACATTTAAGAGGTGCAGAAGTCCGCTCATCGTAAAGTTGTTAAGATTGAGAAACGCTGCTCTAATAGGAAACTCTGCTCTGCTCTGCTCTGCTCTGCTCTGCTCTGTTGTAGCAGTAGTGACCAAAAAAGAAATTTGGGACCATTTGTGGCCAGGGATAATAGGTTGTCCATCTTTGGAAAAACAAAAATCTTTGGAAGAAGAAAATTCAGAGTAATCATTCTCAGCTTTAACTTGTAAGAATTCACTAATTTGGAAATACATCTTGCTTGTTGAACGCATAGTAGCTCCAAAATCTAGAAACTTTAGACCATATTCCAAAATTGGGGAACCTTATCATCAAGAAAAAAAGAGTCATTGTGTTTTAAACATTTATTGAGCTAATACATGTGAAATTTAGGAATGAATATTGTCTGTAATTAACTTGTGCTATCATAAAATTGCAGCAAGCTAGGTTTAATAACTAATGATATGGCTGAAGTTGTTACACACACACACACAACACATACACACACACATTTTGCATGGAGCATGTTTCTTGCATCATTTTTTTTACATTAGTGCCATGATTAAAGAAACAGAATATTTAAACAGATTTGAAACTGCAGTCACATACAAAAGTCAATAAAGGCTTGGCAGAATCATAAACCAGCTGGTCTCAAATAATTCATGTGGGGGTTTCCAATTTATTTGGCACTAGACAAATTTGAAACTTTGAAAATTGTGGAGGGAAAATAGGGGCTGTCTTGTATATTTTATGCTACCCATTTTGCTCTGGAAATGTTATGTTATATATCACCAAGAGTTGTATGATTGTGGTGACATACAAATATTTCCAAAACAAGGTTTTAAGTGAAGGCCCAAACAAGGTTTAGGTGAAGGTATCCACAGGGACTTCAATATTCATGAATAGCTGTGGTGATTTAAGACTTCTAAACAAGAATCAGTACCTTGAATTGAGTCTAGCAACACATTGGAAACAGCTGCAATTGATATTAGAGTGGTATAATGGTCATGCGATAGTTAATACAGCATTTTCCTGTTTTCTGAGATGAAGGTCCTGCAGCTGTTGCTTGCTTTCTCCCTGGAATCTTATTCTTGGTCAATTGTAGACATAGACAGAAATTGAATAATATTGCTGCAGCTGCTTTGCATGGAAATGCCTGACCTTTTGGATGTTTCATCTAGCTGATTCTTTTGCCTCCAGCAGGCACTGAACTATTCAAAAATTGTACCCTACCATTTTCAAACTCAAAGCAAACTGATGGTGTATTAATTAACAAGCCTCCCTTCTAATGGTCTAGTATGTTGGCAGTCTAAATTCCAATCTTGCAGCTGTTCAGGCTGTATCGTAAGAATATATTTTCCCCTTCTCTCAGGATTTTGATATTCCCTTGCTTCTCTGTCATTTGTTATGTTCTGTCTGTATGTTTGTTATGTACAAGTTGGTTTGGAATGTCCTGGCAGCTTTAGTGGAGATTTAAAGGCTGCAAGGGAGCTGTGGAAGGATTAGTACACTGCAGATAAAAATAATAATTCATTAGATTTATAAGGCCACCAATTCAAAAAGATTCAAGAGGACATGCAGAATAAAAACCACGATAAGAAGACAAACCCAGTACAGAAAAACCGATGTATTGTCTCCCCAATTGTTTCTGGTTACCATCGGCTAGGGAGTATCAGCTGGTGGTGCCTTTTCTGCTGCTCCTCCTGCCCTTTGAAACATCATTCCCCCTGGGATTAAATTGGCCCTTGTTGGCCTTTCATAAGATCAGGTCTTAAATAATGGATCATTCTCTTCCCATCTTTCCAAGAAGGATAATTTGATAATGCAAACCCCAAAGGCATTTGTGCTGTAGTACAGATAATCAGGGACGTGGTGGCTCAGTGGCCAAGACACTGAGTTTGTCAATCAGAAAGGTCGGCGGTTCGAATCCCTAGCGCCATGTAACGGAGTGAGCTCCTGTTACTTGTCCCAGCTTCTGCCAACCTAGCAGTTCTAAAGTATGTAAAAATGTAAGTAGAAAAATACTTCTATGCGCCTTCAGCATTTAGTCATGCTGGCCACATGACCACGGAGACGTCTTCGAACAGTGCTGGCTCTTTGGCTTTGTAACGGAAATGGGCACTGCTCCCTAGAGCCGGAAATGACTAGCACGTATGTGCAAGGGGAACCTTTACCTTTACCTTACAGATAGTCCTCAAATTACAGCTGTCATTGAGCCTGGAATTTCAGTCGTAGGTCGTAAGAAACACTGAGCGGGTCACCATGAGCCCATGCCCAGTTTTGTGACCTTTTTGTGGCACTCATTAGGCAAACGTGGCAGTTGTTAAGCATACCCATTGTAGCCAGTGGGAGGTTTTTGCTGAACAGACGTAAACACCAATTTCTAGCAAAAAAAAAAAAACGTCATAAATCATGATCATGAGACACTGCAAATTGCAAGCCAGTTTCCAAATGCCCAAAATGGGGGATGGGAGTACTGTCGGAACTTTGAAACTGGGTCATAAGGAGCTCTGGGAGGTTCGTCATAAATGTGAACATTTGCTAAGGTACTGGTTGTAATTTGAGGACTACCTGTACTGTTAACAGGTAGAAGAAAGGCTAACTACATGAACTAGGAATCACTCCCTACACCAATTCTTAAGTTCAGCTGGATCAGAAGGACCATTTTTTTAAATAGAAGAAGTAGGGGAAAACTGTTTGTACAGAATAATGTAAAGATCCACATTGAAACAACACCTTTTTGTTAGATGAATTCAGACTTTTTGATTCTGGACTCTGTCAAATAAAATGGCAAACACAGCAAAAAGTAGATGGAAAGAAAAGAACTGGCAGACATTCAAGCCATATCTGTATTTTGTTACAGACTCGGATGTGGGAGTGAGCTACAGACATTCATACAGGGTTTTCCAATCAGGTGCGAAGAGTGTGTAAAGTTGCATCAAAATTCTTTGAATGACTGCTAGGGAGAAGAAGCAAGCATATGGTATATCTGTATATCGTACAATTCACCAATTCAGAGTAATCTTGAGTCTTTAGCAAACATACATAGATCCTTTTGAGGGGGTTGAGGAGGGTAAAAGATAAAGAAGAAGGGAAACAGAGATTGTTTAAAATATTTTTAATTAAATGATCAAAGATGAATTCTCTAAAAAAAAAAAAAATCTGCCTTGATATATTTCAAAAACAAAATGACCCAGGGGAGTGAAAACATTTTCCCCAGCTGGGTTCCCTCCTGAGATCTTGACTGGGGAGAGATAGAGTTTGCAATCCATCATGCACAGAGAACTGAACACTTAACTGGAGAAGGCTGATGGAGGCAATTTGAGGACCAGAAAACAGATTGTGGAGAAATGAAGCAGCAGACGGTGGACGGAAGAGCAAAGTGTGGGAGGCATCCGTGCCAGAGGAAATAATCAGCAAGAGATAAGGAATGGCAGATAGCAAAGAGAAAGCACAGAGGTTCAAGAAAATTACCAGGATCCACATAAGAAGAGAGGGATGAAGAAAACAGGATGCAGAAATGGAGAGTCTTGGATGGCAACTGGCTTAGGAGTTTGTTACCCACACCAGAAGCTCTTACAATGCAGCTTAATTTGTAAGAGAGAAGAAAGAAGGGCTTGGGTTTGGGCTTGTGTATGTGTTGAATGGGATACCTTTTGCTATAAAATTATGCCCCGTAGTTCTGTCCTCTGATAGAAAGTTTCTTATGAAGAGTATGGTTTATATAGAGCCCATTCAGATCAGCTAACCATAAGGATTTATTGCCATTAATGATTAAGGTCACATTAAAGATTAAAAAATTAGATTCTTTAACAGAATAACAGAGTTGGAAGGGACCTTTGAGGTCTTCTAGTCCAACACTCTGCTCAAGCAGTGGACTATACCATTGTAAGATAAATGGTTGTCCAATCTTCTTAAAAACTTCCGGTGTTGGAGCACGCAAACTTTTGGAGGCAAGTTGTTCCATTGGTTAATTGTTCTAGCTGTCATGAAATTTCTCCTTAGTTCTTGGATGATTCTCTCCTTGATTAGTTTCCATCCATTGCTTTTTGTCCTGCCTTCAAGTGCATTAGAAAATAGGTTAACCCTGTTTTCATTGTGGCAGCCCCTTAGATATTGGAACACTGCTATCATGTTACCCCCTTGTCCTTCTTTTCACTAGACTAGACCAGGAGTCGCCAACCTTTTGTACCTCAGGGACTACCAAATTCATAATTTTAAATCCCGGGGACCACTAATATGAATGTTGACTGACAGTGGCTTGCTGACGTTGGTGGGAGAGAGAGAGAGAGAGAGAAAGAGATCTGATCTAACCTCTCTCTCTCTCCCTCTCCCTCCCTCTCTCCCTCTCCCTCTCTCTCATTCACACACACACACACACAGACACACAGAGGCGGGGTGGGATTCAACTTTCTTAACAACCGGTTCTTAGGTTGTGGCCGACTTTGTGGATGTGGCTTGGTGGTCATGTGACTGACTGGGCATGGCTTGTATGTAAATATTATAAATATTTATGTAAATATTGAATTTTTTATTTTTAAAAAGAGCAACTTTTACCCAAAATCAAGCAAAGCAAGCAGGCAGATTGAGTTGCTCACAGAATCACAGATTCACTTAGAGATCTGTCTTTCTGCCATCGGCTATCTGAGTTTGTCACATAAAATTTGCTTGCAAGCAAACTCATAACATTTGCTAGCAAGCAAACTCACAAAATTAACTCACAACACACCATGTATGTAAATATTGAATTTTTTTATATATATAAAAAGAAAAACTTTTACCCAAAATCAGGCAAAGCAGGCAGGCAGATTGATTTACTCATAGAATCACAGATTCACTTAGAGATCTTTGTTTCTGCCATTGGCTATCTGAGTCTGCACTAAATAATAGAACCTTCAGTCCTAAGGGAGGTTCGGCTCTGCTTAAAAGCAGAGCCGAAGATGTAAAGATTAGCTAGAAAGCAAGAAATCCAATGATTTCCTGCTTTCTAGCTAATCTAAATCTCCCGACACAGCAGAACAGCTGATGGTCGGGGGAAAAAAGGAAAAATAGCAACTTAGCAGGCAAGTTTGCCAGTGAGTGGATGGGGAGGGTTCCTGCGGGCCATGTGGATGTGGCAGGTTTGTGTTCCTGCGCAGCCTGGATTAATTGCTTGGAGGGGTGCTCTGGGGGTGACATTTCTCTGTGGACCGCCCAAATTTTCTCGTAGTCCACCAGTGGCCCGCAGCCCACCGGTTGGCGACCACTGGACTAGACGTACCCAATTTCTGCAACCGTTCTTCTATGTTTTTAGCTTTCAGTCCCCAAATCATCTGTTGCTCTTCTTTATACTCTTTCTAGGATCTCAATATCTTTTTTTTATATTGTGGCAACCAAAGTAATTTAATAAAATAATAATTTAATAATATTAAAGCTCATAATACTGAACATCCTACAACTTTGCCTTAATGCAAAGGAGTCTTTTTTATTTTAAAAATAATTGTGCATTCTTATGTGTGATAACCATGCTTACCCCCTAAATTGTTGATTTTATCACTCTATTCACCACATATAACCATAACCTGTGTTGCTGTTAGACTGACACAAGCTTTAGCTGATGCTTTTATTGTCATTCTGCAACAATTATTTATTTATTTATTATTAAATTTATATGCTGCCCATTGCACTGCCAAGTGATTCTGAGCAGCTCTGGGAGTTTCAAATTTCCAGGGAATAAGGATCATATTTGGCCTTCAAATAATATTGTGAGGCTTGTTTTCAGAAAGTAGTGAGTATAAAAAGGAGAAAAAATAGAAAAATTAATTTGAGGATCATGCCCAAACAGCTCTTGGGGAATGCATATTTCCTATGAACTATGTAGTAATAAATTTGTCAATCGATAGAAGAATCTTGTTACTAGAGGTGCTTCATTTGAGCAATGCCTTTAAAATATTTCTAGTTTCATTAGTATTTACTCCCCAAGTTGCCTGTAGAAAAGCTTCTGTTCTATGCATGTTGTTGTTCAACAACATCTGAAAAACCACAGAATTCCAATTGTAGGCTGTCAACAAAATCAAGAAATTCAGGTTTGTGCAAGCAAAGCTTCCATTACAAAATAGCACGGTTTCACTACATCTTCTTTATCAAGTATCTTTAATCAACTTTAAAAGCACAACTATAATGACGTGGAAAAATACCCGAACAAAGCTGAATACCATAGATAGATAGATAGATAGATAGATAGATAGATAGATAGATAGACTCATTCATTTATTGAAATATTTTAAAAAATTCAATTTTAAGGAGAGATGCTTTGTTCGGGCTAGTTCAATTTACCTACCACTGTTTTTGAATGTTTGGGGTAGACTTATCAGTTTCTTTGAGTTCTTTGGAAAACAATTTAGTACAAAAAAAGGTAGGACATTCTGTAAGGATATAAACTTTAATTAATTAATGGTCGGTGTATCAAATATTGGGCAATTTATATAAGTTATGCATTTTTTCAAGATATTCTGTGGGCAGTTGGTTTAATAATTTGATCTGTATACACAGCTGATAGATATCTTGTGTTCTATCTGACAGATTTATTCTCTTTGAATTCTAAGAAGATTTGTAGACAGATCAGATTTTGTACATAATTTACATTTTCCTCTGTGACAACAGAAAAGGAATTAATAGAATCTAGTCATTTCAAAAGTGGTAACTGCAATGCTGAAATGGTTAACATATTATACTTTTTATAAACACAATATCAGCCAGCAATATTTTGTTCTAAATACAGTGTTTGGCAAAAGTGTATGGTAAAATTAGCAAAATTCATCATTGATGCTAATGACGGAGAATAACCTCATCACAGAAGTTCATTGGAAGTGCTATCCAGACAGATTACTTACCCTGAAAGTTGGGGTCAAGATGTTGCCATCAAGTGTATTTGTGGCTGTGGCTGTGAGAGAGTGCAATAGAATGAATGGTTGCTATTTATGATGTGGTATAATTACACTTTGACAGCTGAACACATGGAGAGTATGTCTGGATGGTAACTAGTAGAACATCAGTGGGGGGAAAAACTGTAGTCACAACTCATTACTCTTAAAAAGCCACGTATCAATCACTATTTTTAATTGCAGATAAACAAGCAAGTGCATCTTGCTTAAATGCTATTTTGCGTATGTTCTACTTTACAGATGAAAATATAGCATCTGAGATCCCTCAACATAGTTGTGGTGTTTCCCTTATCAGAACTGAATGAAATGAAGTAATAAAGTTATGAAAAGAAGGACTAGGGATGATATGATAGCAGTGTTCTAATATTTGAGGGGCTGCCACAAAGAAGAGGGGATCAACCTATTTTCCAAAGCACCTGAAGGCAGGACAAGAAAGAATGGATGGCAACTAATCAAGGAGAGAAGCAACCTAGAACTAAGGATAGTTTGTGATAGAACAATTAATCAGTCGAACAACTTGTCTCCAGAAGTTGTGGTTGCTCCAACACTGGAGGTGTTTAAGAAGACATTGGACAACTTGTCTGAAATGGTATAGAGTTTCCTGCCTGAGCAGAAGGTTGGACTAGAAGACCTCCAGGGTCCCTTACAACTCTGTTATTCTGTTATTGTCTTGCAAATTGGAATCTTTCTTTTTTTTTTTTTTTAAAACAAGTTTTATTAAAAGTTTCAACAACAAACAAATCATTACATATTAAATCTTTCCCTGTCTTTCTACAATAATTTCCCCAATATTCTCATAAAACACAAACAAACACAAACAAACATAAAAAAATCTTTTAGTAAAGTACCTTGGCCCCAGTTACCTCTCTTTGCATGGGCTAAAATAATAGCGCATATCACTCTTCACAATTCTATCTTATTTAATCCATCTTAATTAAATCATTAAATTTGTATCTTTTGCCCATTCATTATCCCTCTATCTCTTCTTATAATAAAAGAATTTCTCCTGAAATCACTAATTAGAGTATGATGCCTTTCTATCCTCCCCTAAGTTAGTAAAATTAACATTCAACATAACAAATACCCAATTTGGTTCTGCTTGGTACATTCTATCCACCAAAAATGTTTAAATACATTGTATCCTCCTTTCCTTCGATATTTTATTACATTTCAAAGATCAATCATTATTAAAAACTTCAACATTTTAATTTCTTATTAAATTTTAAACCATTCTAATTTACTATTTCCAATATAAATGTTACAATACCATCTTCTGTACCTTAGCAGAATCTTTCTTACAAAAATTTATATTTCATCCTTTGTCTCTAAAAAAATCCCTCTTCTCCCATCAATTTTAAAGCTTTGAGGCTTTTCTCCGCCCCTTTCCCCTTTCTTTCTTCCCCCACCAAATCTTCCCTACCCCCTTCTTCTTCTAACCTCTGCCTTGCTGGGATCCCTTCTCTATTTGTGTTTCCTTTTCTCTTGTTTGTTATCATTATATTTATTTTGCATCATATTTTCTCTTTCTCAAATGTTTTTAGATCTTAAGTCCTTCATTTTCCTTCCAACAAATAAAAAAAGAGCCCAAATCTATATTTAGCCTTATTAAGATTATTTTTCCTCCCCCCAGTCTTCAAGGCACTCCACAAAAGATCCAAATAATTTTTATTCCTTCCGCAAGGGGAGGGAGACTTCCTTCAGCCCTCAAATAGCCCTTTTTTTTCTCTTGTGGAAAAACATCAACCATCTTTTCCAGGAATTAAATTAATAAACCAAAGCCTGGGTCAACCAAAAGAACTTTCACTTTAAAACTTCTTCCTTGGCTGTCCTTCTTCGCGCCATTACACCCCCGCTGGTAGGCTGGGCCGGGGGCTCCACCCCACCCCCTCCGGACCCCCCCCCAGCACCCCAAGCCTGCCCCCCCCCCCCCCCCCCCCCCCTTTGGCCCCCCCCACTCACAAGCCCACCCGAAACCCAAAAGAATTTTTAAAAAACAAAACGTGCAGAATTAATAAACAACTTTGTCAACAAGATTTAAAAATTGCCTTTGAAGACGATGGCAAACTTTCTCTTCCAAAGTATTGTTAGATTTCCTTATTGGATCAAGGAAAGATGTTGCTGGGTATTGTTATGTAGAGGATGGGATGCTTTTTCTTAGGGACAGTTGCTCTCAGCTGACTCAGTTACTGAGTTTTACATCCAGTGGTAGAATCAGAACAAAACTGGGAAAAAACAGCTTTTCCTCTACGCATTCCATCGCTTCCTTAATCGTTTGCACACCCATAAGTTGCTGAGGACTTTTCAACTCAGCATTAAGTGCTCTTCTGAAGCCGAGTCTTCAAAAATATTTTTGACATGTTTTTAAGATTTAAAAATACCAGAACCAGTTCTTTCCTTTCGTAAAATCTAATTTCTTTTGTGACAAGTAAAGATAAAGGAGACTCTGCGGATTTTACTTGGCTAATTGTTGCCAATCATAGGGGGCAGGACTCATCTCCATTTCAAGGCCATTGAGCCAGCACTCTTAGAAGACATTTCCGCAGTCATGTGGCCAGCATGATATCACGGGGTGCTGTTACCTTTGCACCTAAGTGGTACCTATTTATCCCCTATGATTGGCAACAATTGGCCGAATAAAGCTCAGTAACTGAGTCAGCTCAATTCAATTCAAAGATTAAAATAAAAGGTTGTATAAAATGGATCCTTTAATCCTAATAAATAATAGTTGTTTAAAGCTATACTGGTTTTCCTGCAAATGTGGGAAATGACACTGAAAATATAAAATGGCCTGCCCCAGTTCGTGGCATCCAGTTACATTGTTATAGAGATTAAACCAGTTTACATCCATATTTTTTATTTTGCTTAATATTAAGAATTTGTACTACTACTTTTTTGAAATGGATTAGTACCAGGACTAGCAGAGATAATGCTAAATAACAGATACACTTATCTCCAAGTTTTAACAGCTTGCAAAATTCTGAACTTTGGTTGTCTGACTGAAGGTCACTTCTTCACAGTATGCAGAATGGTTTAAGTGAAAATCTCGTTGGTTTTATTTTTTTTATCCCAGCCATTTTTTCTGGTACTCTCTGTGGTGATTGCTATTATTAGCTAATTTATCATTTAACCATTACATTTGGATAGCAGAAAGACATGCCCAAATGTCTATGGAGATTCTCAGTCATCCAGGTCATGATTGTCCCAAAGGTGCTTTTACAAGCGGCAACTGGTCTTTCTGGTTTTTCTTTTCATTCCCCACCATCCAGTCAGAACTGAAGAAGCTTCGTGAATGAGAAGCGAAACATCTTCAAATAAAAACCAGAAAGTCCAGTTGCCGCTTGTAAAAGCACCTTTGGGACGACATGAGCAAATGTTTTGAATCTTTTGCTGCTAAAAGGGGCACATCAAAACCTGAGCCTCATTAGGAAGAGTAAAAACCTATTTTTTTCATCCTGAAGAAGTGAATTGTGAAATGCAAACTCTTTGTCAAGTCTTTCAGCGTATTGAAGGACTTGGTGGGTAATCTGCCATCAACTCTGACCCTGTCATTCTAGTCAAGTTGGCAAAAGACATATTTTGCCCTGTTTGCCTGAAGGTCTTGGCTAACCTCAGATTTCTATCAGTTTATATACTTAATTCCTTTTTGAGGGTTTTCTTGTTTTTTGTATGAATTTCCCTAAATAATTGGATACAATACTAGCAAAATCAGTCAACTCACTTGCTAATCCTAGGTTAATGACTGTAGAATAAGCCTCAATATGTATGTTGGAAAATTCTCACTGTTTAAATTCTCTACTGTATAAAACATTGATCGATTATTCCTCTCTATTTTCTGCTGTTTAGTTAATTACTGAATTAAGGGGAGCTCTTTTCTTATGTGTTTGCTATATTTTGTCAGAAACCTTTTCAAAAGCCTTTTTATGAATTCAGGGAGTCATTGTCATTCACATGCTTGTTGACGCCCTCAGAAAATTCGAAAAGGTCAGAAAGGCAACCATGTTGACGATTCCTTAACAACCTTTATCTTCCTATAAACCCGATCATTTTAACTCTAATAACACTTGGCACCAATTTACCCAGAGCAGATGTTTCCTGGATCTTTCATGGTTCCTGTATAAAAATGAACCACAGTCCTGTTCTGAAGGTCATGTCACATATATTTGCTAAAGGATCAGCATGCTTATGTTTTAATGCTTTAAAATCTCTTGGATGGATTCCAACTGAACCAGAGGAATTATTTGTTTTTCATTTGCCTGTTCAACGTAAAATGTATCTTGTCAGCACAATCTTTCCTCAGATTTCTCTCGTTAAATTATCAGATCAGATACAGATATTTGCAGTAGGAGACTATGTGCTGATTACTAAATTACTGTGTGGACATGTCCTAGCTATATTGCTCTTATATAGGAATTTGCCCTTCTATAATTTCTGGTTTAAAATTATGACATTGTACCTTCTTTCTGAAGTGCAAAGGACAGTATTTCCCAGACTTTTATGCTGAGATGACTGTGTGCCCTTATTTGTCTTCGTGCCTTTAACTTTCTTTTTAGCCCTACCGCTCTGGTCTCCCAAGCACCCCAGTTTTTCCACCCACCCACACCCACAAACACACACACACACAATTTTGGTTCAAAGACTTTTAACATTCACTACTGAACACTTAAGACAAGATGCCTTTATGTAAATATCTCTGGAATATGTGTTGTCTTCTGTGAGCGCTTGGCTTCTTTGATTTCCCTGCTATGTCCTACTTTCTAATAATCAATTTTATTACCTGAATTCTGCAGAGATGATTGATGCCGAACCAGATGTTTTCTGGCTCATTTCATTTTCCTGGCTGGGGAATGGGATGGATCTGCTAGTAGTCCCATCCTGTTTTAAATTGTTACCTTCTTTTTAAACGCAGTCTTAGTTCCACAGTGACTACTCCTCAGGTTTATCCGGGTAGCTAATTCTGCATATGAGCTATGTAGCATTTCAGTTAAATATATCTTGATCCTCTCAACTTCCTATTTAGAAACCTGCACTTGGCTTCCAGAATCTCAAAAATCACAATTACATGGGTCCCACATTATTTACACCAATGTGGATCATTACTGCTGAATCAGCCACAGAACTTTAGCTTTATCAAGCTAAAGTGAGATGTGTAGTCTTGTGCCATCATACGGCATGACTTTTGCAAATCCTGCTGTCTTTTTCTCTGCCAAATCGTCTATTGCTATGAAATCTCAGAAGCATATCCTTGACAAAAGAGAGTATCTGTTCATCACCAAGGAATGGAGCACTTCTAATATTTTTCTCCCTTTGGAATGACAGTTTTCATACAAAAAAGCCAAAAATCTCCATAACAGCAGAGGAATTTTACCTTGGTAATGAAATGACATTGTCTTATCCCTCCAGACCTTCAGGTTCTGAATATTTCCATCTCTCCATATCAGTTTTCTTGAGAAAGAAGTCAATTCAGAAAACACTATCCAAGTGTATTTTAGATAATGAGTCTAAGCATGCTTATATAAGATCAAAAAAAAGGATTCAAGACTCCATACAAATGCAAATCTTCAACTACATAGCACCATCTTTGTTCTAGATGACCTGTGAAAATGAGGCAGCTGTTTTAATGTGTTGATTCGTTAAAGGATCCATACCTTTTTTTTTTTTTTTTTTGCAGGCTTGTGTGGAAGCATGAAAAAAATGGCTACTTTAATGAGAAATAGGTGTGCTGGCATGAAGTTTGAAATGGTTCATTCAAATTATTTGCAAAGTGGTCCTCTGCACTATGGGATAGGTCGATAGCTCTGCTAGTTTTCTACCTATATAGCTATATAGCTATCTTCATTAATTTCAATTTTCTTACTTCCATGTACTATTGCCTAATTCACCTGTCTGCCTAACCTCTTATAATAAATTATCATTCAGATGGAGGTATGTGCTCTCTTAGACTCCCCCTCATGTCCTGAGAATTGTTCTCCATCAATGCTCCTCTAATTTCTTAGCCTCCCCCTCAGGTTTTTCTTTTAAACTCCATGTAAAGGTTCAGTTTCATTCACCAACTCAGGATTTCGTCTCCTAGGACTAGCAGAGTATTTATAGAACTGAATAGCTGCTGGCCCGTCCCCAACTAGCTAAATAAATCCCTTCAGCCACCACCTTGTGCTCAGTGGAGGTCTATTGTAATGAAGTTGATCCAGTTTTCCTGTGTGTGTGTTTTTGTACAGTAGTTTTCCATATTTGTCTTATTGCCTTAATGTATATAACAGGTACAATTTTTAAAATGTAATCATGGGTATATCCTGCAGAAGCAGGGCCCCTGAGTATAGTATTATAAAACCTTCATAAATGGCCCAGAAATAGAAATTACCATGTGTTCTGGGAAACAATATTGTCTTCCTTGAGCTTCCAGTAAGCAAGAAACTTAGCAACATGAATAATCACAATGAACTTTCCTAATCCAACTTTCTTTTGAAGAAGCCCATTCTCCTGCCCCTCCCTTGAAGAACTCTAGATCTTCTTCCGGCATCTGTCAGCCATCCTTGTGAATGGAAAAGCACAGTGTTTATATTTGTATTAAGTATGGGACTTTAGCAGTTTTCTTTTGTCCATATCTTGAACTGCCTGTTGTCTCCTTCAGACATACCAAGTTGGAAAAGGATTCTTGTCTGTTTTTGAGGAGCGGAGAAATCTTTCCATAACTTCTTTCACAATCTTTACTTATGATTATAAATATACTCTGGCAACCAGCTTCCTTTTTTTCTCCTCTCAATGAAAAATGTTGCTGGGCAGTCTTATAAAACAACTGGAGTCCTATCCTCTGCCAATGTGAGTGAGGAAGTAAGCCAACACAGAGGCTAAAACAGGGAAAGCTGTCCGCTGCTATTCCAGTCTCGATGAAATAGTATTTAGGTAAAGAGTGCATGGAAATAACTGCTGGTTATGAAACAATATTTATTTTCTCTCAAGTGGGGATGGTTAATGTAGTCCCTGCTTAACAACTGTTCATTCGGCCAGTATTCGAAGTTACAATGGCAGTGAATGAGTGATAGTTACAATTGGTCCCTGAAGTTATGGCCACTGCAATGCCCCACAGTCCTGTGATCATAATTCAGCCACTTGGCAGCCTAATTGCATTTATGACAACACAACAGCATGCATTTCAACTCCCCCACCCACCACCTCTGCTCTTTTGGCCACCCTGTACTCCCCCAGCTATTTTGTTCTCATATAAATTATTTTTTAAAAAATATGAAGTCTCAGAAGCATGCTATCTGTAGCATATTGTAAGAAGAGCTGCTGCAGGGTGTCACTGCAGAACTGTTTTGTTTTTTTTAATATTTGGAGCATTCTAGCTACATGCCAAAACCTAGTTCATTTGAGTTTGTGTCTTGAGTTGCTAGGCTTCATAATGTGGTGGTGAGCATTCTCAGCCAACTAATTCTAGAAAGCTTTATTCTCCACCTAAGTGATAAAATATGTGGGTTTCTAGACATTTCAAAATACCTTCTTGTTTTTACTTTTTAGTTGAATAGTCAGTTAATTGGGTTGTACATTCTGAAGCTTGAAACTGATTGAACAAAAACCTTAGAACAACCAGGCAGCAATCGTTATTTTTTAAAAATGAAATAGGAATTACTTTTGTTACCAGTGTTTATAGAAAGATGCTGCAGGAAGGAATGCCTCTTTTAATATAACATTTTATGTGAAGTCTGTACATAGAGTATAATGGTTCAGATGCTGGACTAAGACCAGGGAGACCAAGGGTTGGGTCTTCTCTCAAACATAGAAGTTCATTGGGGGACTTTGAACTACTCTAAACCCAACTTACCTCATAAAATGGATGTTGTGGGACAGTCTGGAGGAGTGCAATCTATATGATTTTGAGCTGCTGGAGAAAGGCATTATTACTTGTATTTTTTTAACTTGAAAGGCATAATACATTCAGATATTATGCATCAATAAAATACATCAGTTCATTGCACTTGTATTATATTAAATATTTCCAGATTATTTACAGATATCTTGTGTTTGTTTAATTTTGTCTAGGAAATGGCTATTAGAGCTCTCAAACAGACTGGGAGTAGAAGCATTGAAGCAGCTTTGGAATATATTAGCAAAATGGGATACTTAGACCCTAGAAATGAACAAATAGTCCGTGTAATTAAGCAGACTTCTTCAGGTAAGCAAGTTTGTTTAGTCTTCTACATATGCTTCTCAACTATTTCAAGGTGGATCTACTTCTGAATGTACATCAGATTAAGATTTCAGCTCTTCTAACTTTGCTAAATGTAGCGTCACAATGTAAGAGAGGAAGAAGAGAGATTATGGTCCTATGGAAGTCTCTACATGAAGTTCCATGACTGGATTATTTGATGTGATAATCTCTCATGTAACTGAGTGGAATTCTTGCAGAAACTCCATTGCATTTAGTGTTAAAAGATTTGAAATCAAACTTACAAGGAAAAACTAGATGTAAGAATTCTGTGCTATTTTCAGTGCAAAAAAAAAAAAAAAAAGAAGGAATAATATACCTTATGTTTTTCTTTCCCCATTTCTTCACATGTACAACAAGACAAATATGTTCATAAAGAAACTTAAAGAACATTTTATTTTTTTCCAAAATTGATTTCATGCACAATGAAAAGTAAACTTGACTGGGAACCAGTGGTTAAACAGTGGACACAATGAATAACTGTTTTAAATCTGGCGTGGTTACACAAGACTCACTCCTTCCCTCCCTCCCTCCCTCCCTCCCTCTCTTTTTCTGTCTCCCTCTGTGTGTGTGTGTGTGTGTGTTTGAGAGAAAGAACAGCATTTATTCATATACTTACTTATCTTTCTGATGTTAATCCATCCATTGTGTTATTCTCCACAGGAAAAAATATAATGCCAAGCAGTGTAAGCCGAAGGCCAAGTTTTGAAGGATCCACTGAATCTTTTTCACCTTATCACCAGATAACTAGCCCAGCCTATGAAGGCACTGGCTTTGGTGCTGAATCTGCTAATGTGCTTGGTGATGTTCCCAGGCCATATATGGACTATTTACTTTCTGCTTCTCAGTCTGCGACCATGAATGCTCCTGTACAAAGGCCACCATGCTTAAGCTCCCACAACACTCCTGGAAATCTTCAGCAGAAAGCCTATCCTACTAACATGGATTCCTCAGTCATCAGCTATCCGGTGGCTAGTCATAGTAACCAG
This sequence comes from Notechis scutatus, assembly GCF_049901735.1. Taxonomy (NCBI): domain Eukaryota; kingdom Metazoa; phylum Chordata; class Lepidosauria; order Squamata; family Elapidae; genus Notechis; species Notechis scutatus. The sequence continues at coordinate 20,427,056 of NC_142013.1, read as the reverse complement.
GCTTTGCAGTTGCAGGGTACCCATGGCTCAAATAGTCCGCATTATGGCAGACAGCCTGTGATGGTGCAGAATGAGGGTCTTGGATATGGAATTCAACGGAGCCATTCTTTTCAAAATAAAATGCAACAAGAAGGAGGGTATCCAAGCCTCCCTAACAAAGCCGCTGTTGCACCTAACAATTCTGGCCATGGGTTCCAGCAGGCACCGGCTGGTCTATATATGCCACATTCCCATCACAAACAGCCAATCCCAAGTTCTCATCCAATTCATGTAATCACAAGAGGTGCTCCATTTAGTAATGAGTTTTCAGACAGCCCACCCCAGGGTCTTTTAACCCCATCTAGAAATAGCCTGAATATGGACCTATATGATCTGAATAACTCTCAGATTCAGCAATGGCAAGCAACCTCTTCCTCCTCTTCCTCCTCTTCATCCCGTCGTGATTCACTACAGAGCCAAGTGTTGGAAGCATCTCCGCGGCAACATGTACCCTTCAGGCCAGATGCCTGTGTCCCCAGTAGAACCAATTCTTTTAACAACCACCAGCCACAAATGCCTGTACCTATGAGGCAGACTGCTTCAGGCAAAACTGAGGCCTCCATTCCTTCTCCAAATACCATCACGGCCATCACGGCTACTCATATTCTCCAACCAGTTAAGAGCACAAGAGTGATGAGGCCTGAACCTCAGACTGCTGTAGGCCCTGCACATCCAGGTTGGTTACCTGCACAGTCTTCAGCATTAGACAGCATAGGAATGATGGAACAACACCCCCTTCCTGTTGGAGGAGCAAATGCCTATCAGTTAGATGTTGATTATAGCAACCAGGAACTCAGGTGTCCTCCACCACCATATCCCAAACATTTGCTGCTACCCAACAGTTCAGAGCAGTTTGATATTAACTGTTTACGTCCAGGAATGGAACAAACCATTCGGAGAATCCCAAGCTCATCAAGCAACAAATCTGAGGAAAACGGAGAGAGGAATGACAAAATCAAGACAGCTAAATCAGAAAAAGTGAGCAAGGATAAAAAGCAAATACAGACCTCCCCAGTCCCAGTGCGGAAGAATGGCAAAGATGAAGAGAAGAGAGAATCCCGAATCAAGAGCTACTCACCATTTGCCTATAAATTCTACATGGAGCAGCATGTGGAGAATGTTATAAAGACCTATCAGCAGAAAATGAATCGCCGGCTGCAGCTAGAGCAGGAAATGGCCAAGGTGATTTTATTTTTTTATTTTTTTTGGGGGGGTGGGGGTTGATTTTATAAAATTTCCTATGTTAGGACCTTCCAAGTACAGATAAATCTTACATAACAGTGTTGTATCTAAAAAAAAATAAGTTTGTAGGATTTTCTCTTCTCTACATATAGCATCACTTCATCTAAAACTAAAAGGACATCCCTTTTCTGTTCCTTTAACATGTACATACAAACCTAGATATAAAGTTTTCCTCCAGGCAGATGTCAGGGGAAGCCTGGCTTATTTAGGCAGTAAACCCGAACATAATCTATCTGTGCTGTATTTAAATATTTAGAGCTTCTATCCCCAACCTGATGCTCTCCAAATTAGGGAAAACTAGGTTAGAACCTGAGAATGGAACAAAAAGATGATCGGCTGTAATTTAGAATTACAGTATAACTAACATACTTGAGTAGGTTTCCGATCACTGTTGCCATTATACTGATTATTTTGCTTCTTTTTCCCTTCTCTTCCCCACCTTCTGATTTTGACTAAGGCTGGTCTTTGTGAAGCAGAGCAAGAGCAGATGAGAAAAATCCTCTACCAAAAAGAATCAAACTACAACAGGCTGAAAAGAGCTAAAATGGATAAATCGATGTTTGTAAAAATCAAGACACTAGGCATTGGTGCTTTTGGTGAAGTCTGCCTTGCTTGCAAAGTGGATACTCACGCTCTGTACGCCATGAAAACACTGAGGAAGAAAGATGTGCTCAGCCGTAACCAAGTGGCTCATGTCAAAGCCGAAAGGGATATCCTTGCAGAAGCAGACAATGAATGGGTGGTCAAGCTCTACTACTCCTTCCAAGATAAGGACAACCTGTACTTTGTGATGGACTACATCCCAGGAGGAGACATGATGAGCCTGTTGATCCGAATGGAAGTCTTCCCAGAAAAGCTAGCTCGGTTTTACATTGCTGAACTAACTTTAGCCATAGAAAGTGTCCACAAAATGGGATTTATCCATAGGGACATCAAACCAGATAATATCCTGATTGATCTTGACGGACACATCAAACTGACTGACTTTGGCCTCTGTACAGGATTCAGGTGGACACATAACTCAAAATACTATCAGAAAGGTAGGGTTCTTATATAGTTTTAAAAAGGAATGACTAATATTGCTAGGCTTTGACATTTTGGTTACTAAAATTGTCACTCTACAGAGTATAAGATTAAGATGTTTTCCAAATTTACTATCTAAACGTGTTTCATAGAAAAGAAGAGGGATTGGGTGCAGGATTATATAGTAGAAGTATGCATGTTTTTTTTAATTGATCCTAAATAAGCTGAGGTGCAATGCAGTGACTTTCTTCAATTTGACATCTTCCTTGGAAGGCAAAGCAAGCTGACAATTATTAGAGTTATAGTCTGAATTCAATTGGAGACTGCCAGATTGGGGAAAGCTGAAATAGAAGAATATATGAAACAGCTGTCTAAAAAAAAAACATTCCTGAAGAATATTCAGAAATACATTAGAAATTAAAGATAGTGTCCAAGGTTTATTTATTGTAAGAATGTATATCTCACTTGTTAGGTAAATTCTTTGAATGGTTTCCAAAACATTGAAAATATATCAATATTTTAAAAAGAACCATGCAAAAGATCTTTAAAGAAATAAGGAAGGCAATACCCTGTGGTGTTTGGGGTAGTAATTCCATTAGAGATAGCAAGAAAAATACCTTGAAGAATCAGGGAATTTTTGGTAAGGTTTTGCTGAGATTGAAGAGCAGAGGAAAAAGAGGATGGAAGGCAGACTAAGTAGGAATTTAAATATAAGAATAAAACATTTACGTTGGGCTAGGAACAAACACAAAATCAGTACAGCTAGTTCTCAACTTACAACCATTCGTTTAGTGACCATTTGAAGTTACAACAGCACTGAAAAAAGTGACTTGTGATCATTTTTCACACTTACGACTGTTTGTCACATGATCAAAATTTGGATGCTTGGCAGCTGGCGTGTGTTTATCATGGCCGCAGTGACCAGAGATGATGGCTCACTTTTTGTGACCTTCTGACAAGCACAGTCAATGGGGAAACCAGATTCACTTAACAACGATGTTACCAACTTAACAACTGCAGTGATTCACTTTAACAACTGTGGCAAGAAAGGTTGTAAAATGGGTCAAAACATACTTATCAGCTGCCTTGCTTAGCAATGAACATTTTGGTCTCAATTGTGGTCATAAATGGACTACCTGAATACTGATTAAGGAACAAGGGAACAATCTCTTAGATATTTACCTTTTTTATTTTAGAAACAGTATTCTGAATAAAAATAAGAGAAATCAAGGTGTTCAAATGAAATCCTTATTTATTTATTTATTTATTTATTTATTTATTTAAATTATATGCCCATGATGGTGAACCTATGGCACATGCACCAGAGGTGGCTCACAGAGTCCTCTGGGCACGTGAGCCATTGCCCCAGCTCAGCTCTGCCACACATGTGTGCATGCGCCTCCTATTGGCCAGCTGGTCTTCGGGTCTCTGCCGTGCCTGTGTGAGGGGTGGGGGGGGTTGCGTGCACATGCGCAGGAGGGTGCATGCATGGGATCACACGGGGGGGTCACATGCACGGGGGTGGGGCACATCCACAGGGTTGTGCATGTTGCATTTTGGGGATGCGTACACACTTTGGGCACTTGGTGCCGAAAAGGTGAGCCATCATTGTTATTTGCCATCCATCTCCCTCTGCAAAGCAACGCTGGCCTTTGGGGCACAAAACATACCAATAAAATATATAGACTTACAGTAACTGAAGTACAAATAGGAGAAGCAGTAGCCAAAATTGTTACTAAATTTCAACCATCTAGTCTGATAGAACTTTTGATGTTGAAACTCTAAGGTATACCTCTCCTTTGGCATAAGTCCCTATTTCTGGACATACGATGTCCCAGAGCTTATTTTCAATAAAAGGCTGAAAAGCTTCCTTATGGTTCCTAACATTTGTGGAACACTCTTTTTTTAATAAATTAGCCCCAGAAAAATATTAATACAAATTGCAACAAAAATGAATTACATTCTTCATATCTAGAATTATTGTATTGCAATTCTCTTTGAATAATGTCCATTTTTGTTTTGTAACTTATGAATGTTTGTATGGATCTTTGATTGTAATCTGCTTTTTTGTTTTTGTTTTTCTTCTTTTAAAAGGGAGTCACATCAGGCAGGATAGCATGGAGCCAAGTGATCTTTGGGATGAAGTGTCTAATTGTAGATGCGGAGACAGGTTGAAGACCTTGGAGCAGAGAGCTAAAAAGCAACATCAGAGATGCTTAGCCCATTCCTTAGTTGGCACTCCCAACTATATCGCGCCAGAGGTTCTTCTACGCAAAGGTAGATGGTTTTTATCTTTGTTAGAAAGGCATTGTCACTCTGAGACCTGTTTTTCTCATTTGTGCTATTTAATATCATCTTAAATTCAACGGTTCATTTATTTATTAAACTGTTATTGTGAAAGTGTGAATATGCCATCCGTATCTAGATAAACTCTTAAACTCTTAAAGCTGTAGGATGTTCAGCTTTTCTTATAACAAAGATAGAATGACAGAAAATCCATAACTGACTTTCAGATCTAGACAATTTCCATGAACAGACTTGGGCTTCACCATTTTTACAACAAATATTGAGTGAAACAGATGACAACATTCAGGATAGGTGGAATTTTATGAAGAATGCAATGCTTTGTATTTTTTCTTAGCTTTACAAGTTCAGTGAATAAAATAAGCTGAATATTCTTGAAAGCACATCTTGCTTTCATTAGTAGGTTCTAAATGAACCATTTCAGTTACAGTATTTCCATTTTTTAGATTAAAAGATTTAATCAGCCTAGATATAATGGGATATACATTATGGTGGTAGTGGTGATGGTGATGATCATGATCTTTAAATCTGGCATGAAACAAAGAAAACATACATTTTTCTGCTAACCTTTCAGGATATACTCAGCTTTGTGATTGGTGGAGTGTTGGTGTAATTCTCTTTGAGATGCTAGTGGGGCAGCCTCCATTTTTGGCATCAACTCCGACAGAAACTCAGCTAAAGGTATATTCACTGAATTGTTACATTGTGTGTGTGTGTGTGTGTGTGTGTGTGCAGGATAAGACATTAAAATCGTCTCAGAAAGAACCAGTAAACCAATAAACTATTACAATCACAATATCATTACTTTAGGACACAAACCAAATAAAACCCTTCAAAGTAAATCAAGTATATCAAAAGATCCAGTAGTCCAAGAAAAAAAAAATAGGGTCATCTACAACATAGAATGTAAGGATTGTAACAGCCACCATGTAGGTCAGATAGAAGACTAGCAGAATGTATCCATGAACATCAATTAGCAGTCAGAAGACACAATGAAAACTCCTTAATCTCTCAGAACGTGGACAGACTCAACTATGGTTTCAGCTTGGAAACTCTTAATATATCAGACCAAGTCAATCCAAAACCAATATGGAATTCCTGAAAGCTTGGCATTCAGACAAATCAGCCATCAGTAGACACATAGATGCAAACTATATTTACACACCATTCAAAACAGACAATAAAAAGCTAAAAGGAAACAAAAAGATCAGAATACATTCTCCCTAGCAGCCAATACTCAGATAAGAGATAAGAAGCAGAAAATAAATACCCCAATCAAGGTACCACTAATGAAACAACTGTATCCCCACCAACATTGGCAGAACAAGCTACTATATATACAGTAGACAGGGAGCAAACCTCATACTAGCATTGAAGATGTTTTCTAGGTGGGTAATGAAACATCAGTAAGCAAACAACCAAGCTCAGAGAGCACCAAGGACTCCAGTTTAACTCTGACCTATATATATTATTTCCTGTTGATTATTATATAATTGTGTTGTCCAGGAACAAAGTTAAAACTGTTATTTTTCTCACACATGTACATACACATGTTAATTATAAATAGGATTGGTTGTTATTGAATACCTAATTAAAATAGCTTCACATATGAGCTAATATATATCTATACTGGCAATCAAAACTCTTGATTTTTACATTGTATATATAATACATAGACAGGGTACTATTGTGTTTCCTCGAAAATACGAGCCAACCGGAAAATAATCCCTAGCATGATTTTTCAGGATGCTCGTAATATAAGCCCTACTCCAAAAATAAGCCCCAGTTAAGATTATTAGCCATACAGATGCATTTAGTACTGTATTTTCCTGAAAGTAAGACCTAACCAGAAAATAAGCCCTAATGCATCTTTTGGAGCAAAAATTAATATAAGACCCGGTCTTATTTTCGGGAAAACACGGTAGACTACTATATTACATCCTGGGTGTCTCTGTCCCTCTAAAGGTGAATCAGTTTTTTTGTGGGATATCATTTAAGCATATCACTTAAATCTCTTTATGTAAAAATAAAGCAATTTAAGATTATTATTTTTTTGGTTGTGTGGGGATTATTGGAATTATCTGTGCATTAATTAGAAAGCATTTTTGCTTCTTCTGATCATTTAGTAGGGCATATTTAGCAGTGAGATTGGGTCCCTTTGCAAGAATGGTAGCTGTAGTTTCACTAAATATTTATTACTCTCCTTGGTAGAGAGACTACAAGACTTCAACAAGATTATGATGAAAGAAGTGAGTCAACTGAGGACTATGCTAAATATGCAATTAAATTGCTTCCCAGAATCTCTTCATGGAGTAAGAGTCTTTCTGCCATGATCTGGTTATCTATTTACGGTAATTTGCTCTCTTTGTAGGTGAGGTGATACATACAAAATAAAGCAAAAGGCAGAATTGTCATTGAGTACCAGACAACTGGCATAATTATTTTGCATATGGATATCTCGCACTTCATGCAGATTGATATTCAACATTAACTATATACTTCTATTTTTTAGGTGATAAACTGGGAGAATACTCTGCACATTCCCTCTCAGATTAAGCTCAGCCCTGAAGCTAGAGATCTTATCACAAAACTCTGTTGCTCTGCTGAAGAGAGACTTGGAAGAAATGGAGCAGATGATATCAAGGCTCACACTTTCTTTGACTCCATAGACTTCTCCACTGACATCCGCAGACAGCCAGCTCCTTATGTCCCAAAGATCAGCCATCCAATGGACACTTCCAATTTTGATCCAGTTGAGGAAGATGAGCCTTCGGATGACTCCAGTGAAGACAATGCCAGGGCATGGGACCCTCAGGCCTCATCTAATGGCAAACATACAGAACATGCCTTCTATGAATTCACTTTCCGAAGGTTTTTTGATGACAATGGTTACCCATTCAGATATCCAAAGCCTTCTGGGCTAGATATAAGCCAGTCTAAGAATCCAGATATAGAAAACAAAGATGGGCTGGATCAGAATGGAGCCTGTCAACCTGTATATGTGTAAATGACTGTATAGAATCCTAAAACAAAACTTTATTCATAAATTTGGGGTCTTCTTTATATAGTTCTTAGTTAGGATCAGTTCCAGTTCAGGATCATGCAAGTCTGGGGAAAGAAAGACTTGAAAAGAAGGTTCTAAATGCTAGCTGTTTCAGATTTTAGGCTATATAGAACTGTAAATAGCTTTCTTGACGAGTGCACTTGAAAATCCAGATTTCAGTATAGTTTCTAAGGCCTGGTGTTACATTCTTAACCAACTTTTTCTTATCTGCTGTTGCATTTACATGCTTCTATGGCATTGTGCTATTTTTTATTTTTATTTTAAGTGAGCAAAGAGCACTTACTTTTGTTTATAGCAGGGTGTTTTTTCCCTACTAAATTATAGGAATTAACTTTGACAAATCATGCTGCTGTTCTTCTTTTTCTCATTTCTTAAAAATTGGACCCATCGCACTTATGTCACATTTTAGGAAAATACATAAAATTGAAGAACATATGATTAAAAGTGTCTGTGCAATAATATTTAGTCAGAGGAAAAAATGTATTGCGTCTAGTGTCCTAAATTTACCAGTGCCATTTTTGTATTCAGACCCTAATCTTTATGTGTATTTTTCCACATTTCAAAATTCTGACACAATTGTTGAAGCTGCTTTATTTCCCTTTTGAAAAATATGTTGGAATTTAGTACAATCGTAGTCTGAGCAAGTGGCAGTCAGGATGTGATATCAATGATTGATGTGTGGAGAGTGCTGCATGGCTTGTGTTATTTTGTTTTTCTGTGTGAAACAACCTTTTTCTTGCCATTCACAGGCAGGTCCTGTGCATCTATTTTTACTGAAGATCTTTAACTTCAGACCTTCAATAGGTGTGCTGATAAAGTATTGTGTGGATGGTTTTTCTATTATGATTGTGTGCTATTATATGTTCTCTAAGACAAATGGCAAAACTCTTAATTCATGTAGGGATTGATGGTGTGTATAGGGGGAAGGAGAGTTTGGTTTAATCAGTTGTCTAATTTCATAGGATACTTAGCCTCCTATAAAAGGATAAATAGCAAAACATAGCTTTCAAGATCACTTCGTGATCAAAATCTATGGCCCATCTACCTAGCACAATGCACAGTATTCAGTGTGTTTGTAAGTTGCCATATAGTATTCATGAATATTATCATTTAGTATCTGTATGCAGAAATATATAATGAGAATGTTCAGTTCTCTGTGCCTTAAAATTGAATCAGGAGCCTTATATTCTTTTTTAAATTTATAGGACTCTTCTAAGCTATAATGCTAAGTGACAATGAATTTCTGGAATGTATTGGACATATAAAGTTGATTTATTAATTCAGATGATTAGGTATAGTGTACTGTCTCCAGACAGTGCAGCGTAATTTATCAAGCTGTTTCTTTAAAACAGAGTTCTTCCAAGCCCTGTTGTCTGAGACTGTTTTATTGAATATGCTGGAGATTGAAAATGGGACTCTATCTACAAGGCATATACTTCATCAACAGGTTCTAGTCCTCCTTAAGATGCAATTATTAATTATTGTGATTACATTTTATGGTGGAAAATCGAAGTGTGTAGCTTCCCTTAGTCATTTAAGCAAGGGTAAAGAACTTTTTTCTTCAGATGTTGCTGGACTATAGTTTCCATGCTATCAGTTTCATAGCATAGTCTATAGTGAAGAACGTTGGGTTTTAATGAGTGCTAGCATCTGATTTAAGCATCTCTGAGACCAGATGAATATTAAGAAATTTTGGGTGTGTTTTTTTGCTCATCTGTGATGATTTCAAGATCTAGAAACTACATACCTGATAAAAGCATGGAGTTATTTAAATCTGCAGGTAAGCACTATGTCATCAGTATAAAGAAAATCAGAGATGGTACAATCACATAATGGTTTAACTACGCTACATGAAAACAACAGTGGTGACACTTCCAAGGTTTCTTGGAACTGTGAATTATTATGACCTGTTTAAGTGGAGAGATTTATCTTAACCAAGTATATACAGAACAGAATCTATTTAGGTGGCAGCCATAGTTGTCTTAAGTGAAGTATTGAAATGTTGGTCTTGATTATACCTGGTCCATTATATTGTTATGTATTGTGATAGATCAAACTAATCCTTCATCTCTATCAAAATACAAACATACATTTAAGATATTTTTAAATTGTTTAAAATACACATTTTATTAGCTATGTTAACATAAAGAATACTCAAAGTGATAATGGAATGCTAAAGATAATTAAGCCATAAATATCATCATTTATATTCTATATATACCTAAATAGATTTTTCTTTCAAATCCTTAATTCAGATTAGTTTAACAGTCCTATTTTAAATGACTGATTGCAATAACACTTGAGGGCAATATTCCACTGTGTGTTTGCTTATTTTATGTTTTTAAATCTAAAGCTTCAGTTTTTCCTATGTTATTGCATATGTTATTTCTTAATATTTTAATCATATCCTACCCATTGTCTAGATACTATCTAAAACAACATCTTTAAATCCATCAGAGTAAACTAAGCAAAATGATTGTGTATTTGTTTACATTTGTATGAAAGGAATGTTCTGAGGTATGCAGTGCTTGTGTTGTGGTGGTTTATGAAAGATTCAGTATTACTACTTTTTATATAATGCCATTTTTATATTTACATCTATCTGTCATCCTTTTATGTGGTAGGTTCTTCCTCAGGAACTCAGTTTAACTGTTATTTATTTATCATTTGCCTTTTGAAAGCTTCTGCTGGCACAATTTATTATTAAAAAAAATGAATCAAACTCCAAGATGTCTCTTTTGGGTTCTTATGGGCTATGAAATGTTTGAAGATAAACCAGAATTGTGGTCTGTCTTGCTGAAGATAAGTGTGGACTCAGCACAGGGAGTTCTCACTCACTTAACAACCCTAACTGGAACTGGCAACTCTTTGTCACCAAACAACATGGTCATTAAGTGAAATGCTCTGCTTAGTGGCAGCAGTTCCAGGTAAGCATAAGGTAAAGTTGTCTTAAGTGAAGTATCAAAATGTTGGTCTTAATTATACCTGATCCATTATATTGTGATGTATTATGATAGATCAAACTAAATCTTCATCTCTATCAAAATGCATACATTTAAGATATTTTTATTTTATTTTTAAATACAAATTTTATTAACTATGTTAACATAAAGAATACTCAAAGTGATAATGGAGTACTTAAGGTAAGTACTTAAGTGTAAGGTAAAGGATTTGAATTCCCCCATCCACCTATCTGACCCCCATCTTTTCCCTTTTGGCTGGTCTCCTACCCACTGCTTGTAGCTGCCCACAGCCCTTTCCAATATGCCCTCAGTGAAAGAAGAACCTGGCTGGCACATGAAGAAGGATCTGGCCAGTGCACAAAAGGAGGTCCCAGCTGGTAGAGTAGTACCATGCGATGCAGCGGGTGTGGTGACACAGGGCAGGGCTGACAGCTGCTGGCAGCAAGTAGGCAGCCGAAACTTCATAAATACAGGTGAACCTGAAATTTGGTTCAGATGAATGCAGGGCACACTGCAAGAGATGAAACGTTGATGGCCCCTTGTTAAGTCCCTTCGTTCAGCACCATCATAACTTCAAACGGTTGCTGAACAAGTGTTTGTGAAGTGAGAACTACTTGTATAGTTTAATTACAATGAGTCAGAAACCAGGAATGCAGACTGTTCAGGAAAAGCCAGGGCTATGGCAAGAGGTCAGAAGAAGCCATTGAGGTTGAGAATCTAGAAATTGGAGAATGAGAAAAAAGCATCAACAACGATGAGGTGTTAGAACTGTTTCATAATAAATTCAATGCTAAGTCAGGGCTTGCGGCCTGTGGGCCGGATGCGTTACACGCTAGCCACCCCATTTAGTAAAGGAAAAGTCCCAATATATCACATGACGACGCCATGACGACGTGAGTTAGATACCCCTGTACTAAGTGGAGTATCCACAGTTACAGCCTTACTCTATTTGGGAAGCTTGGGGGCTTTAAATTATTTGTTCTTTTTGCTCTGGTATGTTAGCTGTGACAGGGTGAGAAGTTGGCCAGCTGTAGCTACAATTTGGATATGTCTTCTGTTTCTGAATCTGGACAGAAGAAGGGAAGATATTCTGTAGCATGGGATGTCCAATAAGATTCCCATGATCTCTGAGACATCATTACTATCACACGTTAAATGATTCAGTGATGATGATAAATTGGAGAGAGCAGCCAATGAGTTGCCCATGAGATTAATGTGTTAATATTTTTGACAGTGTTAGCAAAATATGGATAAAAAATTTGCTTACATAAATATCCCTTTACAGGTTTATTTAAATAGACTAGTAATGACATCAATCGTGGCTTTTTACAAATACTATTTTATAGGTAGTCCTGTTAAGTTGGGTATGTTCCAAGTTGGTTTTAAGAGATGTTGCATTTATATTAGCTGCAGTGAAGTTTGAAAAGAATTTATAACTTCTTCGGGCAAATGGAAAAATGTACAAAAGAAACCTAGAGAATTTTCATTAATAACATTTCAGAATTGAATACGAGTCACAATGTTCTTCTATTAAGAATTTTAGGTATCATTTAGTTGGAATAAGGCTACTAATGGTTAAAGCACCTGAAGTCTCCAGAGTTAAATTGAAAAAAAAAATAACATTAACTTTGTATACATTCTATACTGCTAGCATGTTCATGAATCCAGACAATTTGACTTCGATAACAAATCATAGTTTATTTCAGTGCATGGACCCATCAATTATTTAATTCTAGAATACTTAAAACAGTAACAAGGTAGATTTTTCTCAATTTTGTGACAAATTAGCTTCCTACACTTTTTTGTGTGTGTGCCTGCACCTCAGTTCTCTAGCTGTTTCATAACATTACCATGAATTGCTGCTGGCTTGGATCCTGTAAGTTTGTGGAGAGAAAATTACTAGTGTCCCTTTCTGTGTGCAGCCCCCCTTAATTCAGGAAGGGCTCTGAATCTCCAGGAATGCTTTTTCAAAGGGCACAGTAGGCTGTGGGGAGGAATGAGTGGGAAAGTTTCCTTCCATAAACATTCTTAAATCATCTTAGAATCCAAGTCATTGTTCTGTACAAAGCAAAACTTGCTTTTAATAAAAACATTTTGAAAAATGCAGTGATATTGGCAGATAATCAAACATGTCATTCCAAACATATTTTCCCCCAAATACAATTTTTTGTTGTTGAGATGATAGTAAATTTAGAAAGTCATGTGGCATAAATTACTTTTATTTGTTATCTTCCCAACCAATTTAATTAAGCTTGAGCAGGAAACAATATATAAATGTTAGAGGAAAAAGTGCTCTGAATATATTTAATGATATTCTAATGATATTCACATTTCAAACAATTATGTTCCCATTAAAATTATACCAAATCCCTATGGAATCTCAGGGCTGAATAGATAAAATGTATTTAAAGATATTTAACCAAATTGGCAAAGAACTACAATGCTACGGTGATGCAGCTCCAGGAACTCTTAGAGCAGTGGTAGCTAACCTTTTTGGGCTACTGTGCCAAAAATTGCAAGCACGCCAGCACCCAGAATGCAATGCGTGCCCCCCCTCCCCATGCCCCCTGCGCATGCGCGTGCAATCCCCACCCCCACCCTTACCTACATTGCGCCTCACAGCTGATTTTTTGCTGGTTTGAGGCCTTTTGGGGCCTCCCAGAGGCTTGGAAAAAGCCTCTGCAAGGCTTCTCAGGCCGAATTATAGGTCCGTTTCGTCACTTCCGATATTTCAGGAAGTGACGAAATGGGCCTATAATTTGGCCTGAGAAGCCTTGCAGAGGCTTTTTCCAAGCTTCTGGGAGGCCCCAAAAGGCCTCAAACTAACCGGGGAAAAAATCAGTTGTGAGGCATGGGCATGCGCAGTTAAGTTTGCCTGTGGCTCACGTGCCATCGGTTCGCCATCACGGTCTTAGAGGAACTGGATTATTTAGATATTTACCAGTCTGGCTTCAGATAGACATTTGTCATGGAAATGGTGTTAGTTACCTTGATAGATGATCTGTACCAGGGAAGAGGCAAGAGGAGTATTTGATACTCAAGGATCTCTCAGACTTTTGATAATGTTGACTAGGAAATGAGAATGGTTGAGATGACAGACCCTATTCAGTATTGCGTCCAAGTCTACTACTTGGGGTGATATCACAAGATGATTTTGGAAGATCTCTCAGTTCCTCAGTATTGCCCTGTTTCTGGATCCAGCAAGGGTCCATTATTTTTAATATCTAATTATTCTATGGACTGAGAAAGTTCACATATGAGTCTGGAGTCAGGTTCCAACAGTACTTTGATTATATTCAGTTGTGCTTCTTTCTCCAATGTCAGGGTTACACATCTCCAGGCTGCAAAGGATTGGTATAAGAAAACAAGCAAAAGCTGAATATGGACAAGATTGAATTGTTGCTTATTTCAGAGTCTTAAGTTTAGAATTCAAGTGATTTGTCTGTTATGGAGTCATACTGTTGCATACGGGAATACATGTACAACTTCAGGTATTGTCTTGGAGAGAGCTGTCATGCCCCTGGTGGAGACTGACTCTGAGGAAGAGGAGGAACAGCCAACAGGGAGTGGGAGTGCGGCTCCAGAGGTGGTGGAGGAGGCTGGGGAAGGGCAGAGGCCGGCTGAGCAGTCAGAGGAGGATCCAGGCCCATCCCCTATCCATCCTAGGTCACGCAGGGAAGAGAGCATCAGGGAAAAGCGATGTCTACTGAAGAGGAGATTACCATGATCTTCCTCGTGGCTTGCAGGTGGGAGCTATGTATATAAGTTAACAACTGCACAGTTGGAATTGCTGAAGTCAATTAGTGTTCACCTTGAAAGAGGTTTATCTTTGCTGGTGTTCTTCCCATGGACTTTTCTCGGTTATTTTCTTGGAGTTTATAATTAGTTATCTTGGCTTGCTTCGGAACTCTCATCAATGCGGTTTGTTTGGTTTTCTGTTTGCCTCCTTATTTACTTTTGTGACTTTAAACTGTGCCTAATAAAACAGTGAAGTTAAGTTGAAGGCTTTACCGGACTTTAATATATGTTTTGGGTTTTGGGTTATTTTGAGAGACTACGGGTTATCACAAGAGCATTGTTGCTGGACAATACCACAGTAACTATAGCAAGGTGGGGGGGCGGTTTACCAGAGTAGTGTCCATACTGTACCTTGAGGAGCAAAAAACATAACAGTCTTCAAGGGAAGCAAGGGAGTGCAAATTATGTTAAATTGTGTGATATGAATTCCTGCAGAATTAATGGAAACATGTATACATACCAAACCAGAATGCACTGAGTTTTATAATCAGTCCATCTGTGACTTAAACTTTCCACTTTCCACAAAACCAAATCCCTGTGGGCATTAAACATTGAAGCAATTATGCTTTCCTTTACTCTGGACACAGTATTTGATGATTTTGTTACATTTGGAGATTTAGAAGGCTAATTAATTTGTGTTAGGAACTATGGATGAGATCTATGACAAAATGAGATATACATTATACCTATTATGGTTACAAAGGGCCCCCTAGTGGTAAGGAAAACATGTTTTAAAGTCCTATACAGACATTATTCAGTTTATGAACTTTTGAGTTATGAACTTTCGTTGATACGAACAAGCCTGTCTGCAACTCCAACCAAAAAGGTTCTAGGAGTGGGAGAAAGCAGAAAAATATGTTTCCTGCATGCCACTTATGTAAGTGGCACAGAAACTAACCTTTTCCTGCCTTCCTCTTGTATACTGTTCACAGATCTATGTTGTACACTGTAAGATAAGAACTCTATTGTGCATGTTTTTTATGCTTGTTGGACTTGCGGACTTATGAACTCTCAGAACATGGCCCATTTGTAAGAAGAGTACTGTCTGTACTGTATCAATGTTTCTCAATTTGGTGTCTTCCAGGAATGTTGGATAATTCCTTTAATCCATAGCCAGCAAAGCATGCCAGCTAAGGATTATGGGAGCTGAAGTTCCACACATCTGCTGTGAACCAGATAGGGGAAAGCTATGTCATGGCTCAATTTTTTTTATAATACTTATATAAAAAATTTAATTGAATTTAGAGTCAGTGTTCTAGCAGTTAAAGCACCAGGATGGGATACTGAGAGCCCTATAAAAGCCAATGGAGTGACCTTGAGTGAGTCACTCTCTCTCAACCCAACCAACCTTGCAGTATTATTGTTGTGCTGAAAATAAGAGGAAGGTATATTAGGTATGTTCGCCATCTTGAGTTATTTAAAAAAAAATAAAGGTGGGAGAAAATTAAATAAAATTTAAAACATTAAGCCTTGTTCTTCATTAAAAATTGTTCAGTCAATTTTAAGTGCTATATAATATAATAATCTGATGAAATGTCATTACTGTAACACTGTACAGTGATGAGGTGGGGTTCACAACTGCTTTCTACTGATCATAACATAAAATTACCATTTTTTTTTTCACAACTTCTTCATATTTGGTTATTACTGAGCTCTTCACTAAATTCTAGTTACTAAACTCTCCAAATTCTTTTTTTCAAATTAATTTTATCAACATAGATCCCATCAGCATATAGTAAGTTTTTTTAAGCAGCACAGTACTTTGGTTTGCATTTGTTTTTACTAAATTACATTTCTTATATCCATGATGACAGAGCCATTTGTGCTGGCATGTGAGCCGCAGGCAAACTTACCTCACTGCACATGCCCACGCCTCACAACTGATTTTTTTCCAGGTTGGTTTGAGGCCTTTTTGGGCCTCCCAGAGGCTTGGAAAAAGCCTCTGCAAGGCTTCTCAGGCCAAATTATAGGCCCATTTTGTCACTTCCTTTAATAGCAGAAGTGACAAAACGGGCCTATAATTCGGCCTGAAGAAGCCTTGCAGAGGCTTTTTCCAAGCCTCTGGGAGGCCCCAAAAGGCCTCAAACCAGCGAAAAATCAGCTGTGCGGTGCAATGTAGGTAAGGGGATGGGTGTGGGAATTGTGCGCACATGCGCAAGGGCCATGGGGAGGGGGGCACGCATTGCATTCTGGGTACTGGCACACGAGTACGGGAGTCCTGGCGCACTCGCAATTTTTGGCACAGGAGCTCAAAAAGATTAGCCACCACTGTCTTATATCTGATGTCACTCTCATTTACATTTGCAAATAAGCCAATTGGAGTTTTTCTCTGTAACTCCTAATAATCTTCTAGTGAGTGAAGAACTAATGAAACATGAACTTTTATCTAAATAATAAAATATCTGCCCTATGGACAAGTACAATTTCAGTAGAATAATTTAGCCTTATAAGACTGGTTTTTTCAAGTGCTGAGGCACAATCTGTCCAGAAGATTAGATTCATGATGTACATGCAAGGAGAACCCTTTGTCTGGGGATACTGCTGTTAATAGTTATGAAATAATTTGTGAAATTAGTTTTTATATTATTTTCTTAAATAGTATACTACTTTGTGTATTTAGTTTTGAATAACTGTGATATGTGAATCCAGTCACTCTGGTTTATGCCATATCTATATCCAATTATGTTTTATTAATTAATGATCAAATTATATACCATCTATGTCTCTATGTCTATCCTCGGCACGTACCATGGTTTCTGCACACCCGATTCATGTAGAAAATAAACTAATTTTCAAAATGAAAATTTGTCGTGCTATGAAACAAAATACTAGCTTCTAACATTTCATTTTCATTTTCAAGAAAGCCCCTGGATCCTACACAGGTTTTTATGACTTCCTTACAGATAAAAGTTATTTGCAGTTGTAATCATTATATTAAAAAGGCAGAAGCAATAACCTTGAAGAAGAAGAGGAAGAATCTCAACTAAGATTATGGTCAGATAAAAGAAATCTGAATCTTTTTCAACACCGCAGTTCAAAAGTTCAAAGTTTTTTCTACCCTGCTTCTTCAAAGTCCAGCTTTTGCTTCTTATATTGTCTCCGATAGAGAATTGCTTGTACAATTCTGATTTTGGAGGTATAGACACATCAGAACATCTGAATATCTTCTCCCAAGATCTTCACAGTTGCTCTCCCAAGTGCTGTTCTGTGGTTATGTCTTGACTGCTTGTTGCTTTATTAGTGATGGTTGATCCTAAAAGGCAGAAGCCATCTACCACTATCTACCACTTTGATATGAATTCTAAGGATGGTTGCTATATCCACTGGCATTAGTTTGGTCTTCTTTATATTTAATTTTATGCCATGTAGGAAGACTGTTTCTTAGCAAACAAAGTTGGAAGTGATGTAAGAAACTGGAAACTGACAAAATTGAAAGATAAAAAAGAATGGACACAGATAAGAGAAAGAAACCTCAGGGTCTGATATCAATGCACAACATATTTTATTGTGTATATGATCTAGAAGACAGAGCAGGTTCAGAAAGAACATTAAGACCAAACCAACCAAATATTTTAATATAGGTGTAACGTAGGAACTGGGTCAGGAACTGTAATCCTCCCCACCCAAAGAAGACTGATTTCCAACTGGTTCTTTGAACTGGCTCAGGATCAGCTCTGAGCCTCTGCTCTTCCATGACATTATTGGTAATATCTAATAGATACAATCTTTTTGTTCATAGCTCTTTACTGGCTTATCTGAGATTGCATCAAAATTCTTTTCTCCTTTTGCATTGCTGAAGCTTGTGGTGGTTCTGGCCCTAATACCATCTGTAAGTATTTAACTTGTATATCTCTTCTTTTCCACTCCAGTCACAATGTGCAGCTATGATGAAAAGCAGTGGGAAAAGTAAATGGTTGCAAAATGAATTGAAAATATTAAGAGGGAGTCTGGGAGGTAGGTGACAAGGGAAATACTACAATGACCTTTTTGCATTCCCCTATTGGTCAACTAAAAGTGGGTACTGGGTGACTCAGTATTCTGCAGAATTTTGAGCATTTTGAGAATGAAAGAAGTGAAGATGAATGAAGATGGACTTGAGTTGAAAGCTCCTGAAAGAAAAACCAATACTGTTTACATAATTTAATCATAATGAATCAAGAATGCTGCAACTGCACTCTAATGCTTAGATCTTTGGTCTAGATGAGATCATATTCAGAATATGCTAGTCATTATGCAGATGAATGAGTTGAATGGTCAAAAGATATTCTGAAGTGCACAGATTAGAAAGTTAATCTTCACATAGTAAAAAATAAACCTCATATTGTACTAAATCATTTGTTATTAAAACAAGGAATAGATACCATATCTCTATCCCAAAGAGATTAATTTCTAGAAAAGGACAGTAGAAATTAAACAATGAGCATACTATAAATACAGCTAGCATTTGATACACAGCAGTGATATGAATTCTTTCATAATAGCATTGTGGTTTTGTTAAGTAACTGCTTACCTGAGCTTTTGTGTCTTGGGAAATAATTTATTCTAATATATGCCTTGCCAGCTAAGAAAGGATTGATATTTACTTACAGTACTTGTTTCATTTTGTTTTCAATATTGTCTTGATGTTTCAGGATCGTGTTATTGAAGTACTGAAAACTTTGGGCCAGATGAAATATATTTGGTAGACAAGCAAGATATACTGTAAGGAACTCCACACTGAATTGCAACATTTAAGCTGATTATGTGATATTATCATGCATTACATGTTCTTGCACAATTTTTACTATACTGAATTATTTAACAGAAGGCCATCATAATGGAGATACATATGGTTGGTTCCATGCTTAATTTTAGACACATAATTATATAAATTCCATTATATATTATGTAAAGTTCAATCACTTTTCTGATGTCTCTCAAAATTTCTACAAATAAGGAACTGGGAAGGAGTAACAACAAGTATTGCCTTAGGTATGCGTTGTGTTTCTTGGGAGAATCTACCCTTTTTTAAACAAAAAACAAAACCCAAATGCCACAAATCCCGTAGATGGATTGCATTAGCTTCCAACTTGCTTGGAGAACAAATCCTTTGACCTGGATGATCCTCCCTCGAATCCTTTATGGCCGGGAATGGATTGGAGTTATTTGGAACTGAGAATGGAAAGAACCAGTCCCAGATCCACCGGCGTTTCTCTCAGTTTGGCTGGCAAAGAGCTTAAAACTTGAGTAATTAGGACCTGGTGGATGTTGGTCTTCTCGTCGAGGGGGCGTTTAGGCTTCCAAGCCGTCATCTCTTCAGCCCCCATTGGCTTCAGGACTGCGAGGGGATAGGAAAGGGTCGGGCCACATGCCCGCATCCCCCCTTCTCCTCCCGGACCTGACGGAACTGCTCTCTCGCCATTTTCCCGCCGCGAAGCCATTTCAGGAGGACGACCCGCCGCTTCCGCCACCCCCGCAGCCGGCGGGGAGCGCCTCACGACGGCTCTGCGGGACCGGCACGACCTCCCCGCTCCAGAGCTCCCTCCCGACCCTCCGGGATCGCGGATTGGCTGGTGGGCCGCCTCGTCCCAGAATGCATTGCATGGCGCGTCATTGAACAGAGACCATGATGGCGGCGGCCGCGGCGGCGGGGGGAGCCTCCGAGGTGATCGCTCAGCTGGAGAGCGCGGCCAAAGTGCTGATGGTGAGGGAGCCGCGCGTCTCGCCGGGTCGGCAGATCCGCCGGGGGCGGAGCGGATGATGGGGTGGAATAAGCCGGGTTCTGTCCTTAGGGGAAGCTCCGTGAGTGCCCCTTCCCCGAGGATGGCTCTCTTTGGACTCCTCTAGGGAAGCATCCTCGGATAACCCCGGGAGGTGGCATCGCCTTTCATGCCCTAGAAACTTTTGCAACAGGACTGGTATTGCTCTCTCCCAGTCCTCCTTGTCTGAAGCTGCAGCCTCCCCGTGCATCTTTCTTCCCAGCTTTATAAGCCTCTTGGATCCCAGACGGGCAAAGACGGGCAGAATCACGTTGCTGCCCACCCTTCGCTTTTGTCCCTGTTGCTGCCCATAAACTCTTTAATGTTGTGTGAGGCTTGGATTCCATTCATTGATATCATCATATCCCAATATAATTCTTGCCCTTTTTACTTCGACATCCACGTGCTCAAATCTAATCAGGAGTCGTTTCCCTCACTTCCCAGTTTCTATCCTGGTTCTCTCCCCTCCTTCCCTTTTAATACCATTTTTCATGTCTCCTGATAAGAATGTTTTAATATCAGCCTCTAATACAGACCCATTTTACCAATACTGCATATAGCGTATTGCCTTTTTCCTCCCCTCCCCTCTTATATTACACTGCGTTACCGAAATGGCTGTTCAGTTTGCTTTTTGTGTTTCTCAAGGGTGGATGGAAATGTAAAACCACCAAGTTTCAGTAGCAGAACCTTTTCTTTTGTGAAGGTTTTCTGCAAGGCTAGAAACTCATGCTCCAAAATGCTACTTGTGGCTAAGCTAAAATAACTTTGCATTTGTTCTCCCTCAGTGAATTAAATATATTAAAACAGGAAAAATCCAAAACAGTTCTCAAAGAGCAAAGAATGGTTGCCTATAATCAGTAATCTTCTAGATTAGCAGCCTTGGCTGTATCAATGTATAGAATGTGTATAGACTTATTGAGTAAATGCATCATAATTTGTTCTACTTCCCAGGCAGCAAATAGTGAACATTTTGTATAATAAGTCCATTCAAAAAAGAAACAAGCTACAATCAGGATAGTTTTATCTAGATTTGTTACATTGGCTTTCTTTTTTTGAGTTCAGAATGATGCCTTATATATTTTATTTTCCCCTTCTTAACAGTCCTTTGGTGTGATAGGCTATCAGAGTGCTTTTTGGAAATATCAGGCAGACAGATGATATAAACAAATTAAGAATCCAGATGGATTTGAAATAAGATTTTGAAATTAATTATAAGAATCTTCCTTGTGGGAAAATGCTGTTGTTTTGAATTCTTAAAAAAAATAATTGGAGGGGACTTTGAACACTGAAATTTAACTTTTTAATATAGAATGGAGCAATGTCATTTTAGTTAGAGATTATTCATATACTTACATGTTACTGAACATATCTCTGTTTCTTGTTATCAAATAGACGTCAATAGCTCTTTTATGGCAGGTGCTTTACAGTTTAGCTGAATAACTACATGCAACGCAAATAACACTCCTAGCACATTAAAAAGTCAGGACAAAAGAGTCCTAGCTAGTCTTCATCCTCCGTGGTACAAAGTTTTACTAGAGGGTAGGATATAGCATTCAGATAAATAATAATTCTAAGACGATATATTCTCTTACTGTACCATATGAGATCTCTGAACATCTAGCTTGGCTCTTAAGTCTATGAACTACCTGAGGCAAGAGTTTGTCTTTTTGCTGTTAAGGTTGAGTAATTTTGAAATACAAAGCAGAATTTGGTAATGCAGAAGGTGTGACCCAGGATGCCACTAGATGTGTGCCAGAGGATATACTTACTATAGTCTGTACTTGATTGTGAATACATTTTTATAATAATCGTATTAAAATTTAAAGTTATAAATAAAAACTAGGAAAATATAAACAAGAAAAAATAGAAATTGCATAAAGAGGAGAAATATATAAAAGAAATAAAAGAAAAAAATTATAGAAAGAAATAACTTTCCCTTCAACAAGACAAGTATAAACATTTTCAAAACCTTAATATGTCTAATATTTCAACCCAAATTCTCTTCATCCCATGCGCTGCTTTCTTCTACCAGTCAGTGCAAAGTTTTGGCTTTTTTATCTATAGATCTCCAAACCTTCTGAGAGAGAGCAATAAACAATGGAGAATATATATCTAAATGAACTTATTTGATTGCTTTCTATCTTAGAAAACTTGAATCTAGTCAGGAAATTGAAAATCTCATAAAGTACAGTAATGTGGCTTTGATTTGATCTGTATAATTCTTTTACACAAAGTGATATTAGTGCTAAAAATCTTAGAGGTTTGCTAAAAATTCTTGATGGTAATGATGAAAATAATGATGTGAAGGGTCTGCTAAAATAAATTGTAAGCTTCTGGAATTGGTAAAAATGTTTTTTAAAAGAGTGCTAAATAATTTGGCATTACATTATCCCAATTTTATCCACCTATTTTAATGTTCAGATTGCTTTACACTATTCTGAAGTTGTAATGTATTCCTTGCATAAGTAAACCTGCCAAATAATGCTGAATTACATATTTTAGTATACTTTACCAATGACCTAGTGGCTGAGAATTAACCAAATTCACAATTTTTGCATTTGTGTACTTTTGAGATACAGATTTTAAAGTGTATATATTCACAAAGTAATACAGGAAGTTTAATCCCAAACTAAGAACCTAACTATTACAACTTTAGACTACAATTTTATAAGCATATGTTTGGATATTAGTGCTACTGAACTAAGTGAAGTTTGATTTTGGGTAAGCATATTTAGAATTGCATTTTCAAATAGCATGTCTTAATAGATATAATAAATGTAGGAATTATATACCTGCTACTTGTATCTTGAACACATCCATAGTTCTGTTCATTTGTCATTTTGCTAGTTTTAAGCCAATTATCTAGTAGAAAATGTGAATAATTTTTTATCAGATTTGCCCAAATTGCAAATATTTGATTATACTATAATTGCAAATATCTATACTGTAATTGTATGAAGGCTAGAAATGTACAAATCTGTAAAAAGTGAAAAACGTGATGGAAATTGTTTTTTTCTAGTTTTCTCCAGGACCGTGTGTGTGTGTGTGTGTGTGTGTGTGTGTAGTCCTTGATGTACAACAGATCATTTAGTCACTGTTCAAAGTTACAACAGCAATGAAGACAATAACTTATGACCATTTTTCACACTTATGACTGTTGCAGCTTCTCCAGAATCATGTAATCAAAATTCAAATGCGTGTAAACTGGTTCATATTTATGATGGTTGCCGTGCCCTGTGGTCATGTGATCACCTTTTGCGACCTAACAAACTATGTCAATGGGAAAACCATATTCACTTAGCCGTGTTACTAACTTAATAACTGCAGTGATTCACTTAAAGGTGACAAGAAAGGTCATAAAATGGGGCAAAATTCACTTAACAGTTGTCTCTCTTAGCAAGCGAAATTTTGTGCTCAGTTGTGGTCATAAGTTGAGGACTACTTGTAGCTCCCTGTTCTTCCCAATTGACTTAGTCTTCTTCCCAGTTGCTAGCCCTAGCAAAGACCATTTCCCTAAAGATTCAGCTTTCCTGCAGCAGTTGGAACAACTACTAAAGGTGCCAGCAATACCAATGAGACCAGTTTTTGATGCTTCAGGTCTTTAAATTGCTTAGAAATGGTAGTGCTGGTTGTGGGGAGGGAGGCGGATTTTAGTTTAGTATGTGATACTTGGATACATTTTGTAAAAATGTCAGTGAATGCATTCAAAACTTCTTTTTCTTTTTGGTATAATTAAGCTCAGCAGACTATCAGAGAAAGCAAGGTGTAGCAACTTTGATTGTAACTAGTGTTATACATGCTTTACCCTGCGGCAACTTTATGAATCAGAGCTGTCTGCATATTAGTATGTGCTGCCATCTGCTTGTAAATCTAGAACAGGGGTCTCCAAACTTGGCAACTTTAAGACTTGTGGACTTCTACTCACAGAATTCTCCTGCCAGCTATGCTGTTGTTGCCAAGTTTGGAGACCTCTGATCTATTCTAGAACATAGTACAGTGCAAGTAGTCCTTGACTGACAACAGTTCGTTTAGCAACCATTTAGTTATGATACTGAATAAAATAAACTTATACCAATGACCAGTTTTCACACTTAACCGTTGCAGCATCTCCATGGTCACATCAAAATTCAAATGCTTGGCAACTGACTCATATTTATGCCGGTTGCAGCAGTGTCTCAGGATCATGTAATCACCTTTTGCAACCTTTTGAGAAGCAAATCAATGGGGAAACCACGTTCGCTTAGCAATCGTGTTACTAACTTAATTACTGCAGTGATTCACTTAACAACTATGGCAAGAAAGCTTGTAAAATGGTGCAAACCTCACGTAACAAATGTCCCACTTAGCAATAGAAATTTTGTGCTCAATTATGGTCATAAAGTCGAGGACTACCTGTACATTAAAGCAAATGGACAGAAGTCTTGCCAGTGAGAAAGTTCTCTTCTGAAAATAATCCTGAAGAATGGGAGGTAATTCATGATAATCATGCCCAGCTTCTAAATACTGTCTGTAACATTTCTGGCAGGAGATCAGGCATCCCTAAAATTTGTGGTTTCTAGCTGATTAACTTTCAAATCCCATAATTTTTGCAAATAGAGCTATTAAAATTACTGAGATTTGCTAGTCATGACCAGTCTACGTCTCACTGATTTCACTAAGTATATTCTCAGTGTGGCTAAGTAGGGATCAAATCTTAAGCTTTTATACAATACTGTATTCTTACAGTTGATAATTCAGATAATATCTTAATGTATTCTGTAACATGACTGATGATTTTGGCAGGGGCTGTGTTCTGAAAGTTGCCTGTAAATATTTTACACAAAGAGTTAGTTATAGAATTGTTGCCTTTGCCAATAATGTGTTTGAGGAAAGGATATGAAAGACTTAGTAAAAGTATGTAGTACTTTCATTATTATAGAATATTCTCTAAAGCAGTATTCCAAAACTTTCTATTTTCCTGCAATGCACCTGGAACACATCAGTTTGAAGAAGTTCCTGTGAAGGAGTATGGGGCTATTAAAGCATCTGAAATGAAAATCTGGATAAATGAGTATTGCAAACATAAAGTTGAATTGGGGTATTTTTAGAGAGAATTGATTTATTATAAAGAAATCACAACATCTAAGGATTTTGCAACACCATGGAAAAAATAATTTCAATGTTGCATGCTAAATTCCACATACAAATACATTTTAATCCCATAGCCCTTCATGAATAAGGAAGTTCCTTCCTTCCTAGCAAAATACTTACGCTTGCTTGAAAAAAAACACTTAGCACATTGACCTGGCTCACACAACTTACAAAGCCATAATATAATTAGTTTGCCTTTGGCTTAGCGTGTTATACAAACCTAGTCAATTATGACTTATACAGTAAGCATGCCTAAGCAAATCATGGCTTAGTGCAGTATGTGAATTTAATTACTGATTCCAATGTTTTTTTGTATTTTAACAAATGCTACAGCTTTCAGTATTAAATATCAAAGAGAGTTACTCTACACATAGATCTCGAAAACATTTAATTTTGGGGTTTCTCAAGAGCTTAAAACACCAAATTCTGCACAAATGGTTAGATTAGCTAAATATTCTTGTCAATTGTGATTTTGATGGTTTATTTTTATTTTTGTTGTTGACTTTCTGCTAAGAATAGCTTTTAAACAGAGATATTATGTTTAGATACGGTCTTGATTCAATATTACTTATAGAATAATAAAGAAAAATATTTTTCCTTTTTGTAAATATTTATTCTTTCAATTTGTAATTTGCCCTTTCCATTTCCTTTTTTTTTGTTTCCCTTTAGTTCCTAAATACTTTAAAAAATAAAATACAATAGAGATTAAAAATATTGAATTGTGTTGAAAATGCCTGTTAAGAATGTCATATCAACAAATTCTGATTTGGGATATAATCTGTGTAAAAAAAGGTCTGTTTTCTTCAACTACAGCCCTTGTCCGTGGACTGTTTTTGAAGGAATCTTGCAGTGCTGATAGCATTAGACATCAGCTAGCTACACAACTAAAGTAAAAATTATCATCTATGTACAAAGATTGCTATGTTAGTTTTATATCCTGACTTTCTCTGGCTTTTCAAAACGTTCTCCTAAAAAGTGAATTATAATTATTTATCCCTAATATCTTGAGAGCAGCATATATTTTAAACTGGTTTTCTATTTGGCCTATTGTCCTGATTTTCAAAAACTTCCAAGAACTTGCATTTTTCTATCTTTTTTTTTTTTACATTCCAGCACATCCTTTCCCGTGACCTTCACTTTCCTAGTTCAGTTCAAAGGCTTCCTGCTTTCTCAGAAGATTATACTCTTCCTGTATTTTCTCAACATCTGTAAGATGCTATTTCTTTATCTTCTTTCAAATCTCTCTTCAAAATGCTGCTTTTTCATCAACCAACTGGCAAAGCTTTCTACTTTCTGTTGTATGTCATCTTGGGTAAAAATTCTGGGAATCATAGTCCTAACAAATCTGGAAAGCAGTAGGTTGAAGAAATCTGACTTAGAGTGATCACACCTGTAATAAAAGAGTAGTCTGCAGGTTTCAGTTATTAAATCCCTATTTTACATCTTGCTTGTGCTTCTTTTCATATGGCTGCTTGCTCCTTCATTGGAACAACAATCTATCTTTTTTTGCTATCTTTAACCATTTTGCCCAGTGATCCACCCACCCACCCCTCTCTTTCTCTCCTTGTATACCCATCAGTGGTGGGATTCAATTTTTTTTACTACCGGTTCTGTGGGCATGATGTGGCTTGGTGGGCGTGGCAGGGGAAGGATGACATGTGACCTCATTTACTGACAGCAATCTCCATTGTTGTCATTAACTGAATCCCACTAGGCAACTATCTACCCCAATCCAAGCCATTCCTGGATTGTCCCTCCCAGTAAGGAGCTTCAGTGAGATAAGGAAATCTTTTCTCTGCCTGCTCTTGAAAGCACTCCACACACACATACCTATCCCCCCTTGTCTCTGCCCTTTCTGGCCTGCCCAAACAGCAGCAATCTTTGCAGTGATGGTGCCATCTCCACCCAGGCCTCTACTTCAGCACCACCATCACTGCTGTACAGTACAGCAATTGCACGTAGACTTATATACTGCTTTACAATGCTTTCCAGCCCTCTCTAAGCAGTTACAGAGTCAGCATATTGCCCCCAACAGTCTGGGTCCTCATTTTACTCACCTTGGAAGGCTGAGTCAACCTTAAGCCTGGTGAGATTTGAACTGCCAAATTGAAGGTAGCTGGCAGTCAGCAGAAGTAGCCTGAAGTACTGCATTCTATCCACTGCGCCACTGCGGCTCAGGGTATCATTCAAACCCTGGGCCACAGCCCTGGCACAGCTAGCAACCTCAGTGCCACAGCACAAAGCTCAACCACTCCCGCCGTCTTGCATTCTGCCTGCTCTGCCCTGCCCTGCCCTGCCCATTTAAACTTTGCATTCTTTCACTGCTGATGAAGTGCACGTGGCATGGCCCTATATGAGGCAACTGCTGGCCATGCCAGACTTCCTTCCCAAGGACGTTCATGCTGTTCTCCAAAAAGCATGCATCATTCTTGCAATGCTTCAGAAAGCTTCCAGGACAGAGCCCTGTGTGGCCAGTAACTTCCTCACCTAGGGTCAGTCTAGGGTGCCTCATCAGCAATGGGTGAAAGACCATGAAGGGCACCTGGTTGTGTGGCAGGGCCTGCAGAGCACAGAGCAGTGGAGGTGGCTGGGCTCCTTGAGTTGAAATGGCTCAAATTGGCACTCCTCGATGGTAGTGGTGCTAGGGTTACAATACAGGTAGTCCCCGAGTTATGACAACAGTTGAGCCCAATATTTATGTTGCCAACTGAAACATTGGTTAAGTATGTTTGCCCCATTTTACAACTTTGCTTGCCACAAGTTGTTAAGTGAATCATTGCATTTGTTAAGT
Organism: Notechis scutatus; assembly: GCF_049901735.1. Lineage (NCBI taxonomy): Eukaryota > Metazoa > Chordata > Lepidosauria > Squamata > Elapidae > Notechis > Notechis scutatus. The sequence goes on along the minus strand of NC_142013.1, from coordinate 20,398,964 downwards.
TAGTAACCCAGATTCCCCATTGACTCTGCTTGTCAGAAGGTTGCAAAAGGGGATCCCATGACCCCAGGACACAACAACAGTTTGTGCAAGACTCTGAATTTTGATCATGTGACCGTGGGGTATGCTGCAATGGTTGTAAGTGTGAAAATGGTCCTGAGTCAGTTTTCAGTGTTGTTGTACAACTTTGAACAGTCACTAAATCAACTGTTGTAAGTCAAGGGCTACTTGTAGAGCCCTAGGGCAGAGGTCGTCAGCTCAGACTGAGATTGCTGAAGACCCTCAGATAGCCCAGGGCTGCCCCAGAGAGGAGTGCTCTGTGCAGGGCTGTCAAATGGACAGAAATAGGGTGAGGATGCAGAGTATCGAAGCACCCCATAAATGATAAGTGCAGTTAGTTTGCCAAACACCTGAATTTTGATCACCATAACTTTGGGGACCAGTCATAAGTACTATTTGCTCTGCATCATAACTTTGGTTGTTGAACGAATGGTCATTAAGCAAGGACAGACATGATATTCTTCCGATTAAAATCGGAATTCCGATTTTATTGGAAATCGCCCACCCCCCCTTTCCCCCCTTCTTCTCCTCCTTCCCCTCCCCTCGGAGGCCCCCTGAGTCAGGAGTTGCTACCGCCAGCGCGGCTCCAGTCCCGCGTTGCCTCGGGAAGGGAAAGGCAAAAAGGAAGAGCCGCGGCGGCACTTTGCAACAGCAGCAGCGGCACCAGAGGCTCAGGCGCAGCAGCTCCCAGTTTTGCCTCTCCCTTCCCAAGGCAACGCGGGACTGGAGTCGCACGGAGCCACGTCGGCGGTAGCAACTCCTGACAGCCCCAGCCGGACACCTGAGCGGAGCCTGGGCAGTGCGAGCGGAGGCTGCTGAGCGGCAGAAAAAGGGAGCTGGGCAGCCACGGACCATCCATCTCTCCATGCAACACGCCACCACCCGGCCCTGGCAAGGGAAAGCAGCGGGCGCTCCCCGGGCGGCGGCCTCGGCCCCGCCCCCAGGGAAGCAGCTGCCCAGCTCTGGAGCTGATCCACACGTGACCGGCTGGAAAGGAACGGTGTGTAGCGTTGGTGTTGTGTGTGCGATTTCTTGGCTTGCGGCGCGGGGTCTCTTTTGGCCGGCCCCAATTTTTTTTTCAGAGGGGAATATCATGCCTGCAAGGAGTAATTATAATATATTATATAATCTATCACACTAAATTATTTTTAGTGCGATTCAAAGGCAAAAAGATGTTTTGGAGCACTTGGAAATGCAATTCATTAAAGCTGCTACATCTTGTAACACAGCAACTCTTCGTGGCTACGAAGAAAAGACAAGTGATTTTTGAAGGAGTTGTACAGAAGTGTGAACTCAAATCTTCAAAAGACCTTTTGCCTTTGGAACTCATACTTCTATATCTATATTTATATTGCTCGGAAGGGAAAAAGAATCCATACCTTCTTTGCACAAGTTCAGGAATATTTGATAAAAGACATTCCTTTGAAAACTAAATTCAGAACCTAAATTACGGGACAATCCATGTAAAGAAGAGAGAAATACTTTTACTTTTGTTATAATGACGACTCATCCATTTGGGGAAAATCCACTGAACGATCAAAGAAATTGTTAAGTTTAAGCAGCTGTCTGGATTGCTGTTGAAGTCTTAATGAGACATCCAGAAATTTCCAGAAATGAAATTTTGTAAGCAAAATAGTTTTTCTTCCTTGTGAGATACGAAGTTAATGCTCCTGGTTGACCAGCACAAATGTTACAATTGATTTTGTAACCAAAATAGGATATATTTGGACCCACAATTTTGCCAAGAATTGTAGTGTTTGATGCGGATTTGTATTTTGAAAGTGTGGTCATTTGCACAATGGCACTTCCTTTCCCCTCATTTTCCTGCACATCTCCATTCTCTCTGCCCCCGCCCCCTAATCTCTTACATAAAGGGAAAGGAATTACCATGTTCTCTTGATGGAGACCATTCCTGTGTATAACTATTCTTAGCTGTGAAATTGCTTATCTGGAGCAATATAAATTCCTTAAGCACGCTCTTGTTAGTCAATTTTTAGTGTTACCCTCATTCCTATGTGTTATAAAATGTTCATTGGGCTTTTTTATTACTATAAATTAATGTACTGTTGTCAGTTTTTCCCAAGCGATCTATAATTCTTATAAATCCTTATAACATTATGGTAGTACTATTATTCACAGGGCCTGGGATAATTTGTCTAGACAAAGCTTTCCTAAGCTCAATATGGTCATTAAAAATATTACAACTTTTTGACTGATGTTTTTCTCTAAGTAATAAAATTTGTCAAGTGTGGGTTTGATCTCAAGTGTCATTCTGTTTCTTATTGTAAAGTGTTTGAATAAGTTGTTCCTTTATTGACTTGTCCTCTTAAAAAAGCCATTGAACCATCTTTTGTATCTCTTGGGCTAATGAAAACATGCTTGCCTTGTCTTTCCAGTACATTCTTATTCTTGCAGCTTTTTAAAGAAAATATTCTTTCAATATGCCTTATCAGAAGAACAAAATATTTTGTTGGTTGCCAAAGTAATTTAATAGTGCTGTAACTTAATAGCAAATAATATTTGATCTGGAGGTCTTTGGTAGGGTTGTAAGTTCCTTTGAAGTATGTGTATGTTTAATTGTGCAACTTATTGAAGTCTTGCAGTTAGAAGAGACCGGATTTGAGTTTCAATCAAGTGAAAGTAATAATTTCATCACTTTGTAATAATATAAACTGTTTATGGTTTCTCGGGTGTGTTTTGTATCTACTGCTTATACAAGATAATGCACACATATTTTAGCAAGACTGTAATATGCCCTTTGTGTATAAAATTACAGATACTGCTTATACAAGATAATGCGCATATATTTTAGCAAGACTTTAATATGCACGTTGTGTGTGTAAAATTACAGATATTACAAAAGTCTCACAAATCCCTTAAGTTTAGGCATTTGCACAGTGCTCTGCTATGATTTTATTCAGTTGCAGTTTTCTTGTAATAGGGGCCATAATTCCTTTTGATAAACTATGCAGTTGTAAAATCCAATGTCGTGACCTGCCACTTAATGATGGCAGTTCCGGCGATCCCCAGGTACCACTGTTAAGTGAGGACCATGAAGGTCACTATAAGCAAAAACCTCACGTGATCGTGAAGCGCAATCACATGACCATGGGACACTGCAACAATTGGTAATCCAGGCCAGTTGCCAAGGGCTTAGGCCATGATTGTGCAACTGTAGTGATTCTGCACTGGCCAGAATTTTGAGGACTGTTATGTTAGGTGCAAGTAACCAGGAACAGGAAGCATTAAAAGTTTATTACATGCAGCTTATACACAAGAATCTAATTATTAATGGTCAAGCCAAATTGGCACTAGATAAGGGTTAATGGGGTGGGGGTGGGGGTGGACTTAGGCTCTTGTGAGAATGCAAGGACTTTAAACCAATGACGTGTTTAATCCTGCCTTTAGGCTCAGCCTGTTTATCTCCTACATGGCCATAACTACCCCTTATTCAAGCATTGTCACAAGTTTAAATGGTCACTGAATGAGTGGTTGTTAAATGAGGAACACTTGTACTTGTTAATTTATATATAGATCTTCTATCCTAATAGAACTATGGATCCATTCCCTTCATCATAGCCTCATATGAAACAGTTTGATAGAACTCTCAATGTTAGAACGATGGATGGCTATGTTAAGGAGAAATATAAAAATTTTGCCTTCACAGGCCTTTCTTTACATGGGTTGTGCTGTGAAAATGCCAATGTCATGTACATATTCCATGAAATAATAGGTGAGAGAAGAAGATGTTGGCTGGATAAGGGAGAGAAAGATAAGGACCTTTTGCATAAGAGTCTTACAGTTAATGAAATATATCTTGTGGGATTCTTGAGACTCTTATCTCTACCATTTATTTATGAAAGCTTTTTCTGGACTTCGTACTTATTCTACCACTTGGAAGTTCTGTTGGAAAAGTATTTTGATCTTTGTAGTGAGTTGGCCTCGACGTAACTTACATTACACCCCAACTTTTATTTCATGCCAACAGATGGCAGTACCTCCCCGGTTACGTCTGATTTTAGAAGCTAAACCATGTTGGCCATGTTTGGTTGGGGGAACCACTTGAAACCAAAGGCTAAAAATCATGGAAGAAGGGAGTGGCAAACAGCATCCTTGCTAAAACTGTATATATAGCATTTGCCAGAAATTGAATATAGCTCAAAGGGGGGACTTTATCTTTTTAGTGATTCTAATTAATAAAACTCAATATGAGCAGTCTTGCTTTTTTTCTGAATCAGTGCTGGAATTGCACTAGAGGGCAGCATGCTACTACACTACAGTGCTTGAAAATTCAGGTTTCTAATTTTTAGTTTCTTCCTGGGAAGAAGTAGAGCCACCTGTTCCAGTATTTTTACATAAATGAAGTTAATTTGAACGTGTGACATTTTGTATACAGGAAAACGACAGTAAGGAATATCCTAATTATTTGCATGCTACTGGTAAGAATAAGTTTATTTGTAGAACTATGATTTATTGATATATCTTATTTGGTTGCTTATCAGCTTTGAGAAATGCTAATAAAAAATATCCTATCACAGTCATGATCACACTGTAGGCAACTTGTCTTCATAAATTAGTATATCATAATATAACAAATAATCGGTAACTGATCCAACATTCTTTATCAGTAAGAAGATACATAATATTGAAGTTGGAAAGGGCTTTTTTCCACATTTAAATTGGCATTTCATTACCTTTTCTATGAAATATTGGAAAAATCTCAGTAGAATAGCTTTCTCTAGTTTGGGTATCCATCAGATGTATAGGCTTTAAGCCTCAGAATGCTCTACGTGTCTATTCTGGTAGGAATTTCTGAGAAAATCTACACATTGGGATGGCATCCACACAGGAGAAAAGCAGTAATAGGATGATTTGATGAATGCAACTAAATAATTCATTTGAACACATCTTCAGGGTACTATTGAAAACCACACCATAGAATTACCATTATATATATTATTATTTGTTATCGGAGATTATACCAACCTTTCTAGGGATGTTGTTCTTTACTCTTTGCACATTATTGTTTTCATTTGGTTGTTTCTTGGTTTTAATCCTGTTTTCATCTTCCAAAGTCACATTTGCAAAACCGGATGACTATACAAATCAATATCACCTGATCTGCAAAAATCCACATGTGCTAGATTTCCATCTAGCTAAGAGTTACCATTTCTGTATTCATTTCTTTATTGCGAACTGTCATCCAGAGTTTGTAAGCCAAATATAGTTGTCCTATTATACTGTCATATCAAGTGGTGCTAATTACATAGTATAGACTGGATTGGATTAACAGGTGGCTTGGGGGCCGTGGTGGCTCATGTGGTAAGATGCTGGGCCTGCCCACCGCTGAGGTCGGCAGCTCGGCGGCTCAGTTCCCGTGGGTGAATAAACTGTGGAGGGACAAGAAATGAGCCTCCACCAACTGCCTACTGGCATTCAGGCGTCCCGGGGGTAAAGATAATACCGCCTGTAAAAATTCCTTTCACAAAGGCACCAAATCACCTTGGTGATCCCTGGCTAACACGTGCCATACGCTAAATAAATAAACAGGTTGTAATATAATACTTTAATGATCTAAGTTAAGTGATGAAGGTGATTTACTAATTAGTTGCTACTTTATTATTACCACTGCCTCAGTACTACCTTAATTCAGCGTATTTATAGATGAAAGTAAAGGATTTTTTATTGTGATATATACTCAAATAAGAAATGGCAATTTTCCATATTCCATAGTTAGAAAGAGTCTTTATTTCTCTGTAGGCACCACCCTCCATGGTCAATAATGAACAACGTCAGCACGCCGAACACATATTTTTATCATTTAGAAAATCAAAATCGCCGTTTGCAGTTTGCAAACATATTTTAGGTAAGTCCTATGTTTCAATCAGAGTACCATTAATTCATAATCATGTAGCTTTCTAAAACAGGTTAAGGATATATGTGTGAAGTATTGTTTTTTTTCTAGCAGTGTCTATTGGATTTAGAGATGCATATATTAAGCACTGTTAACTTGAAAATAACCCTCATTCATCCTAGTGAGTCTTGGTTTTACATAAATATGGCTAAGATGTTTGATTCAAATATACAAATACAGCTGATTCCAGAAACTATCCTTACACCATTTTAAGAGCTATGACAATTAATTTATGCTTTTCTGCAGAAACTACAGCAATTTAAAATATTACTTGCTTTCTTTTCGATGAATCAAACACAGAATGATTTTGCAGTGTTTAATATATCACAAAACCAAACTGGATAGATTATACATTTGTTAGAAATTAATATTAATAAGGAAAGCTTAATAAATAGCCAGATAAAGTTTAACAGAATACAGGTAGTCTTCAGTTAACAGCTGGCTCGTTCAGCAATCATTTGAACTTACAACAGCACTGAAAAAGTAGGTTTACAATTTGTCCTTAAACTTAATGCCATTGCAAGGTCCTTATAATCATATGATCATGTTTTGTGCACATTGCAACTGGCGCTTATATATGATGTCATCCAATGGTCACATGATTTCCGCTTGTGACTCTCACAGCTGGCTTCTGACAAGCAAAATCAATTGGAAAACAAACAGGTAGTAGTAGCATGTCGCAGTCATGTGACATTGTGTTTAATAGCTATGGATGATTTGCTTAACAACTGCAGTGAAGCTGACATCGTTGAGTCAAGTGTAGTCACGTGATGTTTCACTTAATGATCACTTCGATTAGCATTGGACTTGCCAGCCCCAACAGCAGTCATTAAATGAGGAATACTTGTAGAACTATTTTATTTGGTTTTAATTGAAGCAGTGTTGTTACCAAACAGAAATGTCTGGGGAAGGTGTTACAAAAGCATCCAAAAATACTAATAATAGAAAAATGTTAATGGCAAGATTGATAAAGACAATGGTCTACATCACGGGTGTCAAATTCACAGTGTCACATTGCCATCACGTGACGTTTCGTGACATTTCCCTTCACAAAGCTGGGGTGGGTGTGGCCTACACATGATGCATCCAGCCTGTGGACCGCCATTTTGACACCCCTGGTATACATGCTTCTTAGGAACAGCTTATGCACTAGTGGGATAGAATCTTCTGGTTTCAGATTGCTGTTTTCTGTTTTCTTGCTAGTGAGTTGAGCACAACAGCACCATCCTTTTAGTGGCTTGGGTATATGATTGTGGCTAGGATGGTGTTAATACACTGAATTGGAGGACAGCAAAATATTATGGAATATTTTCATGTCACCACTGGATTTCACTGGGAGAATTGTTTCTAAAAATGTCTGCTTTTTGCATTAATGTGTGACCATTTTAAATATCACTTTGGGTTTAACACTTATTTATGCCTAATATTTACTTACTTCTAATTTTAACTTGCTGATGCTAGTGTTTCGGTAACTTGTTTTTGCTGTTGATTTATGTATTTTTATGTATTTTTAAAATATCTGTTGAAATATATATATCTGTGTTTGAATGTTGTAAAGGACAGGTTTATAATTGCTATGAACCCTTTAGAAAAAGGTATGTCCTAAAATCCAGCCTAGAATTTCAGACAAAAGTAAAAATAAAAAGTAAAAATAAAATTAAAATAATATTTTTCATTGGTGATATGTTTCAAGCTTTTGTCTATGGATTATGAGTTTATAAACGTGCATTTCTTTAACAGAAACTAGTAAAGTGGACTATGTCCTTTTTCAAGCCGCCACAGCGATAATGGAAGCAGTTGTACGAGAATGGATTCTGTTGGAAAAAAGCAGTATAGAATCACTACGAACATTCCTTTTAACATATGTCTTACAAAGGCCAAAGTAAGTACAGAGCATGGTTTAAAACATTTGTATAGGTTCTTGAATAACAACTTTAAAAATTAGATGCTTTCCAATTGAGATTGATAAAATCCACATAATGAATTGTCTTCTGTTTTCATGGCCAAAGAAAACATAATTGGTGGAGTCAGTGTTGTATATACAAGGGGGAGTTTCTGTCCCTGAGATTTCCAGTTTAAAACATGATGTCAAATGTAACAGAGAGACATCTAGGATGATTCCAGAGACAATATTAATTGGAATACAGACCACATGGTATAAGTGATATATAAGAACTTCTTATGTTCACGTACATGTTAGAAGTTGGTGGTGGTTGTTTGGGACCTCTGAGATTCTTTCTAGAAGTGGGTGTAAATTAGGAGGGATGTTTCACTCTTGGTAGGGCCACTCTAAAAGTAACAGGGTAGTCATACCCTCCTGGAAGTTTTGCTTATTGGGTTTTTGCTGTTCATTGATTGGTCTGTACAAGCTTTGAATGATGCAGCTTAAAGGAGAGAAGAAGAAATGAGAAAGATCCTTGTCTTTAAGTAAAGTTATCTTCTTAGTCTTACATAAAACATGGGTTAGGGTGCATGAGTAATTAACATATGCCTCTCCATCTCATAGATATTGTAGGCTTCTCAGAGAAAGAAGATGGCAATTTGCAAAATATTATTAAGTGCAGGATATTTACATGGTTTCCTTTATTAGGAAAACAGATAGCTACCTCCCCAGCATTTCTGCAGGTTTAGGTAAGCAAAAGGATCAAGAAAACTGTCTTAACAAACTAAAGATAAATAGGCTGCTAAAGTAAACATATCCCCCAGTTACTAAAGTTTTATAACCTAATTCCATTTTTTAATTTCAATACATATGATTAATCTTCCAAGATAATGTTTGTTCAGTATTTTAATGTAAGTCTGAAAGCGAAATCTGTTGCTGACTACAGACTGCAGTTTCAACTATAACTGCTGTGAATGAAAACATTAAAACCATTCACTAAGTCTAAAAGTACATTTGAAAACCAACAAGAAAAATAGCTAACATCAGGGCTGAATCTATTTCTTGATCCAAATAAACAGATTCTGGAATTTAATTCAGCCAGATTAAAAAAACTGTTGTAAACAGCCACAGTCACTATATAACAATTTAATAAATAAAAGTAAAAACTGTGCTATGTATATACGAGCGGTGCCAATTACAGTGGGAGATGTAACACAGGGGATGCTGCAGGATATGACCTGAATCTGTCCCAAAGACTCCCCCCGCCCCCGCCCCCCATAGCCTCCTCTTTTTAGGAGGCCAGCTAGCATTTGGGGTTAGGAAATACCAGCCTGACATTTATTCATTGCCTTCAACCTCTCTGAGTAAAAGAACCAGTTGTTCCGCCTTCCCTTAAATATGTAGTAAGTGATTACTATTTCTGTGTTCATCAGAATTTTCCTCAGCTTCCGGATCAGGAGAGGAATCTGCCCAAAGATGTCAGAAGATGAGGCTTTCCCCTTTCCATAAATTCTGCCTGCAAGGGGAATTGTTTACTTCCACACAGAGAAAAATTAAATGCTAGGACAGTGAGGATGCTGAAACCTAAATTAAAAGGCTGGCAGGCCAGGCCACATCCTACACACATGCCAGAGATTTCTTCTTCCTAGCTTATAAGAAAAACCGTAAGGCAACAACAGAAGACAAGAGAATTTTATAGCTAATCAGCCCAGTCATTCCTGCTTTCTAAAAGCAGTACAACTAAGAAGAGTTTGTGTATTTTTGCTTTGCAAACAATTATGTCATTTTGATCAGTGCTGAATATATTTTATATTTTATTTTGCAGCCTCCAGAAATATGTACGGGAACAGATATTGTTAGCAGTAGCAGTAATAGTGAAACGAGGGTCTTTAGACAAATCAATTGAATGCAAGAGCATTTTTCATGAAGTCAGTCAGTTGATAAGCAGCGGCAATCCCACAGTGGTAAGTTATCATGTTTAAAAACACATCTTTATTTACATCTTCCTGGACATTTTTTTTCCTGTCATTATACTAATTATTTACTTTCAGGAATAATTTAAATCTCCCTCTATGCTTCTGTCTTCCAAATCTGCTGGAATTGCTGTGTCCATTGAGCATTCTCAAGTCACAGTCGCAACACAGTTGGAAGTAAAGAGTTGAGGAAAAGGGCATTAATTAAAAAGGGAAAAGGGATCTTGGAGGTCTTCTAGTCTAGGGCTTGCCAACCTTTTGGACTTCAGGGACCACCAAACTCATAATTTTAAATCCTGCGGACCAGAGATCCTGGGAAAATCACAAAAAAAGTCTGCAGGAAAATTCCTCACCCTGTTTTCCTACCGACCAATCATTCTTTATTTGGGGGATCGCAGGATACTGTCTCCAGCTCTATTCTCGGGGGCGGGTAGCGAGAGAGACTTTTGGCTTCATGCAAAGGAAGCAGCAGAAGCAGCAGAAGTCTTTCTTTCTTTCCCTCAAACTGCCAGAAATGAGTCTTTGTGAGACTTGTCACGCCGGCGCAGCCTCTTGGAGCAGGATTCCTAGCAGGGTCCCAAAGACTCATTTCTGGCGGAGTTTGGGGGAGAGAAAGAAAGACTTTTGCTACTTTCCTTGTGTGCAGCCAAAAGTAGAAGAAGAAAGTAGCGGAAAGAAGCAGCCAGGTGGCCAGGCCAGGCGTGTGGGGCGCGTGGGCAAGTTCCCCCCTCTGCCCTTTCCCTCCCTCCCCTCACTACCTCATGTTGTTCACAAAACAAGCGACGCAAGCCTTGTGTTCCCGTGGGCCATGTGGGCGGCACAGCCTTGTGTTCCCGCGCAGCCTTGTTTAATTGTTTTGGGGGGGGTGCTTTGGGGGTGACATTTCTCTGCGGACCATCAAAATTTTCTCGTGAACCACTAATGGTCCCCGGCCCACTGGTTGGCAACCACTGTTCTAGTCCAACCCCGCTGCTCAGGGAGGAAACCCTATACCATTTCAGATAAATGGTTGTCCAATCTCGTCTTAAAAACATCCAGTGTTGGAGCATGCACAACTTCTGAAGGCAAGTCGTTCCACTGATTAATTGTTCTAACTATCAGGAAATTTGTTTTAGTTCTGAGTTTTTCTAGATAAATGTTGAGGTTGTCAGAGATGTTCTTTGTATTTGGTTTGGTTTACATCTGTTCCTAGCTGTGTTCTGTCTGTAAGTCAGCTGTTGGAATGGTCTGAGGAAAGACCTTTTCCATTCCCTGGGGAAGTGGTAGGGCTGGGTAGAAGGGGTGTTTGCCGACTCCAAACTGAAGATGGCAATATAAAATTTACTCATGTTACATTTTTAGAAGCCGATGAGGAAATATCCTCCACCCTCTCATGAAGCTGTAAATAGAATTCCAGCACCTTATTTCCACTTGCGCCGTTAGTTCCAATTCCATATGCTGTGCCAGAAAATGTTCCACTCTGGAAATGAGTTATCTGTACTGCTTGCTAAAACCTTTGGTAGCTAAAACGGAATAGTCCGAGCGAGCTTATCTATCTGCAATAAAATGAAACCAATGCTATGTGTATAGCAGCAAAAAAAAAAAAAAAAGTCTAAGAATAGCACAACACATGTCACGATGCTACGAAATGTACAGATATTAGTAAAATCCTTTACCTGTAATGATTGACAACTTCAACCTTATTTTAATAAAGTATACATTGAGTATTTGTGAGCCATTTGATTAGTTTAAACATTTCCCAGTGACTACTTGAAGTTACTATCTTTTAAATCTCATTGGAAGATAAGGACAAGTTTGGTATTAATACTTAATTACAACTTATGAATTATTAGCAAAAATAATTCATACTTAGCAGTTTTCTCCTCTCTTCTATTTGCATTCTGACCAAGGGAAACTATTAGTTTTCAGGTTATTCAGCTCGAAATCTGTATTATGCTCCCGTGTGAGTTTTCAGATATCAATCAAAATAATAACTTTGCTTTTCAACACTTAGAAAACGGTTCCATTCTACACATGCTCTGGAATATTATTTACAAAGACTTACTACATTATTGCCAAGTATGGGATATTTCTATTGTACATTTACCTTCACGTGTCAACGTTTTATTCTGTAAACCCAAGATGACATACATAGTTCCTTCCTTACCATTTTATCCTCACAACAATTTTATAGGGCTAGGAGTTAATAATTACTGAGTTCCTACATCTCAGAAGAATTATCTCTTCTGCCATAGTGTAATGCCACCCACTTTCTTAGAGTTGAAGCTGAGCAACCTGTTTTAACATTTGATTGAGTTAAATTTGATAGTGCTAAGGCCTAGTGCAGGCTGCATGTTTATGATCCCTTAGTAACAGTCCTATTTTGTACAGTTGATTGGTTGATATTATGTACCATCAAATTGTGTTGACTCTTAGCAACTACATATATTTTCTCCTTGACAATCTGCTTTTATATTTAACCAATGGTACAGTTAGTCCTCAACTTACAACCACAATTGACCCCAAAATTGATGTTGTTAAGTGAAAAATTTGTTAAGTGAATTTGTCCCATTTTACGACTTGCCTTGCCACATTTGTTAAGTGCATCACTGCAGTCAATAAAATTAGTAACATGGTTGTTAAGTGAATCTGAGTTCTCCATTGACTTTGCTTGTCAGAAGGTCACAAAATGACTCCTGAACACTGCAACCATCATAAATATGAGCCAGTTGTCAAGCATTTGAATGTAAATCCCGTGACCATTGGGATGCTGCAATGGTCATAACTGTGAAAAATGGTCATGAGCCATTATTTTCAGCGCCGTTGTAACTTTGAACAGTCGCTAAATGAACTGTTGTAAATCGAGGACTATCTGTATTTAGTAAATAGTAATCTACCCTTAGAAAAGTGTAAACGTTCTAGTTATTCAGTGAGTCAAGTACAACTCATAGAGCATGATTTTATCTCAGGGAACTGATTCCATACTTTTAGTACCTTTTCCCAGTATAGCTAACATTGGTCTCTGATGGACAGAGCTTCTGCTAAAAAGCCAATTACTAATTTTAGTCTTCTTAATTCATGTTTTCCACCACTGACTCCAAGATGCTGAGGAAATGTATGTGGAATGAATTCCACTTAACCACAAATGCCTGCAGCTCATTGGTGCTGGACCTCAGTACAGAACTCTTCTTTCTGCTTTGGCTATTTGGAAAGATTCCCCATTCTGAGACCTGGAGTGCAGCTTGTGTGTGTGTGTATGTGTAAGTGAGTGAGTGAGTGAGTGAGTGAGTGTGTGTGTGAGAGGGGGCGGAGAGAGAGAGAGATGGAGGGGGGAGGGAGATAACATGGCTGTGTAAACTTTCAGCTGCTCGTGGAGCTGCCTCATATTAATAAATAAAAATAGTCTGTTCACCAACTTGTCAAGTGTTTATTTATTTATTTATTTGATTTGATTTGATTTGTCAATCCCTTACAAGGTAATAGGTATAAGTATAAACATGAGTAAGAACACAGGAAATAGGTACAAATAAATGGGGACAATAGGACAGGGACAGGAGTCACGATGGTGCACTTATGTTGCTCCTAATGTGTTCACTGAGTTATGCATGCCTGGAAGTCTCCATTGAAGAAAGTTAAACATATTTACCATGAGCTATGCAAAATAACAGTTGGGTAAATTAGCTGATCATTAAAAACTGCATGAATTTTAAAATGGATCACATTTCTATCTTTACCCTACACATGACAGAGCAAACCCCAAAAGAAATATAAGAAGACACTAATATATCCTCATCCCAGGTTTATATTTGGCACCACTAGTCTTTAAGTCTTTGCATTGTTATCTTTTTTTGTATGTTTTGCAATTAGACATGCAGAGTTTGTTTTTGGCTTAATATAAGATAAAACCCAAGAAAGTTTTTAAAAATTAAAAAGTTAAATATTAAAGTGATTGCAAAGAACAGGATTTCTTCAGATCTGTCAAAGACTGTTATATTATTTGCATGCCAAAAGAAGGAACAATACAAATACCTTTTATTCTAATTACATTTAATATAACACAAATCACTTCTGAAGATTCAGAAAAAGTTGGTTACATAAATGTTATACTAAACTAGTATCCCAAATCCAAAATATCACCTTTTAAAAATTCAGTTAGAATATGGTTTATAGGAATAAATTATAAGTATGCAGCTTCTGATTTTATATTTTAGAACAGCTTAATAATATTATGGGGGGCTATGGATAGAAAATGTTCCTTAGGGCTAGCAATTAAATTAATTAGCAGTAGTTTCAAGCTTAGAAAAAAAGGAAGCATTATCCAGAAGTGCACCACAAAGGATGAATTAGCTCTGCACTCAATACTGTGCATTGAAGACAGTTCTTGAAAATCTAAGTAGTCAAGTATGTGCTAATCTGGTGATTGTGGTTAACAATGTTTAAACAATGATGCTTTATTATCAGTTTTCATTGGGGGTGAGAAAAAGACACAAGGAATTTCTATAGACAGTCTCTTCTGTGCCTGATTAATTTCCTTCTCACACAACAGAGCGATTGGAGAAATGATTACAAGAGAGTAAGCAGGCACAGTGCAGAGTATAGAGGGTTGTTTGCATAGTACACTCATGGCTCCTGACCTGTCAGGTGCAAGAAATCAGGAACCAGGGTTGTTCAAATGAGTATCAGTTTATTCCATATTATCTCTAAACAAGAATCTGAACTAATAACGGCCAAGGTAAATTGGCAATAGATAAAAGTCAGTGGAATTCAAGGAGGGCTGGATTTAGATCTCTTGTGGGTGTGAAGGGACCCTAAACTGATGTAACTCTTGAACCTTCCCTCATGCTCAGCCTAGTCATCTCCTACATAAACCCCTCCTAGCTGCTGGTTCCACCACATTGCTTTTGATGTTTATTACCCACTTGATGTGTATTGTCCATTACTTACTCGCTTGTAATTCGTTTCTCTCCTATCTATCCACTCGGCAAGTGGGGGCAGGCATAGAACACATATACTGACAATAATGGTGATCATATAACTGAGGAACACTGCAAAGATTGTAGATGTGGGCATTGATTGTAAAGGTTGTTTTTTTCCAGCACTTTTTTCAGTACCTTTTACGTTCCAATTTATCCTTTCTAAAAAATATTTTGTTATTTTCAAACAAATATACATAAAATAAAAATGAATATTTCACCACACATGAAGATAAAAAGGACAAAAAATAATGAAGAAAAACATAAAAAAGAAATATATTTACAAATATATTTCAAGTTCATCTCATTTAATAATTTTAAAAGGGAAAACTATGATTTCAGTGTTTGCCAAGCCGCTCCAAAAATTTTTTTCAAAAAGGAAAGATAATGCGACATTTTTTTGATTACCAGAATACATAATTGGCTCAAAAATTGCTAAATCTTACATCTCTGACATCCATCCTTTATATTGTCAGTTGAAATAGGTTTCTATCTCCTAAAACATTTGGTTTTTCCAAGTAATTCAACGTATTGCATAACATTACTCCAAAAGGAGTCTGAAAAAGAACATGATAACATTCGAGTTAGAGTGACCTCAAATATCTTGCAATGGCTAACACAAATAATCATTAGTGGTAAGCGTGTTATGTATCATTCAGAGTATATTTTTATTTGTTAGCCTCTCTGCTTTTGTTATACCTAAGGTGAATTTTAGTACCTTTTCTTTGATAGAGGTTGTTCAAGGACAAGAAATTAAAGTCACTTCTGAGGTAGCTGTTCTAGAGATTGTTTTGATTTCATTTTGCTTTCATTACTAGCAGTTGTATGGTGGCACTGTGCCTGCTTCCTCCCACTGTTATAAGTATCTCTTGAAGGATGTTATCAAATACTTCCTGTCTTCTTAGGCATCAGTTAACACTGACAATATGGATTTCACAGAAGCATTTAAGAAGAACAGCAGCCCTATAAATCATCTTGGCAGTATCGGAGAATGATTTAAGACAGTAGGATTAACTCGATAGGCTAGGAAAACACAACTGTGAGACCTCTTTGCCTAAAGTGCATTATTCTTTTGCTGTTTCTATAGATATAAAGATAAATATATTTTCTCCTGCATAGAAAAAGGGTAAAATTGTCCTAATGGATTCCGAAGTTTCAAGAGTTATTTTTTTTAACAGGCAGGTGGTCTACTCTAAATCAAATGTTCCTTTTTATGCTGATGACTGAAGCACAAATGCTTCATGCAGACACAACAGTTTTAGCTCTGAAATTTATTCTCTGATCAGTTTCTAAGTTTTGGACAGGTGTATACTAGCCTCTATATTTTCCTGAACTCTTTGAACTCTTATATCCTTTCATCCCCTGTAACCTAAGCACACTCAAATACTGATGCACGTTTTCCACCAACCGCCCAGTCACAAGTGTGAAATCCATTCTAACATTCATTAGAACTTTATTTTTTTTAATTTAAATGAAATTCTTTTTTAAAGGCATGAAGTATCCTTTATAAGAATGCAACAATATACAGAAATATTCACAATGCTGTCTATTTTTCAGTGCATTGCTGTAGTTTTTGTTTGCTTCAGTTTTTAATGGGGAAGTAGCTTTAAGAGGGAGTTTATTAAAAGGTTTTTTAAAAGAAAAAAAAAACAATGATTGTCTAAGACTGCTTAACTTCCACTGAGTATCTGATTGCCCAGTTAATCTCTCTTAGCACATTCTGATTGATCTCCTGTTAGAGCAGCTGAAAGTCTCTTTTAAGCGTGGCAGACTTTTATAACTACCCAACTGGGGTAAGTGCCAGGCTATTCTAAGAGATAATCCACTCTCCAAACAAGAGAAATATTTTATGTTGTCAGACCAGGGTTATTGTTTGAGTATGTGATTTGTTCATGTGGTAGAACTCATAACATTTCTATTAAGAGAGGCAGTAGACTAGTTTTATAGGTTCACCCTTAACTGGAGTGATGATCTCTCTGTACTTGCTCATTAAATTTGCACCATGAGTTGCAGTAGTTAAAAGCAAAATTTTTGGCCGTCTTTGTTCTAATTTTTATAGAGTTCTATGACATCTGAAAATGAGCATTCCAACACTAGAAATGCAGCTTATATAGTTCTATTATCTTTAGCTTCTTATCTGTTCATGCATAATCCAAATCCTCCCTTGTTCCACAATCAGCTATAATGCATATGTTTCTAGCTCCAGGCAATAAGAAAATAAAATTCTCAGTAAGGCCAATCCAGACTGTGGTGGTGCATGTAGTGAATGGCTCCGGGTATTCAGTGCATGTGATGCCACAACTCCATGGAGGTCTATTGCTCCCAGTATGCCTCTAAGTGCAATTCATGGTTCTGCTACTCACCTTTAAAGCCCTTCATGATTTGGGGCTGGATTACTTATGGCAGGGGTCCCCAACCTCCGGGCCATGGTTCACTACCAGGCCATGAGCAGCGGGCAAGCGCGTGCACGCGTGTTCCATTTGTGCGAAGCCATCTTCTCCCCCACTGTTCCAGAAAGCCAGAAAGTTTGGGGAACTCTGACTAATGGGACACCAATTGTTTCTATCCATCCCATCTGGTATGGCAGAATAGGCATGCTTTGTGTCCCATCTTTTGGAGAATGTCATTTGGCCAGACCCATGAGCAGAGCCTTTTTTGTCATGGCAACCGTTCTCTGGAATATCATCCCTCCAGAGATCAGATTGGCCCCAACTTTGCTGGCCTTCTGCAAGGCTCTGAAGACTTGGTTCTGGGCCCCTGGGTATGCAATGAAGTACATTTTCTGGTTGCACTGACTGTATGATGCCTTTGTAGTTTATCTCTCAGGTGCTATGCATTTTATGTTTTTGAGTTCAGCAGCCATATAAATTGATTAAAAAGTAAAAAAAATACAATGAATAAGAAACTTTGTGTTATTGTGGCTAAAGAGTCCAGGACCATTACGGAAATCAGCTACTACATTCAGCTTGCATATATATTTCACGTAAATTTCAAAAAATTTCCTTTTTATCTGTTTGGGATTTATTTAGCAAAGAAGACTATCAACGTTGTACATAGTGACTGTCATAACTAGCTGTGTGTGGGGTCAAGGTATTGACATCAGAGGCATTTCTGAACAAAGATGTTGCAGTTGGTGGGCGGATGGCACTACTGTCAGCTGTTGCATGACCTCGCATAAATAGTATCATCACAACTTTAATCTTTCGGGGGTTCAGAGGTAGTGTGCATATTTCTGTTTAACCCCTGGACGCTTGCCTGCATTCATGACCCTTTAACAATTCCTATTCCTCTGCCCGCCCGTGGCACCTTGGCTCCAAATAGTCTAGGAATAAAGCCAATAGTTGTATACTTCCATTGTATGTACATCTATTGTGAGAAATATAAAACATGCTACCTTTTTCATAATATGTGGAGGAGCTACGGTAGATATTATGAAATGATCATTTCCCAGTTTGATACGTTAAAATTTGCCTTAAGCATTAAGCTTTAATTTTGGAGGAAGAAGTACCTGTGCATTGTTCATATAATTCAGGAAATGTATATACTTTGTATTTGGCAGTTTCATATGTATGTCTTTCAATGTCAGCTAAACTTAGACATATCTCTACTACTCTGTAGAAAAGCTTAGTTGCATACGTGGGGTGGGTTCTCTGCATTTAGTCTTAATTCTAGATAAGCTCTATTAACTTTCAGAATAAACCTATAGCAAATGCCTTTACTCTTGGGAACCTTTACTACTAATTTAAGCACAAAAGTTTTAAATTTTCATTAAGAAGGCATTGACTATAAGAATTTGTTAGCTAAGTAGCAGGATTTGACTGACTCAGCAGGTGACTCTCACACAGGGATGGAATTCAAATTTTTAACAACCGGTTCTGTGGGCGTGGCTTAGGTGGTGGGCGTGGCTTGGTGGTCATGTGACTGAGTGGACATGGCTTGGTGGTCATGTTATTGGCTGGGTATGGCCAACTCAATATCACTCACATCGAAGCAAGCATCTCCTTGCCTGTCCTCTCATGACTGTGGGGATGCTGCAATAGTCATAAGTGTGAAAAATGGTCATAAGTCACTTTTTTCAGTGCCATTGTAACTTTGAATGGTCACTCCACACAAGCAAAATACCAGCAAAGAAGGTGAAAAAAACTCCAGAGACATTCCTGAGACAGGAAGTCTAGTCCTGCCAAGAATGTTATAAAGGAGAGGCAGTTTCTGTAAGCAACACCAGAATGTTTCCTTCCTGCTTTCCTTACAGGATTAGGTCAGTAATTTCTTCTAACAACCGGTTCTCCGGACTGATTAGAATGTTAACAACCGGTTCTAGCGAATTGCTGCGAACTGGTAGAATCACACCCCTTCTCTCACATTCAAACAGGTTTATAGCAATGATTGAAATGTACCATAACGTCTGTCTATCTAATCCATTGCTTTAGAAATAGAATCAATAAGTGAATCATAATTTTCTTATAAAGTAGGCATTTATAGCTAGTGTTCTGTTTAAACTGATCTTTCCTGCCAGTATTACCTCACCTTCAATAATTAGATCTATCCTTTTTTGAACTCCCTTTGGCGACCTCCTAATGAATCAGTGCCTACCAGATGAAGTTTTAAAACTTGAATGCTTATAATAGTAGTATTTGTGCTGTGATTCACCAAGACCAATTAAAGACTTAATACATGGTTTTTGGTAGCATGTCATGACCTTAACAAAAATTTGCAAATATAGAAAGTGCAACAACAATCAATATTAATAGATAACAGATAATCAGAATTGGAAGGGACCTTGAAGGTCATCTAATCCAACCCCCCACCCAAGCAGGAGACCCTGGCCTACACCATTTCTGACAAATGGCAGTCCAATCTCTTCTTGAAAGTCTCAAGTGATGACGCTCCCACAACTTCCGAGGGCAAGTTGTTCCATTGGTTGATTCTTCTCACTGTCAGAAAGTTTCTCCTTATTTCCAGGTTAAATTTCTCCTTGTTCAGTTTCCATCCATTATTCCTTGCCTGGCCTACAGGTGCTTTAGAAAATAGCTTGACCCCTTCCTCTCTGTGGCAGCCCCTCAAATATTGGACGACTGCTATCATGTCTCCCCTGGTCCTTCTCTTCCTTCTCACTAGAATAGCCATGCCCAGTTCATGTAACCGTTCTTCATATGTTTTAGTCTCCAGTCCTCTAACTGAAACATCTTAACATGAAGAGTTTACATATTGGTACCCCAGTAATATTTTCAGCCCAAAGATAATTTGTGCTATTTGCTTAGTAAATTATTTGTCTAAAATTATTAGTATACTGAGCTAGGTTAGGCCAGAGACAACATACATTCCTGTTGATTTTTAGTTCAAGGTGTACCCCAAAAATAGGACAAATCCAAATCAAGTTGAGTTAACTTAAGGAAAGTCCAGCATTGATTGCTTTGCTGGATGACTTTCATTGGGGTCTGGAAAGGGACAGTTCCCTTCACTTGGCACTATTAAACCTCTCAGCAGCATTTGGTATCATCAATTATGGCATCTTTCTAGAATGTCACTGAAAATTGGGAATAAGGGAAACTATATTACAATGATTCTACTCTTTCTGGAGCGCCTGTTCCAATCAGGGGTTTTGTAGCAGGAGAGATTGTCTCTAATGAAGTATAGAAATATGGAGTTACTATTTGTTTGTTGAGGTTCTTTGCCACCTGTATTTTAATTCTGAATAGGTGGTGCTTCCCCTGAAAGAACTGGCCTATGATTTTTCATCATGGTTGAAGAGGGATGATCTTTGCCCAGCTTTAATTGATATGCCAGTTCTGGCTTAATGGTTCAGAGGTTTGGCCATTGTGGAAGGCTCCACCCATGCTCCTTCCTTCCCCTGCATTCTTGGTCCTCACCCTTCATCAGGCCAACTTGGCTGCCAATCAGACACCAATCAAACAAGGGAGGAAGAATGGAAAAGAGAAGATGGCTGCCTGGGAGCTTTGCCATCACAGGCCTTGTAAGCAAGAAGCTGAGTAAACCACGCCAAAGTCAAATAAAGAGACAAACTAAATTATAGGGATCAAATAAAGAGACAAACTAAATTATAGCCAGCCTTGATGAGGTGAGACTCAACTCACTCTCACTGGGGAAGAAAGGCCATTTATTTCCTTCCCTCTACCATTTACGAATAAGCATTCAGAAGAAGAGGGGAAGAATCAAGAAGCCCAATAAGCAGAAAAAGTGAAGAAATAGTAAAGACTGTGACAGAAGAGAAATAAAAAGCAGAAACTAAAAAAGATAAATGGCAAATTTAGCTTTGTAAGTTTTTCCATGATAAAATCAAAATCACCCACTAAGGGATATACAATCCAACCAACTGCTAAGTTTCCAGTGCTTTGGCTTATTAAGTCTGGGTCAAACTGGTTCCTGGTGATTCAGAAAAAGAACATGCAACTACCACAATAACTCACACCTTTATCATCAGGTGACTAAATTACTGCAATTAAATACTGCTCAGAAACTGCTGCTGTTGTAAAATGAGGTGGCCTGAAGCTTGACAGATAAAAGGAAAGTCCTACATTGGTTTCTAGTAGGTTTATGATTGCAATTCAAAGTGCTAGCTTTAAAGTACAAAGCTCTATATAGCTTTGAACTGGCTTTTTCCAAATGGAATCAATCCAACAATATTCTCTTGATTTGGGGACATATGGGTGGCAGGATGCTGGAAGCAGTGTTTTCCAATGATGGTCCCTGCTCTATGGATTCGTGTTCTTCCAGATGCCAGTTTGAAACAAACCTTGGCAGTATTCTGACAACTGGTGAAAATTGAATATTTTCTAGAGTTTTGGGGGGACAAGGGAGTAAGCACCTAGATATGGTGGATTAGACAATTACTATTTCTATTAGTTTCTATTTTGTTACTGTTTTATTATATTTTATGTCATATTTTTTCAATAAGTCTGAGGATTGTAATCATGGCATCATATAGAATGGCTAAATAAATGTACTTCTAAATTAGCAAGCATTCTTTGAAATGTCTTACACACAAAATAGTTTCTCCACATTTTTAACTACCATGGGATTCAAACAGTGGTGGGATTCAAATGATTTAACAACCGTTTCTCTGCCCTGATGATTTCCTCCAACAACCAGTTCACCAAACTCCTCAGAAAGTTAACAACCAGTTCTCCCGAAGTGGTGCGAACTGGCTGAATCCCACTACTGGGTTCAAAAACAACAATATCAAGGCCAGGTAACAAGTGCTTTTCTGACTAAATTCAAATCTGAGAATAGATGTGACATTTATTATTTTAATGATAAAAGATCTGATATAATATAATAAAATTTTCATATAACAAATTATTCAGCTAATAAATTTATTTCGTCAAATTTTCTTAGCAAACTCTGGCCTGTTCCATTTTAACCGCATTGTTAAGTGAGTTCTCAAGTTCAAGTAAAACCAGCAACATTGGATTAAGCATGGAGTTCCACGGCAATTGCAAACTAATATTTCAGGTTAGTATGTGTTTCTGTGTTTCCAAGAACAATGTGAACAGGGAAAGATACATGATGTTGCAGACATATGGAAGAGATCCATGTAATACTAATAGGCCGGAGGAATTAAACTTTGGATTAGAAATTGTGTGTGTGGGGGTTTCCTATGTGATACTTTTGTGTTTTCTTTCTCTCATATATTTCCACAGTTACTCAAATGAAAGTAATAACAATGCATACCATAAGCAAAGGTTGCAAGTACTACCAAGAAAGTTATAGAAATAAAAATGGAAGGCCGTCCAAAGAGTAGAATTCCTTTCCAAATGATAAGAGTCATGGTGGCACAGTGGTTAGAAAGCAGTATTGCAGTCTAACTCTGTCTACAGTCAGGAGTTTGATCTTGATGGTCAATGTTGACCCAGCCTTCCGTTCTTCTGAGGTTGGTAAAATGAAGACCCGGATGGTTGGGGCAATATGCTGACACTGTAAATCACTCAGGGTTCCGTAAAGCACTATGGAACAATATATAAGACTAAATGCTATTGGTATAAGAGCTTAGAGGAACACAAGTTTGAATAAATTAAATTAAAGCAGACAACAAAAAAAGCATTTGAGCAGCCATACCACTAATTAAGTTTTTAAAAATCCAGCAATTGAAAACCACAAAACATCTCTTTACATTTGTTGGGAGCAAAAGGAGTTAACATCATTGGCTGAAATCAATAACTAGTTCCAGATGCTGTCCATCCAAGTGTTTTTAAAGGACTAACATGTGAAATTGCTGATCTTCTAGGAAAAATATGTAGCATTATTCTACTTGTATTAGAGAACTGGAATGGAACCCAGGAATTATCAAGGAGGTTACATGCCAGAAATTTAACATCTGTTCTGAATAAATGTAGAAAGCATGATTAAAGATGGAATTATCTATCAAAGAAAAATAAGCTGAAGAAAAAAGAATACAATTGTCTTTTAAAAATAAATCCTGAACCTGTCATATTAACTATGTCCTGAGTGTCAGTAAATATTTATTAGTCAGGGAGACAATGGATTTTTAAAAAGCCCTTTGTTAAAACTCTCTAAAAATTCCTGGAAAATTTAATGTCATTAATTACATTTTAACAAACTTAATGTCATACGGTTACATATTAACAAACACTGAAATTGGTTCAATGTAAAAGGAAGCACATTGAGGGAAAAGTCAACTTCCCATATACACTGTTGAGCCTGGTGATTGATTGATTGATTGATTGGTTTGATCTCAGCAGATGACTCTAGGCGGCTCACAGTTCAGAAATATGTATTATAATTAAAATCTTTAAAATTTCAAAACAATAAAAACCATTAAACCACTCAAAAATATTAAAATGTCTCAATTCGAGTAAATACAAAACAAGACAACTGGCCAGTTAACAATATAACCAGGTGGCATGGCCATTGGTGCTTTAAAGCTTTAAACAAGGTTAGGCCAATAATGTCAGTTTTATATTGTTTGGAGCTCTTCGGGGGAAAAAATGAGTAAATGCATTTCAGTTTGAAGAAGCATGAAGTAATTCACACTGAGCAAAGACGTAACTTTACAAAGCATTGATGAAGGCAGATATGTATTGCTACTCATGAAAAAAAATGAATTTGTAAATGTTAATGATGATATCAACTTAGTGTGTGGCAGCTGTGAAAAAATTATCAAAAAATTATCAAAATTATCACCTACCTTATGGGAGAAAGGGCTAAAATATTTGGGACACTTTAGTTTGGAAAAACACTAGTGATACCTCCTGGTTGAGTGTAATATGAGAGTAATAGTGGGCTCCTACTTGTGAGTACTCCAAAACCAAACTGATTGACCACCAGGAGAAACAAAGGCTTAAATAAGGTGGATTTTAAAGCCATTTTGACTACAATTATGTTATTTGGACAAACTAGTAAGAGAAGGTCTTGTCATCAGCAAGTAGTGCTTCATGCTCAGAGGCATAGCAATGGCAGTGTGTTGTAAGAGAGATGGTAGAATTCTACATGAGAGATGGTAAAATTACACTCCTTTTCGTCTTTGTGGATTTCCTGTAGGCTTCTAAGATAAAGCATACTGGACTAGGTGATCTTTTGATATGATTCATATATGATTAACCTAAACTTCTCTGATGAACAAGAACTAAGTTTTTTTTAAATAGGAAATGCATGATTTCTGCGTAAAATATTCAGTCCATGAGGAATAGAATTAGATTGGTCTGAGAGTTGTAATTCAAATGTTTAATTTGATTTGCATACTGATTTATATTATGCAAAATTGAAAGATTATTAAAACATCTGGTCTTTATTCTACGCAGGAGGATGATCTCCGTCAGATCTTTATGCTCACAGTAGAGGTACTACAGGAATTCAGCCGGCGTGAAAATCTTAATGCTCAGATGTCTTCAGTCTTTCAGCGCTACCTTGCACTAGCCAATCAGGTCTTAAGCTGGAATTTTCTTCCTCCGAATTATATCCTTTTGATCATTTGTCAAAATTCTGTGAAAGTATACCTCAGTTTCAGTAGTATGAATCCTATAAAGGAGAAGCAATATCTTAAATCTAAAAAAGATTAAAATCTGAGCATGCTGGAAGACTATCAGGAAGTAGCTATAGTGATTATTCCAAGGTTTATGCATGTAGAGAGATAGAGTCAAGCATTTCTTTTTTCTTTTTTTCACCAAGAAATACCTTATCTACTTAAAAATGTTGTTTACTGCACATGAAAAAGCTAGATATGCATAATAAAAATTGGTGGATTTATTAACAAGGTAACATGAACATAAATAATAATATTTATTATTAGTTATTCTCTAAAGCATGTCTTTTTATAGCTATACAAAAGTAGAAGCCACATTCCCCAAAATTTAAATTTCTGAAATAGCCCATTGAAAAAGGTCTGAGGGGACATTAAAAGAGAGGCAGACAGGCAGAGAAAATGGAACAGAAAGGGTGACTTCTGGTAAATATCCTACTGTATATTGCAAACTGAGAGGGGATAGTTTAAAATCTGCCTTCAGATCCCTTTTTTCCCAAGAGTTCTCTAATAAAGAACTTTTATATTAGGCCAATACTAGTTAGGTTGAACTTCTTGACACCCTTAGTCTGTAAGCTGGGAACTCTTTGGCTGCTCTGCCAAAAATTTCATTACTGCCTAGCCCAAGAAATTCCCTTATTATATTAAAGCTTAGACTGTTATATGGTTAGAAAAGTGTACTTATTGGGAAAAGGAAATATAGCATATAGGAAAAAGCAAACAAAAAAAAATGAACACATATGCAGAATAGTGAAGATCAACAAAATTAGTCTAGGCTGATCAGTTGCTACTTTCTTGAATAAAATCTTGACTGTCAGCATATGAAATGTCAGTTCATAGCTAGGGATCTACTTAGAAGTAGCATCTAGATCTCCTGATGGAACATTTATATGCTCCACTTCTCTGGCTGTATATTTTGCCTCTCTTGTCTCTTTTTTTTTAGCACGTCCTCAGTTCTACAGAAGAGGAACTGTAAAAGTTTTGTTCAGCAAAACATACTGCTCAGCCTTGGATGTTCTGGATCTAGATAGCAAGTAAAAATTATTTAGCAATTAAAGCCATCTTAGTAATATTTGGCAGAATTCTAAAGATGCAGTCTGTTTTCTCCAAGTTATGACATTATATAAATAGGATTACATGGCTTTTTAAGAGAACAAAAGCTGGATTGTTTTAATTCTGGCTTCTAACTGTGGGTCCAACTTATCAGACACTTTAGGGGGCACTGTTGTGCCATATCAAAAATCTAGAGATTTGTCTTCTTGCCTTATGCCAACAAAATAGTTTGAGAGCTGGGATAGCTCCCTAATGTAGAAGGACTACAACATTTGGGATTGTTTAGAACAAAAGACAGTGAATGGAAAAATAATAGAGGTTTATAGAAACAAACTTTATGTAGATATTCCTCTAAATGAGGAGAGATCCAAGAACTACAGAACAAAATGCTTTTTCACAAACTACATAATTAAAGTGTGCAATCTGTTGCCAGCAATTGTAATGGGTGTTAATTTGAGTGGCTTTAAAAAGGGACAAGACAAGTCCATGAAGGATCAGACTATCAATGGCTAGTGATAGTCATTTACTACTTTCTGAATTATAGGCCACATGTCTTATATACAGGTTAAAGGGAAACAACACTGCAAGGGAACATTTCCCTGCAGTTCAGCCTTTATTTTTATTGTTTATTTGTTACATACATATATGTACCACTTTTCCTCCACAATACATCATGCCCCATTCTTTTTTTCTCCTCACCAGGGGCATTTCTGTCAGTTTGGTTGGGCTAAGAGAGAGGGTGTGTGTGTGAGACCCAGAAATGAAAAAAATGAAATGAGAAACAAAACAAAACAAGGAGAAAGTATTTCATTCACCCAATATGCTTAACCAAGTCTCAACTTGTGTACCTGTGAAGTTATGGGCAAAACTTAAAGCTTGTAAAAAAGCTGAATTCTGGATAGCTAATGTTAGGCAGAAATTTGGGGCAGTAGTTTTAAGGAGAAAGTTATATAACAGAGAAAAAAGGCAGATTTAAGAAAAAAATGTAAGAGAAGAGAAGTTCATAGAGATATTAGCAACAGAGTTTTGGACTCAGCTATGTAAAAGATATGAATAGTGTTCAATAAAACTTAAACTATTATACTTATTTTTTTAAATAATTAGTACAACTACAAAACTAATTGAATTCCATTTTTCTGAGTGGCATTGTTCCCTTCCCCCAACCAACCAAAGTAAATATCTGAATGTTATATGAGATTCAATAATGTACTCATTTGTGTTTGTTTGTTAACTTTTAAGAAGGCAGATGGATAATTAAACTATCTTCTTTCAAATATACTGTTTTTACTAGATTTACATGTAATTTAGTGAATAGCAAATGCGTATGCATTCTGGATAACCCCTGTGTTTTAAGTATTTATAGCGTTGCAACTTTGGAGTAGTGCTTAATGTAAATGCACAAAATGATTGTATTTTTACATTGATTGTTTATGTATACTAATATCATTTTTATAGGATTACCTTGTATTATCTGAAACATAGCATATGTTTTGTCTTTTAAAGACTGCCCCTGTGTAAAGTTATTAGCAAAGAAACTCAATCAAAATTAGTGTGACATGTGTGCATGAGGTGGGATATAAAGTTCCAGATTTAAACCATGTATCCATTATCCCTGCTGTGAAGTGTGTAGACACGCTTGCATATGTGTAATTGATACATTTTTTATCCAACAAGAAGCTAAACTCAGTTGAATCCTTTGAAGTATGTAGGATATGCTAGTAGGTTTCAAAGACTTAAATTGCCAGGCAACATCTGATAAAACCAGCCAAAAGCATTTTAATATACAAATCATATTTTTGACAGGTTTGATACCTGTTGAATGTGGTATCATTTTTGTTCCTTGTCTCATCGGAACGATTATTACACGATTGAGCCACTATGGAATGTTTCGTCATTGTGATCAAACTGTTATCTGGCATTCCTAGGGTGTTCTTTTTTGCAGTACAATGTCTTTTATTCCTTCTCCTCATGCATGAATTATGCTGTGTATGTGAAGAGGCTTAAAATTTGTTTCCATTGCATTCTTTCTGAATGGGACCTGTTGTATCAGGGATTTAAAACAGAAGAAGAAGAAGGCCAAATTGGAATGTTGTTGTTGACCTTGACACCAGACAACTAGGCAGACATTATATAGCTATGTTTGAATCCTCACAAAATGTGATGCTAAAGCCAACAGAGTCCTGGCGTGAGACCCTCCTGGACAGCAGAGTGATGGAGCTTTTCTTTACAGTAAGTTCCATTGTTCTCTTTTGCTAGTTTAATAGCAACAAAGCTACAGCTCCCATCACTTCTTTCTCAGATTGTTGTTGGATTTTTCCCTCTCTTGGATGCGGTAGGAAGACTTCAGGTAAGAGTTGCATAAACCATACTCTATGCTTCGCCAACACAACTGGTTAAATCTTTTAAATCAGTCAATGTTTGTATTAATTCCTCTGCATTGTCTTCATTTAATTTAATAATGGTCGTGATTTAAACAGAACAGGGTTGTTGAGTATCTTTTAACTACTTCTTCAGTATTGCTGGTCAAATAAAATTTCTCTAGTTGATTGTAAAAACAAATTAAGCTATGCCTGCTCTCCTCTTAGGCACTATGCAAATAGAGTAAAACAAAACTAAAGGGAGCTTAAAGCTGTTTCCCATTTGGCAACTTCCTACATGGATAATGTTTTCATTTAGGAAACTTATGTTTATTCTGGCACGTACCATAAGAGTGCCTGCATGATGCATATAGCTTTTCCTCTGGAATCTTAGTTCTGTGTAAGAATTTGTGGCATTTCATGTGAACCAGCCTGTGCTGTTTGAGTTAAGCGCTCTTCATGAAATGTTCAGTCCAGTCATCTGCAAGTTCAATATGCAGAAGAAGGAAATCCCAATTTAACTATGATCAATATCCGGCAAAGAAAAAGAAAAAAGAAAAATTCAGAAGCAACAGCCAAGCAGAGCAGAGATAGTGTAACAGTCATATTAGGTCTAAAAATTAAGCCAAGGTGAGGAAAGAATTGAGTAAAATTTAAGGAAATGGTGCAAGACAAGATAAAAGTAGTAGATGTTTAAAAGCTCAGAATCTATGTGAGTTTTAAAAGGTGTTTACTTGTTAAATAGAACCAACATGTACTGTGTTTCTCATATAATAAGGCCGGGTCTTTTTTTTTTTTTTGAGCCCCCCAAAAATGGCTAGGCCGTCTTTTCGGGGGTGACTCAATTCCCCCCCCTTGCATCTTCGGGCGGGCGGGCAGCGATGGCTTGGATGTTGACCTCGGCATTGGTGGGGCACTTCATATTGGGGTCAACGCAGGCAGCACCATACCCGGTGTGCAACAAAAGTACTTCTTAACAGCAAGCCCCCCCACCATTCCCCCCCCCATTTTGCATGTTTTAATATAGGCCTTAATTTGGGGGGAGGGGCTTAATTTCATTTCATGCCTATAAAACATGCTTGTTGGAGAAACAGGGTAATAAATAATCATTCAAAATACAATAAAATACTAATTAAAATGAATTAAAACTAACAAAATTCCATGTAATGCTTATTATTTTAGAATTAGCTCAGTGCTTTAATATATTATTAAATTGAGACAACATAGAAATTGCTCCATATTTTTATTTTTACAATATAAAGATGTTTCAAAAATTGGTAGGGAATACATCTCCTGAATAGCAATACACTTTTTCAACATGATGAGTGTACATTTTCTCCCCCAAGGTATGATAATTTTCTATGAATTAATGGAGAAATGGACCATGTTTTTAGCATTAGACAACTACCTTAGGTAATCTGTTTTTGGAAGATAAACAGCAACTGTTCTCCTCCCTCCCCCCCCAATAAATTAGAATGAGATAGCTAGAATTTGGGATTGTTGCTTCTAAAACAATGGATGTGTTTAAGACTTTTTTTAAAAAAATAATAATGCTTTTATAGAGCATGCTACTTTATTCCAAAATATTTAGTTATAGATATGTAAGTTAGTTGTAAGTTTTTAATCTTGCTTAGGCATTTTCAAAAAAATAAAATAAAAAACTGTGCTGGCAGACCACTTAACAGCTGCACACGATATGAACAGCTGTCTAGACAACCAGACAGTTGCTACTGTCAGCTGGGACCTCCTCAGGCAAATAGCTTTTAGGTTTACAGGTTAACCCTTTCTAATATAATTCTTCATTGGCAAGCCTTTGGGTTAAATTCCTTTGGTTGCTGGTAAAGGAACTATTTTTTAGATTTAAATCTTGTTTTCACCAGATTCACTTTTCCCAATAAACATCAACTCCATATTAATGAAATAGGGGTTAACAATCTTATTTGTATGTTATTCACTGGATCTCCAGAATAATCTCTTCTATACTGTTATAAATTCCTCATTTAGAGTGGATTTGCTCCATTTGTAACTCAATTTAAGTAATGTATTTCTTGATTGTCAACAAAATCAGTTGTGAATTTAATTTTTAAAATAATTACAGGTGCCTTTCATTATTATCTAGAGAATATATTCTAGTTTGTAGGTATTCTAGTTTGTTGTGAAGCTAAACTTCAAATTTTCCCTATAAATAAAAATAAAGTCTCCATTTTGACAACTGTGTATTTTGTTGTAGGAATAACAACTGTACATTATATTTTCTTGTAGGTTTTCTGTATTTATTAAACACTATGTATTGCGAGCAGTTCATAAGACATGTTAAGCACATGTAATAATATAATAGCAATAAATATTAATTTAGTGTGCCTTTAAATTGATTGTGAGACTAGTGTTTGTTAGGTTATAATGACCATTTGAACTATTACATTTGTTTAAACAAGGAGAAAACAGTTGTCCCATATTACTTTATAATAATATATCCTAAAAGTGTATCAGGATATTGAATTCAGAAGTTCTATTATGCATCCAAAGTTGTCTTTTAAAGATTGGTCTATTGATGCCCACGCTTGCTATAAATATTCCGTCTACAAATGATTGATCTATAGGAGTGATTTATTGTCCATGAGGATCCCTTAAGGAGGCTAGTGCCAAAAAGGAGAGCAGTCTTGCAGACAGAAACAATAGGATCAAGACTAAAGAGGTTTGGGAAGTTATAAGAAGATTTTGCTTCAAGGAAATGTGTTTGGTTCTTGAGAGTTTGGTGTTTACCTCTACTAAAGAAGCATCTATATAATCTTGATTGAACTTGTCGACTAACTTTAGCAAGGCACTGTAGCCCAGGCATAGTTAGCATAATAGAGATGGCTGTCATTATTGCTGTTTTTAGAAGGAGCAGCATGTCTGACTGGCTGGCAACTGTTTCCCTCTAAGACTTAAAATGCATAGACAGTTTAACATGTAGGTAGGTCCCTGGCTTTGACTAATTTAATATGACCGCTTGAGTTGGTCTCCTGAAGTGGCAGTTTGCATACATACCAAGGAATGACTACTAATACACAAGATATTAGGAAAAGCTGTTTATGTGTGTGTGTGTGGGGGGGGTGCATGTGTGTTTGCTCACGCTCTTTAGGACTGTGTCATGTGATTATGGTAAAAGAACATCTTATTTCTTCTCCCCACCTCCTCATGTGATGTTAACCCTCTCACTTCTGAAAAGGTGCATCGAAAAATTAGAGAAGACACCGATATGGCACAAGACTCTCTGCAGTGTTTAGCCCAGCTAGCCTCTCTTCATGGGCCAGTCTTTCCAGATGAAAGCTCTCAAGTTGATTATTTGGCTCACTTCATTGAGGGATTGCTCAATACTATCAATGGGTAGGTAATATATGCTTGCTTCCTAGAATTTGGGATTGCTGGGGAAGGGAGGTGGGACTTGTGTTCTGTTCTTTGAAGAGCAGCGTAGCACTACAACATAAAGATACCTTTCTGAGCAATAATGGAATGCTTTTAAACTTTACAATAAAGTTATTGGGCTTTTTTCTTTTTTTAAAAAAATGGTTTTGTCTACAGGATTGAGATAGAAGATTCTGAAGCTGTGGGCATATCCAGTATAATCAGCAATTTGATCACTGTATTTCCTCGCAATATATTAACAGCCATTCCAAATGAACTTTTCTCTTCGTTTGTTAACTGCCTCACACATCTCACATGCTCTTTTGGAAGAAGTGCTGCCTTGGAAGAAGTTGTAAGTAGCAACATAAATTTTGTGAGGTTCTTCCAAAATGTTGAAACTTTAAAATACTTTTAGTTTTATGTAATGTCTAGCTTATGGTACTATTTTTTCCCTTAGTGCTCAGTTAATTTGTAATGGTTACAGTGAGCTGCATCCTTTCCTGTGGTCCTATTCTGTTTTATGAAGAAATTTAGTTGGTTTAAAGGCTCCTAATGAAGCACAAAATCACCCTGAGTTAAAGCGATGTACTAGATGCAGAGTTGGCAGTTCTGCAGTGAACTATATATTTACGTTGTGTTTTGATATTTTCCTCAGTTTAGTATTGTTTGATATTAGCATGAAAAAATGAAGTCTTGACATTATGTTACTCCAATTAATACATTTTAGTTCCTGTTATAATAACATTTTGTGTGGGGATTATATCAACATTGCTGGATATAGTAGGTTGAACTGGATAATTTCCCACATGTGAACATTTTTGTTGCCTTTACTGGATTCTTTATAAGTTTAAAGCAATTAACTGAAAATAAATCAATAAATCTATAAATATTATATATTCATATTATAAGGATTTTTCTGTACAGTGGTTTACAGTTGTAAATGTATTTATAAGGGAAATACAAAACTGAGTAAGAGGAAGGCATGAAAACTGGTAACGTGTACATATTTTAAATCTGAACTTCTGGGGTTAAAGAATTTGCGTTTGGTCTCCAATTTAACGGGATTTTTTTTCCATTTAATTGTTCTTTCTTATAAAGCACACTCCATATCTCTCTCATCTTGCATTTTAATTTACATACATTTTATCTCTAATTCTCCTCCAGTATTGAGTAAGAGATCTATATACCATCTGTGTAACATCTAGTTTGGGCTTCCAGAATTGTCTTCAGCTTTTGCTATATAAAATTAAGATTTAGGAGTAAGAGGCAGAGGTTTCAAACTATTCCACTTTTCAAATTGAGCAGAATAGGTTAAGAGTAATTGTTGGATGGAGCATCTACTACATATTGCCTGAGTGGATTTGACAGAGCAGACCAATTTCCCTAATCTGTGCTGGTGTTCACTTTCGAAACTATAATAGTGACTTTTTAAAAAATGTATTGGAATAAAAGGTTTTTTTGAGCACTTGTGAATTTTGTCTTGAGATTGATGGTTTGAATGAAATGTAAATATCATTTACATTTTTACCATCATCTAGAATGCATTGTCTTCAGAAATTCAGAAAGCCATCTTATAACAGCAACGCTGAAAGCAATTAATAAAATATTTGGTTTTAATTTTAGGATTTAATTTTAGATATTAAATCATTGTGGCCTTTAGTTTATTGGTTTTAGCACATATGGCGGTATCTCAAACGCCAGATGGGTATAATATTTCCTGCAGAGGAGTCTGCATTGACAGTTCTTAATACCTTGTAGGTTTATACTGGCACAGTATGTCCTTGTGCCCCAAAAGTGTTTTAAATGTGTGTTCTTAAGTATATGAAGAAGTGATATAGTAGACAATGTATTTTTTTCAATTGCAAATGCAATTTCCATGGTTGTCCGCATATTGATAAAGACAAGCTTATAGGACATCGATGCATTAGAATCTAGGAGAGAGATGTGATGCTTCAGATGCAATTCTAAACAGATACTTCAGGGGATATAGCCATCTGTGCCCAGCAAAAGATACACATGCTTTAAAGAGTTGTAGATAAATACAATGTATGTGCCTCTAGATATTCAAAGTAGTTTCTTTTAAAATCAGAACTGAATCTCTGTATAGTCCTAGAATCTAGTAACTCAGCTTTCCACTTCATTTATGAATATTCCACATGATTGTATCTTGAATTACTAAAGGAATGTTTTTATTAGTCCTGATAATTCTACACATATTTAAAAAAAATAACAAAGTTTTCTCCTTCCTTACAGTATTGAGTTTTGCTTTGTGTATTTAAGTTCATAATGGGGAGATAGACTTTGAATGGAGAAAAAAAGGGGGTGAATTTTACTATTCTGTTTCAATTTTCCTCATCACCTTTGACAGATTTCCATAAAGCAGTTAGCACGGGGCTAATGTCCCCAGCGCTCTTGCTAGCATACAGCAGCAGGCAATTATGTTCCCACATTCTTCTTAAATAGCAAAGGATTTTTGCATTGCATGAGCTTTGTAGTAATCAGAAGCATGAACCTGTTCCAAAGCTCCGTATAACAGGAGATTTACCCCAGACCATTCCACTCATAGAATCATTAGAAAAGTTTTGTCATGTTGACTGAGAAAACAAGCAGTGGGATGTATGAACTAAACCATGCTCGTTTCACCAGCTCTGAAACTTTGAAGTAATGATATAAGATATTCCTAAGCCCCATTACCCTATGTATTGCAGTTTGAAATTGTTAATTGTTCATTAGTTTAAACAGCAGGTAGAGCTAACCAGCATGTAGGGAATTGCCGCTTTAATTTTTTATGTGGCTTTAGCTAATGTGTCAGTATTAATAGAAAAAAATAATTTCATGTAGCAGCAGATTTGTAAAGGAGATGTGAAAAACCCGTTATTTATTATCTAGAATTTATCTGTTATTAGTTCTAGCATTGTAGCCAATCCAATGCTAAAGCAGGATTTAATTCTTATTTATTAGATTTATATCCCACCTTTATTTTGTACAAATCAAGGTAGCATGAAGTGCACACTATTCTCTCCTCCTATTTTCCTCACAACAACAACCTTATGTAGTGGCCTGAGTAAGAGTGACTGTTCAAAAATTAACCCAGTTGATTTTTGTGCCTAGCAGGAGACTAGAACTCACAGTTTTCCAGTTTCTAGCCCAGCACTACATTAAACTGATTCTCAGATTTTAAATGAATTTAAATTTCTTAAAATAAAAAATATATTAAAAAACCCATTTGATATAGGAAAATCATGCCATCCTATATCCCACATTTCTTCTGTATATACCGGTAGTTACAAAATTTGCAGACATTTTTAAACAATAAAATAAAATTGGAGCTTTTCTTGTACTTTTCAGAATAGTAATTTCTAATACTATTTTCCAGTTGTTTTTTAGTTTTGTTTAGAAAAATCAATTTTGTATAATTTAGTTTGCTTCTAGATAGATATATGTTTGGATATGTAATATACAAAAGTATAATTTATTCAGGCAATACTCAGTTTTGGATTGAATTTACTTTAAATTAGTAAATTTAGTTTCAGTTTCTGTTACAGAGAGACTACAAACTAATGAAACCTAAATAATGCAAGAAAATAGTTAACAAAAAAAAGTTAACAAAAAGAGTAAGCCATGAACACTGAAATACTGTATATTAAAGCAATTTTTGCCCTTCACTGTATTTTATTACTGCATTGCTTTTCAGAAAAAGAGAATTAAGAAGAATCAGAGAACACGTTTGCCATGTGAAATATTGTAAATCTAAAAGACTATCAGTATCCACAGTTCTTTCTTCCACCTTTTGCTTTAACCATTTTCATGGATTTTTGAAAAAAGACGACTTGTCTGCATTTATTTAATCTTTCAGAGCATGGTTTTCAAACGGTGTTCCATGGAACTATGGTGTCCCATGAGAGTTTGACAAGATTCTGTGAGAGATTAAAGAGTCAAAAAGTTACTTACGTCAATTCAGCCAAATTTGGTCACCAGTCCATTGACTCTTGATCAAGGGTTATGAGAGATTTTATTTTTAAATTATAGCTTCTGCCTCCTGAAAAAAATTGAAAACGCCTCAGTTAGGGGTCAGAGGTTTTTTTTTTGTATAAATGTTTGTAAACACAGATTAATTTCTTTCGTACCTTGTCATTTTATTACATAGTTTAAAAGATACTAGGAAGTATTTGTAATCCAGTTTTTTAAAAAATGAATTTTTAAATTAAATTGTTTGGGAATATCTTTTTAGTTTCTTCCCTTCCTGTCTTTACATCTAATGCCATTTAAATGAAAAATAAGACTTGCAGAAAATCTCCCCTTCATTCACCTCGGATCATATTTGCTGAAAAAGTCCGCTGGATTACTTGACCACTGTAATCTTAGTGTGTCGGGTATAGGTTTAAAGAACTAAGAACTTCATATTTCAAAAGTTAGAATGAGATTTTTATCATAAGAACACTTTCTGACAATTTATTCTTGATCTACTATTGGGTTTACCTTTTTATTTGGGAGGTAAACTGTTTGAATTGTTTTACATCCTCTGACTTTGCATAAAAGCAACATGTTCTCATTCTGTGTGTGTATGTGGTAATGTCTATTTATCAATCAACTTTTGTTTCCAGTTTTAAAAATAACAGTTTATTGGAAGAGATTTCTTTTCCCAAACGCGAACTTCCTTTCTCATTTTTGCAAAATAAGTTCAAAGGCTTGAGGAAATTTGTGTAACATTTTGACAGGAGAGTAGAAACACAGCTAATGGGAAGGAATATCATATGGTACTCCAGTTGTGCAACTAGCTGTTTGGATTCTTTGAAGGTTTATAGTATACTGGGTTCAAATCACAATACATTATCTGTTAGTCTAAAAGCCTACTGGAAACAGTGAAAAGTAGTAGGCATTGTCACACAATAATAATTGGAATTAAGTATATAGACAACTAATGGAAAAAATATTCTTGCAAATTTACTGAGTTAATGTTGATGAAATATCTGACTACTTTTGGATAATTTGTATTTTTGCTTTATCTCTTTAGCTTGACAAAGATGATATGGTCTATATGGAGGCATATGACAAGCTCTTGGAATCATGGCTTACCTTGGTACAAGATGATAAACATTTCCACAAAGGCTTCTTTACTCAGCACGCTGTTCAGGTTTTTAATTCTTACATCCAGTGCCACTTAGCTGCTCCTGATGGCACAAGGAATTTGGTAAGTTCTAGAGGCAATTATGAAAATCTTGAGATGTGGAATAATTTAAAAGTTGATTTATTCAAATATAAAGATGAATAAGGTATTGACCAAGATTAAACAATCATGCTAAACCTTTGGTGGTGTGTGTGTGTGTGTGTTGAGAGGGAGGGAGGGAGAGAAATGTAGTTTCTCCGATTTTGCTATCTGGTCAGTGGAAGTAAATGTATTTATCTTTACAGTACTACACAATAGGTTTCAAATACAGTAATTTCTATTTAAAATATCTTTAAAACTGTCAAAAACAAAGTGACAAGTCTAATGAAATAATAATCACAATGGGATAATTAAAATTTTAATTAAAATTTAATTTTTCAAAATAATGCAGAAATCCAAACCCATCCCCCTTTCATACTGACTCTTCCAGTTTTCTTGATTTGTTACATATAGTCTGAGAAACCAGGGTTTAGCTGTACTGGTATAATTATCACCATTTATCTATCAGTCTTGGATTATTGAAATAGGATTTAATGATAATTCAAACATTCCTTTGGGCATGGAGAACACTTACTGATGATTGATGATTCTAAGTCCTCAGTGACTAGGTTGATGCCAAAGTGCCAGCCAATACATTTCATAATTAAGGCCTTTGAGTTTGTGACTAGATAATTCCAGCATAATTTGTTTGTGCAGATAATTCATTAATTTCTCTGTGATAAGTTCATCCCCACGCCTGTTTACTTAGAAGCCACAGCTGACAATACAAAAACTTCTGATTTCTTCAATATCAAAGCAGCAACTAATGTTTTCCAAACAAGAAGCACTTTCCATAGACAGCTGTGGCATTGCAGCTATTAAGAACATTATTGGGTGGTGGGATCAAGGGAAGAGGATTGAGAGAGCCTCTTAAAAGATGAAAGCATGGCTTGGTTCTAGTTTCCAGTATTCTTGCTAAGATATCTGCAATGATTTTAGATGGGATTTCAAGATGTGTTTGTTTTTTTCTGCTGTGGAAAAAAAAACTAATTTACCCCAGTTGAAAAATATGGTAATTGTGAATTGATAATTGAAAATAATTACATACTCTTGGTTCTGTTTTGCAGTAATCAGCTTCATTATTAAAATCTAATGCATTCAACAAAGCACAATACTGTTTTGTGTATGTTACTGTAGAGTGCTATTGCAGGAGTCTTGGTTAATGTTAGCAGATTCTTGGTTAATGGCCATATTTGGAAAGCTAGGAGTACGTGGTAGTGCCAGGACTACCATGGGAGAGGCTTGCCTATTTAAAGTACAACTGCCACAAATCAGCGAGTTCTGGAGGATGACATGGAATAAGTCTGAAGACCTGTCAAATTGGAGTGTTAGTGCTACTGTTGATGATAATTATATGCCCTCAAGTATATCATGAAATGGAAGTGTAAATCTTATTTTTGAGCACTGGAATGATAAAATCACGAGCATTTATGTCCTCTGCCATTTCAGTGACTGGCTCAGTTTCAGCAAATCCTTAAGTCCCTAAAGAAGCTGTATTTCCAAGCTGTATTTTTACAGCAGGGTTGTCATACTTGTGGCCTGCGGGCAGGATGTATCACAGCTGGCCATGCCCATGCCCGGTTTAGCAAAGGGGGAAGAAGTCATGATATGTCACATGACTATGCCGTGACAACGCAAGTTTGACACCCCTGTTTTACAGAATTGTAAATGAATCAAATATTAGCAGCCTCCCCTGTCATATGTAGTTTCCTAATTAGCAGTTGGTCTGAAAATGTACTTTGGGCATTCTATGGAACTCAGCATGGTTTGCTTCTCACTTGGGTTTGGAAGGAAGCAGTGAGCAGACTTTGTAAGTTTGATAACAAAATAACAGTGGTGAGCAAAGAAAGAAATGGTTTGTTACAAAGGAGGTTAAAATTTGACCTCTTGGATGTTGTGCATTTAAAAAATAAGAACCTCTGGTTCCACTTCAAGTACAGGTA
Source organism: Notechis scutatus (assembly GCF_049901735.1). Classification (NCBI taxonomy): domain Eukaryota; kingdom Metazoa; phylum Chordata; class Lepidosauria; order Squamata; family Elapidae; genus Notechis; species Notechis scutatus. The sequence continues at coordinate 20,360,243 of NC_142013.1, read as the reverse complement.
TTCTTCAAGGTAAGACCTTAAATGGAGCCTGCCCATTAGGGATGTAAGTCAAATGACTGTCACAAAATGAATTGGACTTATTTTTACAACATTTTTATGGCACTTGTTAAGTGAATCCATTTAGTCGATGTATGAACAAAAATCAGGGTTGCTGTTTGCTTAAGTTCATTAATTGACCTCTGTCATTATTAAGTGAACAAAGAGAATTTGCAGGGCTCCCCTGCAAAACACTGTTGCTCACCCATCAGACATTCATGTGCCTCAGAGCTGCAGTGACTCCAGGCATGTGCCCAGATTTAAACTGGGGTGTATGGGGGGGGGGATGAATTTTGAGAACACTGAGAAGAACCTCCAGAGGGAATCACTGCTGCCTGCCCCATCAGCTGTTCTACAAGCTCTCTACAGTAGTACAGACTAATCCTCAAAGCAAAAGCAAACAAACACAGTACAGTAGAATGCAAAGGATCTTTCTGCAAGCAATCTCAAACTACATGCAAACAAATAGTACACAGAAGGCAAAGGAACTTTACAGAACTAAAAGTGCTCCCTGTAGACGCCGGCTAATATTTCTGCTAGCAATTCCAAAATAATAATAAAGGTTTGTAAAATGTATTTACAAACAAAAATCATAACTACGATGAAAAAGAAAATTTTAAAATACTTAACAAGGCAACTATAGTACTCTTATTTGTCAAGGCAACAGCAATGAAAGAAGCAGGAGGGGCAGCAATGAGAGATTCACTCCTGTAGTCCTCCATCTGGCAGCAGTGAGAAGGAAAAAAAAGTAAGCACCTGCCACAAAGACCCTGGACCTTGATTGGTCATGTGACCAGGGGGGGGAAAGTGCCAATCATATGGGCCTCAGAAATCGCCTGTTGTAACTGTGGGTGACCAGGGCAGACAGGACTAAAAATGGCCACTGCCTCAGGAGTGACTGAATCCAGGTGACATGATTCCAGAAGCTTCTTTTTGGTTGTAATTTCAAACCCATGCCTTAAGTCCACTTTTGGAGGGCATTCATAACTTCAAACAGTCATTAAATGGCCTTTCGTACCTCAAGACTACCTATAATTAATAAATGTATGGGTGATTTCCTAAGGGTTCAGAAAAAAATAACAATTCTTAAAACAGCATAGCTTATGATCTTGGTACTTGTGTTCGCTGTAAATCTTTGATCTGTTTCTGCTGCTGCTCTCTTTATTGCATGCTCTTCAGAATTTTTTTGTAGTTTATTAAATTGATGCTTTGTGAAACAACTTTAAAAATATTTTCAGGCATTTAATAAATAGTTGTAGAAAACTAATGTACGGAATTACCTCTTTCTAGATCTGATGTGTACAATTTTATCAATTTGCTTACCAGAACATAGTGATTGGGTTTAGAAATCATACTAAGCCATTGCACAAGCCATTGAATCCTTATGTACACTTTTCCCACCAGCCTTAAAATGCATAGAGAATGATATCTCCTTGTCGAATCACCAAAGATGGATGATACATTTCCTCAAGATAAATGGACAGATCAAAAATTGAAGTACCTGAAGAGGCTGCAATGTGCCTCTCCCTGTCCTGTTTGAGTTTGAAACAGTAGCTGTGGCTGGGAGCACAGCAGAGCACTGTGAGACCAAAAGTTACATGTAGTAAAACTTGATATTATGAATATCAAAGTCTGTTAAATATTTATATCCCTCCATCCAAATTAAATTTATTTTCTTGATCTGCCATTGGATAAGCTCACTATCATAGCTTTACTGGTGGTTTTGTGTGCAAGCCCAACTGCCGCATAGTAGCCCCACCTACGAAATTAACATCCCAGAATCCAAAAGCAGGTGGGTTTCTGTGGCCATGGAGGGGCAAAGCCTAAGGACATTATTTCCTGGTGTCAGATATTGTGGGGGAAATCCAGCTAAGCTTTTGAGAGGGACTTCTGCAGTTTTCCAAAGTCAAGGTTTGCAGATATTTACTTGCAGGGTTCCTAAAACTGTACAAGTGTGATGCTTTACAGCCAATCCAGAGCACAGAAGTTTAGTGAAGTTTAAAAAAACAGTCTGAGGCAGGGGTCAAACTGGTGGTCCGCTGGCCAGATGCGTCATGTGCAGGCCATCCCCAACCCAGCTCCATGAAATGGAAAAACATTGCGAAATGTCACATGATAGCAACGTGACATGGCAAGTTTGACAGCCCTGGTCTAAGGTCTTCTTTTGTTTCTGTACTGCAAATGTAGTTCTCTTCATTGTCCCTTTTTCCTTGGGTTTCACCCCTTGGAATCCCAGAAGGTAATTTGGGGGAAGGGAAAACTGAAAAAAGGGTTATTTCCTCTAGGTCTCAACTTATCTAGCCTACCATTAACCACCATACAATGTTGAATTAATTCTTCCAAGATCTAGGGTGTGCCTTGTCATACTAATTAATCTTCAGTTAATAGGAGAGACCTGCTTAATGCTGGTTGATTGGAGGAAAATCGTTGAAGCACATCCTCCTAGCACAAACAACTGAAAATATGCGTAGTCAAATATGTGTAGTCAAGTATATGGCATTTTCCAGGTCACAATTTATTAATCTCCCAATTGGTGATTACTCTCCAGTTGGAATTATCAAAATCAGCTCTGAACATCTGCATAAAAAGTTAATAGGTATCTCATACAGTATGTTGATTTCAATGAGTAGTACTGCTCATCTGCCTGCTCTTATTTTCAAATGCCACCTTGGTCTGGTCTGTAGGGAATTCTGCCCGGCTAAACTGAATAGGGAAAGTAAGGAATTGATCTTGTCTCCTCCCTCTCTAACAACCTCTTTGGCAAATTTGCATAGGGACAGAAAATAAGTGTCTGCATAGCAGCCTATGCAAGCTGGTCCTTGTAAATCCTTGCCAAAAAACTGCATTAACTGCACTGTAGCATTATGCACACTTGTGATCTGCAGCCCTTCCTCCTGAATTTGCTCTAATGGAGCACCTCTGCCACTTGTTCTGTCAATGAGGCACCTTGAGGACAGAATTCATGTCTAGATCCTCAACACTGGACCAAATCCTTTTTAATGGAAGAAATTAAGGGAGCTTTCAAATTTAATGTCAAACATGTGAAGTTGATGAGCATAGAAAACAAAAACCGCTTATATTTCTGGAAAGAAATTGCTACTAATGTAATGGAATTCTAAAAGCCTACCAAACTGATTTTCCTGTTCTTCTGAATCTTTTTCTCGTGCTTCCCTCTTTCCTGGATTCTATAATACCTTCTGTAATGATCCTGTTTCCTCCCCTAACTCTTTTGCTCAGTGCTCTGTGTTCTCATGGTTTGTTGGTTGTTAGTTCCACCACAGAGATTCTCCTATGCAACTTCTTTGTTCCAAATGCTGTAAAATGTTTGGAGAATTGATGCTTGTAATAATATTAGAAGCAAATGGCTACCATTTTTTGAAAATTGAATTAAGCAGATCTCCATCAGCAACCTCCCCCTACGCCCCACCCCAAATATATAGTTGAGCCGAATTTCAACTTTGATTTTACAAAGCAAAATGAGCATGAACTAGGACCTTCAGCTATAATAAGTAGGAAGAAAGCTTGATATTTCAGGACTGTCAACATAAGTTCCTATGTAACTTCAGAATTTTCTTCCACAAAATATGAGGGCCAACTGGGGGTAGCTTCATGGAGGAGAAGGTCCTAGTTTACGCTACTTTTAGTTACTATGGCTGTTTATTATCTCTCATCTCTTAAACAGTATGTATGCTGATTATTAAGAAACATGATCAGAAGAATTTTCCACAGATAGCTGATTTTCCCCTATGGGATTGGAATGCTGAATTGGGTGTGCTTTTGGTCCTATCCAATAAAGCGCTCCTGTGTTTTTGATATTACAAAGAAGAAAAAAGCAGTAGCTGCAGATCCACAGTATATCTTTTTCTACATTTGTACTTTTTCACCTTGAATAACATCTGGACATATTACCTTATATTTGCTTATGATGGGTCAGTTTTTAATCTATTTTATTTGAAATATTAACACATTCTAGAAAATCAGTTTTTACAACGTGACAGGCTTGCATTTTCTTTTCAATTCAGACTGCCAATGGTGTGGCTTCCAGGGAGGAGGAGGAAATAAGTGAGCTGCAGGAGGATGACAGAGAACAATTTTCTGATCAGCTGGCCAGCATAGGCATGTTAGGAAGAATTGCTGCTGAACACTGTATACCTCTTCTTATCAGGTATAACTCCAGTCATTTGTATCCTTTGACATCGCTTTTGCTGTTTTCATTCATTGCATCTTCATTGTGGAAAAAGTAATAAACTTGTTTAATGTTTCCCTTCAGTTTGTTAGAAGACAGAGTGACAAGGCTTCATGGCCAGTTACAAAGGCATCAGCAATTAATAAGTTCAGCTGGATCAAGCTCTATTGACAATAAAATGCTTGATGACTTGTATGAGGATATTCATTGGCTTATTCTAGTCACAGGTGAGTAGAGACTTCTGCACGCAGGCAACTGAGACCATCCCATTAGAAATGGAAGTTCCTTTGTCAAATCTATTACAAATTAGCTCTTCTGTCAATTAGTGTATGTGTAGTTTACTTACATAGATGCACCCTTATTTTCACAACTCTCAAGTAAGGAAAAATGGCCTTATTAGAGTGTGGTGGTTTTCTTTAGCACATAGCAAAAAACCAAAACAAACAAAACAAAAAAACCCAAATCAGATTTGGAGATTAGGTACAAGGATCTTAGTCTTCTGGTTTGTTTCCATTGAAAAAGAAGGAAAATGCAGCACCATTCAGCAATATATTGGGATTTTTGTTGATAAGGGAGAGTAGTTTCTATAGGCACGAATTTTTTCTTATTATTTTGGCCAAGTTGGAATATTATTCAAGCAGAAACAGGAACAATTTTACCTGACATCATTGAGTTGTGGTTTCCAGTTGTCCAGTATGGCTCAGTGAATCAAATTACTAGTTTCCTTACTCTTTAATCCCTTCCGTCAAAAACCCAAAGTTACAACTTTGGAAAGATAGTCTAATTATTTTACTGTATTTGAGAACAATTGCTTGTTTCTTGAATGGGGATTGCTGTATTTAGGAAGGATTAGCATTGGTATATACAATACAGGAAACCTTAACATTTTGTTCAAGGCCTACAGAATAGGAAAAATAAATGATGACAGTTTAGAAAAAGTCCAGCTAAACTGGACTTGAGGAGATGGCTATTATGAATTAGCCCAGGCATCATTTATTTATTTATCAAATTTCTACGCCACCCATATCTCACTTAGGTGACTGGGCGACTTACAAACATCATAAAATGATATAAAAACATAACTAAAAGCTTAATGCAAAATTAAAAGCAAGGTTAATATTTACAAGTTAATTTTTTTTTAAAAAAAGTTAAGAAATTAGGAAGGCTACAGTATATTTGCTGTATTCCATTACTACAGCCAAATTTCTTTTCATCATTGACATAGCCTCCTAGATTCTTTAGACTAGTATCTGCATGAAAAATGGAAGGAAGCACAGATAGGGAGAGGTTTAAATGTATCACATGCTGTTGAGGACCCAGTAGTTATAGGCCAGGGGTGTCAAACTCGCATTGTCACGGCAGCGTTACATGACGTATCGGGATTTTTCCCCCCTTCGCTAAACCAGACAGGCCCGGGGCCAGCTCATGACGCATCTGGCCTGCAGGCCGCAAGTTTGACACCCCTGTTACAGACTATACAGGAAAGAAGTATCTTGAAACAGCATCTAATGATCTCCTTCAGTTGCCTGGGAAACAAGGGTCGTGTGAGCCCTGAAGGCCAAATTGCCTCTTAATCTTTTGGCCTCCAAGAATAAGACCTTCATCCTATTATAAACTGCTTTTCCATTAATCAGCACAAAAAACCCTCATATTTTGGCTCAGCATTTAATTCAGTTGCAACGTGTGTCAATACTTTGAACTAAAAAGAGAACTACTAACCGAATTACCATAGGGACAAATGGAAAGGTCATCAGTTACAGAGAGAAAATAAAATGTGCAGGCATAGAAATATTTAACTTGGTAATAGTATATACAACTTTTTTTTGAAATTATAGTTGATTATAAAATATGAATCTGAATCAAAAGTGTGTAATGGTTTAAGGAATACAAATACGCCTCCCAAATCTTCAAACAGTTTTGCTTTGCTCTGCAATGGGCAAACTTGAGGTACTTTGTCCAGTTCTGAGCATTAACATTTTTAAAGGATTCAGTCAAACTGGAACCAGTACAAAGAAGACATGAGGATGACCTGAGGCTTGGAAATTCAGTTCCGTGAGGAAAAAAAATGCTTACATGTTGAGAAGATACAATTGAGGAGAGTCATGATGACATTCTCCAAAAAATACAAGAAGTTTTGTTTGGTGTCATTCCAGAATGCAGGGCAGAATAATAGATTTGACTTTTAGGAAGACCAATTCCAACTGAATTTTATTTAAAAAATATCCAAACAGTAAGAAATGTTTCAGAGCAGAACTGATTTTTGAGACGGGATGGATTCCTTTTTGTTGGATGCATTCAAATAGAAGACAGCCATCTGTCTGGGATGCATTAATTAGGGTTATTGCACTGTGCACAGGATTGAACTCGGTAGTCTAAATAATCTCCATTGTTATATAATTTTATTTCTATTATTTATTTTATCATCTTGTTTGGAACATACAGGCACATTCCTGTGCAGATATCTTAACGGTCGATGTTTCCATATGATATCTCAGATCTGTGTATGTGTTCCAAACTGATGTTAAAACAATAGTCCTGTTTTACTGACATATTGGTTCACAAATACACAACCAAAGACTTTTTATTGGGGTTTTATGGAAATGATGGTCTTAATTCACATGCTATGATGTTCCATTCATGTACCTTTTGGCACATAAAATTCTTATTTTTGAGAGCCCTAATGGCCTTCAAGTGCTACTATGCTGATGATACTGCATGCTAATGCATTGGGGGATTGGAAGCACTCCAGCCATTTCCACTCTGTTGTATCTCAGGGTGTGACTATTGGGAAGATAAAGCCTGCTATTTATACACTGCCCCCAAAAATAAAGGGAATACGAAAATAAGACATCCTAGATCTGAATGAAATATTCTTATTAAATACTTTGTTCATTACATAGTTGAATGTGCTGACAACAAAATCACACAAAAATTATCAATGGAAATCAAATTTAACAACCCATGGAGGTCTGGATTTGGAGTTACACTCAAAATTAAAGTGGAAAAAAACACTACAGGCTGATCCAACTTTGATGTAATGTTCTTAAAACAAGTCAAAATGAGGCTCAGTGTGTGTGGCCTCCACGCACCTGTATGACCTCCCTACGACGCCTGGGCATGCTCCTGATGAGGTGGCAGATGGTCTCCTGAGGGATCTCCTCCCACACCTGGACTAAAGCATCCCCCAACTCCTGGACAATCTGTGGTGCAATGTGGCATTGGTGGATGGAGCGAGAATGTCCCAGATGTGCTCAATTGGATTCAGGTCTGGGGAACGGGTGGGCCAGTCCATAGAATCAATGCCTTCGTCTTGCAGGAACTGCTGACACACTCCAGCCACATGAGGTCTAGCATTGTCTTGCATTAGGAGGAACCCAGGGCCAACTGCACCAGCATATGGTCTCATAAGGGGTCTGAGGATCTCATCTCGGTACCTAATGGCAGTCAGGCTATCTCTGGCGAGCACATGGAGGGCTGTGCCCCCCCTAAAGAAATGCCACCCTATACCATTACTGACCCACTGCCAAACTGGTCATGCTGGAGGATGTTGCAGGCAGCAGAACGTTCTCCACGGCGTCTCCAGACCCTGTCACGTCTGTCACATGTGCTCAGTGTGAACCTGCTTTCATCTGTGAAGAGCACAGGGTGCCAGTGGTGAATTTGCCAATCTTGGTGTTCTCTGGCAAATGCCAAACGTCCTGCACGGTGTTGGGCTGTAAGCACAACCCCCACCTGTGAACGTCGGGCCCTCATACCACCCTCATGGAATCTGTTTCTGACCGTTTGAGCAGCCACATGCATGTTTGTGGCCCGCTGGAGGTCATTTTGCAGCGCTCTGGCAGTGCTCCTCCTGTCCCTCCTTGCACAAAGGCGGAGGTAGCGGTCCTGATGCTGGGTTGTTGCCCTCCTACGGCCTCCTCCACGTCTCCTGATGTACTGTCTCCTGGTAGCGCCTCCATGCTCTGGACACTACGCTGACAGACACAGCAAACCTTCTTGCCACACCTCGCATTGATGTGCTGTCCTGGATGAGCTGCACTACCTGAGCCACTTGTGTGTGTTGTAGACTCCGTCTCATGCTGCCACTAGAGTGAAAGCACCGCCAGCATTCAAAAGTGACCAAACCACCAGCCAGAAAGCATAGGAACTGAGAAGTGGTCTCTGGTCACCACCTGCAGAACCACTCCTTTATTGGGGATGTTTTGCTAAGTGCCTATACTTTCCACCGCTTGTCTATTCCATTTGCACAACAGCATGTGAAATTGATTGTCAATCAGTGTTGCTATCTAAGTGGACAGTTTGATTTAACAGAAGTGTGATTGACTTGGAGTTACATTGTGTTGTTTAAGTGTTCCCTTTATTTTTTTTGAGCAGTGTATATTATATTGCAAAATAAGAAGAGGTCTACTGCCTCTGGAGGAACAGACATTGCAGGCTTCATGCAGATCCATGGAAGGAGGAACAATAAAATTATTCATGTCTCCCCTCAATACATTATTTTGATCTTGAAATTTGTGTATTTCACAATCTCACTCCTTCCTCTGCATTCTTAACTATTATATATCCCCCCCAAGGAGTTAATTGGTTAGAGCTGTCACTATTACAGGAATTTTTGAAAAGGTTCCATCTAGCCTAGGCTGCAAATGCAAAAGATTCTTAAAAAGTAGCAGTGACATGATGGCCAAGACGGGAGATGGATTATTCAAAAATTATATTTGTTGTGGGATTTAAGGTGAATTTAGTTTTATTTGCTTTCTCCCTAGTAATTGTAGCTGCTTGTAGACTTTATTTTGACTTGTAGAAATCCAATACAAAACTAAACTGAATTATGTAACATAAATGCAAGTTTTTATTTAAGCATATCATAGAATTTAGTTAAATATTGATGCCAATTCTCTCAGCATCTGTTTGATGGCCCTTAAAGCAGTATTTAATTTAGGCTAGGTAACCTGAGGTCACTACTTTCTTTTTTTTTGTTTGTTTGCTTTTAATTTTAAGGCTACCTCTTAGCTAATGATACTCAGGGAGAGACTCCGCTAATACCTCCAGAAATAATGGAGTATTCCATTAAGCATTCAACTGAGGTTGACATCAATACAACGCTTCAAATTCTTGGATCTCCAGGAGAAAAGGCCTCTTCCATTCCAGGGTACAACAGAACCGATTCTGTTATTAGGTAATTTATTTAGTATTTTAATGCCAAATATTGAACCGTAAATCAGAAGTAGATAGGGCTATCATTGTAAATTATTAATCCATGATAACAATGTGAATGGCAGAACTGGTGAAAGAAAGTAGGCTTTCTGTAGAATTAAGTGTAGTGACCTAATATTGATGATTGAGGAAAAAACTTTAATAGTTAAGGTTTTTTGCTATAAGCAAACAATATGATGCACTGTGTTAAAAGTGAGATTTGGGGGGAGGGGTTTGGTGCAAAATAACATAAACATCACTTTTGGAAAACTGTGTGCCAGAGAAATGAATTACATTGCTTATTAAATGAAAATGAAATGAGTTGTTGTGAACATGTTTACAGGCATGTGACATGGGTGCATCTTTAAATCAAAATAAATAACTTATAGCAAGGCAGAAATGACTATTCAGAATGTGTTTGCCAAAACATATATTCAGTTTTGTAACCCAATATGAAGTCACAGAATGCTTTCTAAGTCACTAAAATTAACATTCTTAAATACTTTGTTGGTCTGGGTAAAAATTCAGAGACTTTGAGGAGAATGTGTTAAAGGATTTTACTCTGTTAAAAGAGGAACACCTGTTTCTAACATCTCTCGATAAGGAAGCATAGTATATTGAATTAAATTTTTAGTATCCCTCTATTTTGAAAACTTTTGTTTTATAAGAGGAAAACAATATCTTTATTAATATGCATATGGTCTCTTGTTTGCTGCAATAAAACTGCTACACTTGAGGCCATATATGGTCTGTAATATTGTAAGTGTTGGCAGCAATAAATATTTTCTGCAGATTTCTAGATCAAGTTTCTAAAAGTAAGGAGAGATGGACATAGAACTCTTAAATTTTAAGGAAATGGCAATAAGTACTTTGTTTAAAAAGATAAATTTCAGCCAGTATACCACAGACTTCAGCATTTCCAGAATACTTATAAAATTTTCATACCAGGATAGCAGGTTTTTCAGCAGTTCCTTCATGCTTAGAGGAATTGACTAAATAGAAGATATATGGTGGTTGCTACAGAGACATCTTGTAGTGATACTAAGAATAAAATTTCTGAGGTATCAAACTATCAGCCCAGCACTGCCTTCTATTGGTTAAAGCTCCCCAGGTATGTGAGTTAAAAGTCTATCCCATCTGGGCTGCCTTGGAGCATTTAAACCGTTAATTTAAATGATCATTAATTTGGTGTTTCTTTTTTGGGGAACTGTATGTGTTGCCATTGAATGGTGGCATCACTTTCCCTCTTTCCTCCAAGATACTTATTGTCCTCTGAAGAGACTGTTTTCTTTAACATGCTCCTTCACGGATTAAATCAATGCTGTGTCTTGGAAAACTTCAGCAATATTAAACTAGACTTGGGCTGAAGAATAATACTATTAATTGATATAAAATCTCAATAAAACTTTCAAATACTCTAAGCAGGCTTGTTGTATTAAGAGAATTAGTTCTTCCTGCAACAATAGCCTGAGATTTCCAAATTAAAGATTGAGGATTTTTATACTAGCCTCTAAAGTAAAGAATAGGCAGTATATGCTGTTGTTCAGTGGTGAAAGAGTGAATATGTGGAAAACTTAATGTTTTCTGCTGATAGAAATAGTGATGCTGATCGTGTCACTCAGTTATTCCCCCAAACCTTGAAAGGTTTCATGTGTTTAAGCATAAATCAACATCAGTGAGTGCTAGGTAGAAATCACGGTATCTTCAATTTTCTTCAGGTTATTGTCTTCTGTTCTAAGAGTTTCGGAAGTGGAGTCTCGAGCAATAAGAGCAGATCTTACGCACCTTCTGAGCCCGCAAATGGGAAAAGATATTGTGTGGTTCCTCAAACGGTGGGCAAAAACCTATCTCCTCGTAGATGAAAAGCTATATGACCAGGTAAAACAATTTTAAACTTGTGGACATTTTTACATTTAATTTCAAATTACCTACAGCATGAATTCCAAGATTTTGTAACAAACCGCACGAGCTTCATTGCAATGCTTAAGTAAGTATGATCTGATCTAAATGTACAGTGAAAGAGTTCTTTATAAATAATAAATAAAGATGTTCCTTATAAATAATAAAGAGGATTTAGAATAGTTTTTAGGGAATTTATATATGGGAAGAAGCATTCAAAATAGCACACCATTTTTATGATCTAAAATGATAATCTCCCCTCTCAGCTGCTTCTGCTGCATGTGTGGGCCACCTATATTCCTCTAACATTAATAGGTGCATGCATGCGGAAACATCATAATGCAGCTGCTCCCACCCTTTGGGTACCAAGGACCAGTTCCATGAAGTACGGTTTTTCTGTGGACTGGGGAGAGGGAGCATGGTTTTATATGCTGCCTGGATACCGTGCTTGCATGGATGGGGCTTCACTCACTTGCATGGCCCAGTTCCTGGAGGGCTCGAAGTGGTGCTGGTCTCTGATCTGGGGATTGGGGACTCCTGCCATAATGAATCTGTCTATTAAATCTGTTTGTGCCTTCAATTATGTTATTTCTAAGGCATTTTTGAACAAAACTGATACGTATTTTTAACTGACAATAAACAAAAGAAAGCTAAGGAGTCAGACAATGTTCTTATCAATACACCGAACTACATTCTGTGGCATTCATAAATATTAACGGTTTTTTTGTAGATAAGCTTGCCATTCAACACCGCGTTTGGTGCTGACACTGAGGGTGCCCAATGGATTGTGGGATACCTTTTAGAAAAAGTACTCAGCAATCTTGCAGTATGGAGTTCTGAGCAAGAACTTGCCAATGACACTGTGCAGCTACTGGTAACTTTGGTAGAAAGGAGAGAGAGGTAAGCCTAAAAGTTATGTTCCTAGATGAAAAAATAAATATTTTTCTAAGAATCCCATGAGAATTTCTGGACAAACCAGATGTTAGTAGACTCTGTGAACATATAAATAGTAGCTGTGAGAAATATTAGTAGTGCTGAAACAACTGCCTGGTGCCATCTATCTGGAAGGCAGATAGATGACATATTTTTATGTTTATTTTTCATTGGTTGATGTGTTAAATACAAAGTAGACATGTCAAACTTAATAAGAGTTTAAAATTCCAAACTTGTATCTTTTGAGGACAGATCACATAACCAGCATGTATCTGGGCTACATTCACAATATAGATTGCTTGCCCATGAAAAGTATGTTGTGAAGATACATGTTTGAACTACTTCAAAAGAGTTTTAGGCATGCATTGAGGAAAATGGGAAGACATTAAAATGGTTGGAAGTGCTCTTACTATCCAATAAGTTCACAAGCAAAATGATACTATTTGAACGAACTAATTGGGGGTGGATTTCCAATCATAAGTCATTACAGTTATAAATTGAGATCCCACCTGACTAGACCTAATTTTACAACATTTTTTGCAGTGGTCATTAAGCAAATACCACAGTCATAAGAGCAACCCGTTTTCCAAAACGGGCACTTGTTCCAGGCTCCTCGTAATTTCAAATGATCTTTAAAAGGCAGGTCATAAGTTAAGGACAATCTTACTTAGGGACTGGAACTCAAACTTAATTTTCAAAATGATTCTTTCTAGAAGCTTGATGAGTCTAGTGCTAAGCTACTATTATTAAGACACCATACTTATTTCCAAGGCATGGAACATGATTCTGATAACTGTTTCTGATTTGATCAACACCAAGAATTAAAAAGACAATTTGCCAAGCCTCAGTTTTACTGCTAATCTCTTCGAGAAACAGATTGCTTCATATTATTAAATAGAATTGGCAGTTCCAACGCTTATTTCTAAAATTCCTTTTAGCTTGTGCTTATGTATAAATACATATAAAACATCTGCTATAGCCAGTTCAGGTTTAAGTGAGTTCCCAAAAGAAGAATATTGTCATTAAGACATAAATTATTTTTGTCCTGTTTCTACTCATGAACAAAACAAAGGGGAATAATTCTTTGGACAACACTTATTCTAGTGCCAGTGACATACTATGTTATTAGATAAATATTTGTTTGTTAAGAATCTGTTTAAAAATTTTATCTGGGAGAAAGCTGGTTTTATTTAACTGTTGCAGGCTATTGCATTGTTATTTATTGTGTTTCAATGTTTTTCTGCAAGGGCAAATTTAGTAATTCAGTGTGAAAACTGGTGGAACTTAGCAAAACAATTTGCCAGACGGAGTCCCCCTCTTCATTTTCTATCCAGTTCAGTGCAACGTACATTAATGAAAGCCTTAGTTCTTGGGGGGTTTGCTCATATGGATGGAGATACCAAACAGCAGTACTGGACAGAAGTAAGTGCAATCTCTGCTTCAAAATTTGGGATGAGTGATATCAGAAAGTCAGAGTTTGGCATTCAGTAGTCTTGATTTGTTTTCCTTGTTGACTTAAAAAAATCCTTTAATTTATTTTGTATGGAAAAAAATTAGAGCATCAATTACCCACTAGTGTTATATTATTTGGGAGTGTGTGCATACCTTTAAGTCAGTTTTTGAGTCTAGATCAGGGGTCCCCAACCATCGGTCCGCGGAACAGGTCCTACCGGGCCGCTGGCTTGCTGGGCGCCGCCATCTTTTTTTGATGAAAAAGTGCTTCCGGTGAGCTTTTCCGGGTAGAAAGCTCACTGGAAGCACGTTTTCATCAAAAAAGATGGCGGCGCCAGCGCTTCCGGTGAGCTTTTCCGGGTAGAAAGCTCACCGGAAGCACGTTTCATCAAAAAGATGGCGGCGCCCAGCTGATGCCGGTACCGGGCCACGGCGTAAAAAGGTTGGGGATCACTGGTCTAGATGACCGCCTGAACTTATCCTTACAGTTTTCTTGACAAGGTTTTCCAGAAGTAGTTTTCCATTGCCTTCTTTCTAGGGCTGAGAGAGAATGACTGGCCCAATGTCACCCAGCTGCCTTTGGGCCTAATGCAGTCCTGGTTTCTAGCCTGATACCTTAACCACTACAATGAAGTGGTTCTCATATATCCAGTGTTACATTATTATTTGCAATGTAGTTTATTTCTTAGGTAATATAATCTATAAATTTAAGCAGTATACTGTTACTTAACTTTAAAATGAAGCAACACTTTTTGCATATCCAGAGTTAAATGAGTGCATACAAAACGTATTGGTGGTGTTTAGCTGCATACTTTCAAAATAGAATACTTTTCTATCTATTTTCTTACCATTTATTACCAGAAATTAGTTATTCAGGGATAAGGAAAGAAATCTGTTGCCAACCTTATTTTTGATTCTGGACTGGGAAATCATGGGATTATCTTGAACTGCAAAAATACTAATTCTTATAATTTGAATGCAACAATAAGTTGACTTAAATAATATATTTAAATACTTTAAAAGTCATTCTTGATATTCATGCATCACTGCTTTCATTTTTATTGTTGAAAATTGAAGTTCTAATATTGGGAATTCTGCTATCAAAAAGTGTCATAAAATTCCATGAAAAAATGTTCTGGACTTAGAATAACAAATATTAAACAATGAAATGTAACTGTAATAACTTATGTCTGACTTTCCTTTTTATTTATTTTTCCTTTTTTCATTTTGTGCTATGTCACTTAGTTATATTTACTGATTTTGCATATTTTAGAAACTTGTTTTTGCTGATACACAGAAAAACTTATTTAAAAGCAGTCCACTCATCATTTTGTCTCCACAGTTCAAGGCTGCTCCTGTCTCTACTGGGTCATCCATCTGCATCCTTTAAATCATTATTTTTCAACCTCAGCAACTTTAAGATGCATTGACCTCAACTCCCAGAAGTTGAAGTCCACATATCTTAAAAGATTCTAAAGTTGAGAGGCATTGCTTTAGAGCAGGGGTATCAAACTCAATTTCATTGCGGGCCGGATCAGTATTATGGTTGCCTTCAAAGGGCCAGGTGGGCATGGCTGGGTCGTCACATGACTGGGTGGATGTGGCCAATTCATCACTCACGTCAAGGGGCACCTGTGGTGAGCTGGAAGGGGTGATCCAGGGTGAATGCCAAAGCCTGGGGGGGGGCAGCAGAGCATCAGTGCTTGCACGCAGATGGGCAGGGTGCCTGGGGGAAATTTGAATGGTGCTAGGACATGGTGGGGGGAGGCAGCCGAACTACAAGTTCAGTTTTAGGCCACAGTCCAGGCCCAAAGGCAATGACAGTGAGGAGAGGTGAAAATGGGAAACCCCTGCCCACTTCCCCGAGGGGGCACCCGGCTGCACTCCTCAAGGCTTCTGCTGCTGCCCCCACGAGACAAAGTGAAGCAAGACCAAGCAAGGCCAGGTGTGGTGAGGAGGGTATAGGCGTGACAAGGCGTGGCTGGGAGGAGTGAGGCAGATGAGCTGTGCGTGCCCAGAAGGAGCGCCCAGCTGGGCCAGGCTGAGGCAACGGAGGCATGTCCCTCACCGCTTCCAGGGCAGCCCCGCGTGCCAGATCTAACCTTATCATAGTCCGGATCTTGCCTGTGGGCCTTGAGTTTGACACCCCTGCTTTAGAAGCTATTTTGAGAGGTTGCCTAATGTATTGTGATTCTGGAGGGTTTATCAGAGCAGTCACCTATTCTGGAGGACAGTGGATCATTAATACAAGAATATGGCTGCTGCAAGGGGAAAGTCGAATGGATCAGAAATGACCACCTTGTCCCTGTTCTTCATCTCTCTTGTTCCCCTGCTTTAGCTGCTTAACAAAGGCCATATTTTGCCTAATATATCTCTTCGGCACACAGACATGCATGTGAACACTCACACATATATAGAGAAAAAAAAACAGACTCAAACTAAAAAATTTCCCCCTTTTCCCCCCTTCATTTTATCTATAGATACGTTCCATTGCCTTCCAGGATTTAAGCATGTGATATTTCTTAATATTCCCCCTTCCTCTTCAAGGAAGCTTCTCAAAAAATGACTTTTCAAAATAGTATGAGCCGTGTGTTTAAAAATTTGGCTGCAAAAACAAAGGCTATATTCTTGAGCCAGAAACAGCTAGTTGTAAAATTTTACAATGGATAATGAGCCCTTTTGGCAAACAAAATATTATACAAAACCAGATAGGACAAGTCAACGTAAAAGAATTCCAACCATGCTTATCAGGGTTTGCTTTAAAAGACGAAAAAATGGTATGACTCCTCTACCACTCCCATAGTGAGACTCCAGAGACAACTGTTCTGTTGTGACTCAGTTTCTCCACGCATCTCTTCCACTATTGATTAAAACAATCCCACTAGCCTTATACAGTCCAATTTTGATGTGGATGCCCCAAAAGTGCTTTTTCAAAAGACAACCGGACTTTTTTAGTTTTTCTCTTTTTGTTTTCTTGAAAACCTTTCGATTCCAAGAAGTTTCTTCATTTCTGACTAAAGGAAAAAATAAATAAATAAGAAAGTTCAGTTGCCTTTGGGGGGAAAAAAACACCTTTGAGACAATCATGACCTGGATAATTAAGGATCAATCCATAGGCATTTTGATTGGACATTTACTACCTGTTAAAACACCTTGCTCTTTAAAATCAATTTGAAGGCATTCCCTCTGCTTTTGAAGTTACCTTTTAACTTGTTTTTATTCTACTTTTTAATTGTATTTTTGTGATTGTATAGCTTTTGTTTATTACCAGCCCAGAGTCAGTTAGACAGTGCAATGGGATAGTTCAGCATTTTTTTCCCCCTTTGGTTTAACGTATTAGATACGTACTGCTTTTTCAAAATGGGTATTCCTTTAGCATTATAAGGTATTTGGCAGTATATGTTTTATATATACTATTCAAACAAGAAATTATTTATTTATTTACTTATTTATTTATCATATTTGGAAACTGCCTATCTCCCGCACAGAGGGATTTTAGTAAAAGGCGATTTGCCAACTTATTTAGAACTGCCTCCATGATCAATCTTAAACTTCCTCTAAGTTGTGTTATATACAAAAAATACTATTATTCAAGATAAGTATTTACATGAAAATTCTTTAGGTCAAACTAATTCTGTCTGCAGCTATAGCTTTCTGCAGGATAGCTACTGTATACTTCTCTTTATTTGTGTTTTCAAGGTTCTTCAGCCACTGCAACAACGATTCTTAAATGTGATAAACCAAGAAAACTTCCAACAAATCTGCCAGGAGGAGGAGGTGAAGCAGGAAATCACTGCCACCTTAGAAGCACTTTGTGGTATTGCTGAAGCTACCCAGATAGACAATGTAGCAATTCTCTTTAATTTTCTGATGGACTTTCTTACAAATTGCATTGGACTAATGGAGGTGTACAAGAATACACCAGAGACGGTTAACCTCATTATAGAAGTTTTTGTTGAAGTTGCACATAAACAAATATGCTATCTTGGAGAGGTAAATAAATTTAAAAATATATTCTAAATATAGGATATATGCTGTACATATCTGTACAGTGATATCAATTTCTTTTCACGCCCTTAAAGCTTTTCTTTTTAATATTTTATTTCTAATAAAAGAAATCATTGAGCTCTGTAAATTGAAGCATTTTCATATTTTGGAAAAATATTTTGAAGAGCTTGGAATTTCTAAATATTTTTAGTAGTATCAGTTAGGTTGAATTAAAACTGAGAGTTGATGATTCGCGATATGATGTATTTGTTTCTTTTGGAATATTTTCCTTCACCATTGTGCTGATTTGTCCATTTGGAGAGGGTTTGGGCTAGATATTATTTAGGTCTCATGCCTTGCTTGCATTACTTTATGATCTACCTGTGTTGTGGGGCTGTGTGCTATCAGATAATGGAGAGTATGACCATGTCTAGAAGACAGGCAGTTCTTGACTTATAACCATTTGTTTATAGTGATCATTCAAAGTTATAACGGCATTGAAAAAGTGACTTATGACTGTTTTTCATACTTATAGCCGTTGCAGTAATTACCATGGTCATGTGATCAAAATTTAGATGCTTGGCAACTGGCTCATATTTATGATGGTTGCAGTGTCCTAGGGTCATGTGATCATCTTTTGTGACCTTCTGACAAGCAATGGGAAGCCAGATTCACTTTATAACCATGTTACTAACTTAACCATTGCAGTGATTCACTTAACAACTGTGGCAAGAAAGATAATAAACTGAGGCAAATCTCACTTAACAACAGAAATTTTCAACTCAATTGTGGTCGTAAGTTAAGGACTACCTGTACAGGCTCTCATCAACAGAATACTTACTGCCTCAGAAGCTGTAACCTAGAAGGTATATGCCCCAATGTTAACTGTTAAAGATACATTGGATGCTTACCTACCTTTTTTTTTTTTTTTAGGAGCCACTAGGCTCCTAAAAACAGAAAAATTAATAATACCAAGAGATAGAATTTCTTACAAAAAGGAGTGCTGCAGTGGCCTAGAGGTAGAGTTCTCACCTCACAATCAGGAGGCTGTGAGTTCAATCCTAGGTAGAGGTAAATATTTCTCTCTGAGGATATATCTGCTGAACAAAACTCTGCATTGGCAACAGGAAGGCATCTGGCCAATAAATACTCTGCTAGCTCCATTCAGTTGCCCAGACTCCACTCCACAAGGGATTATGGGATAGTTAAAAGAAGAAGAAGATGATGATGATGATAGAATTTTCTACAAAATGTTATTAACTATACAATGGAAATTCCACACTGCTTAAATGTATGCCTCACAATGTGATTTACTCTGCTGGAGAGTAATCCTTTCAAGCAATAGGATTAATAATTGTTATTTTATAGTTTTAAACCCTTGCTATAAATGGAGTATATTCCGCTTAGTATCAGTTGCAACCGAAGTGGTTTCAAGGCCTGAGTAATAAGTACATTCTAGCAAGTGTATATCCTTCATTGAACCTTCTTTTGGTTTTTCTTTTTTTTTTCTTTTGCAGTCTAAAGCCATGAATTTATATGAAGCTTGTCTGACCCTTCTTCAAGTATATTCCAAGAATAATTTAGGTAGACAACGAATAGATGTTACAGCAGAAGAGGACCAATACCAGGATCTTCTTCTCATTATGGAGCTTCTCACAAACCTACTTTCAAAAGAATTTATAGATTTCAGTGATACGGGTAGGGGGAACTTTAGAATGAAAATAAAATGGGTGAAACTTAAAGAGCGCTTTATCTCCTGACACCAATGTGTAATGGACAAATAACAGAGCTCTGTTGATTGGTCTCTTAAATTTCAGGGTTAAAATGCACTGATGCATTTATTCAAACAGTTTTTGATGTTTTCCTGTTTGGTTCTTCAGTGACTTTCAATTTTTATTTTCCAACCTTTTATTGCCTTTCCTGATTTTTATATAGTTTGTTTTTTTACAGAATGCTTAAACTAATGGAGAATTTAAGCAACTAGTTGAGAAATGTGGGCACTCAAATAACTCTTTAAAAAGTAATTTTTATATATATAAACATTTTAATGTTAATTAGTGGCATTAATAAATATTACTAATTATAGAGTATAGATACAGGTGGTCCTCGATTTATGATTTACAGATCCCTCCAAAAGCTACTTACAACTTGGTTCTGAAATTACGGCAGCTGTAGTCATTCACCCTTGACCACGGGGGATGTACAGCCTATCTCCCGAAGGGAGAGGTGTGGGGCCCAGTGGCTTGGGAAGCAGGCCCAAGGCCTGTGGCAAGCTGAGGAACAGAAAGTGGAGTATGGGATGCCTCAAAGTGGAGGAGACCTGAAGCAGGACCTGTTCTTTTGACAGCATCAGGAAGAGCAGGAATGTGGGGGGGGGTGTCATGAGGTGATCATGTGGGCATTTCACTTACTGGCTGTTATGACTTCCAACCAGGGATGTACAGGATGTACTGCGGGGGAGCCTGCCTATCTCCCGAAGGGTGGGAGGGTGTGGGGCCCAGTGGTTTGGGAAGCAGACCCAAGGCCTGTGGCGACGCTGAGGAGCAGGAAGTGCGAGTATGGGATTCCTCAAAGTGGGGGAGACCTGTTCTTTTGACAATATCAGGAAGAGCAGGAATGGGAGAGATGTCATGAGGTGATCATGTGAGCAGTTCAGTTACTAGCTGTTATGACTTCCAACCTGTTGGGGAGATGGGCAGCATATAAATTTAAAGGAAGGAAGGAAGGACAGATTCCATTACAGTTGATGGTTGAAGACTACCTATATTGGTAAACCTGGTTTTGTCTGTTTATAATACAGTGGAACCTCAGGTTGCATACACTTCTGTTTGTGACCAAATCAGGTGATGATCAGAATTTTTGGCAAAGTTTTGTTTTTGGTCACGAGCACATCTTCGGGTGGCAACCAGACACAGCCATGGCAATTTCCCCTTTGGCACCATTTTTTTTGTCCATGCATGCGCAGATGGTCGTGCTTCCGGTCATGACCAAATCGGGTTGCAACAGTAGTCCTGGAACGGATTACGGTCGCAACCTGAGGTTTCACTGTATATGAGCCATTCCCCAAGCAGATAATTATTCATTGTAAGCACAGTTTTTCATTGAATTTTATATTCATTTATCAGCCAAATCTTTGTGGTTAATAAGATTACTGCTTGGGTTTTTTACCTTGTACATTTTGAACTATAAGAAGGTACATTTAATTAGAAGTGAAGCAGATCATTAGTGAATCATCGCTTTAAAATATATTAAAGTGGTCTGCCTTATGACAATCTAAATTTGAAAAGTTTGAAAATAGTAATATATCTTATAATTGTATGTCTAGAGAGGTTCATTAATTTTGGCTATAGTAGATTACAAAATATATTTTATAATTTTTGTTAGAATTTCAGATGTTTTTTTAAACTTAAAATTGATTTCCTATTTTTCTTGATGAATGTCTGAGTTTTTTATCCACCTTAGAATCTAAAGAAGAATAAGAAAAAAGCACATATAATTTAAATATACTTCCCTGTGCTGTTTAGTTTTTCTAAAGGAAATGTTTTTAAGATCAACTGCAGAAGGCAAAATTACCTTACTGGGATTCAAGCACTGCATTCCAATTACTTTAATTAATAATTTATGAAAGATTTCATGCTCCCTAATGACATATGAAGTTCTAAGCTTGGAGTTCACAAAATATTTGCAGACAGTTGAATTTCTTCTTATATTCCTATATTTCTCCCCTCTTCCTCATATTTTTAGATGAAGTATTTAGGGGACATGAACCCGGGCAAGCAACAAACAGATCCGTATCGGCAGCAGATGTTGTCTTATATGGAGTGAACCTAATCCTGCCTTTAATGTCCCAAGATTTGTTAAAGGTATGCACAGTACCATGCAGGGTTGCAGAAAGAGATGGGGAATTTTGACCGTTCGTCCCAAAATTGTAATCATAATACTGTGTCTCTAAATATGATTTTCTACTACTACCAGTACTTTCATGGCTGACTGAAAATGGCCACTGGCACTAACTCAGAACTTCAGCCAAGCTCGTGCCCTCCTTTAAACAGCCTTTTAAACCTAGTACTGTCTAAATGTGTTAATAGTACCATCTGTGGAATAGCTTGGTATTGGCGGAGTTAGTGTAATGAAGCAGTTAATTCCTTGAAACCAAAGAACTTAACAAATCATTATGAAATAACATATATAGTATCTCTCTCAGGTTAAATTTTTCAGAAGTCTTTAATTGCAAATCAGCTTCACCAGAGTTTATCACAATAAGTGAGCTATGGTTTCAACAATGGGCCATGAATTACAAAAATATGTCAGCTTTAATTCTGTATTGACCTCAAAAACCTAGGACTATATAAGGTATTGCAAATTGTGAAATATACAAAACTAGTAACCCTTGATTTTGAATGCCTGATATTTTGTTTTCTTGAAATATAATTATTAAGAAGCCTCTTTAACATGAACTTGTTTACTTTTTTTCCATCCATAGTTTCCATCGCTATGTAATCAGTACTACAAACTAATCACTTTTATTTGTGAAATATTTCCTGAGAAAATTCCACAACTTCCAGAAGACTTGTTTAAAAGCCTTATGTATTCATTAGAATTGGGGATGACATCGTATCCTTTAAGATCTTTTGGGGGAGCAGAGAAAGGACTTATTCAGTTGATCTCTTTATTTTTCTCTCTTTAAATTATTACTTTATTGTATACTTGATATATACCTTTTAAGTATATGCCTTGAGAATGTCAAGAATTTCAGTTGTTGATTACTTACCTGAACATTTGCATTGTGTTGTTTTTTTGTTATCAAAGTTATTTTATGTGAGGGAATCCACATATTTATTATTTTATTTTGGCAGAGAGTTTAATATAATATTTCTCAAGTTCTGCATACTCTTTGCTTGAAGTAACTTATCTTTATAATGAGAAGCAGTTATACATTTATTGAAACATTCCCATGCTGTCACCGGTAAGAACTAATAGACATGTGCACCAGATTATTTAAGCCTGTTGTTAGAGTATTCTAGAATTTAGAATTCCCTGATAGGAAAAATGAAACCACTTTTATAATTTTGCAGGGATGGAATCTGTTGTCCTTATAACAGTTTCTAGATTCAATAACATTTTAATGCAAAAATATTTAGATATTCTGTGCTTCTTGCTCATTTGCTACAAATTGTTGTAGCTCTCTACACTTGATTATTTGTCTCATCCCTAAATTCTCCCTCTTTCCTTTCCTTAGTTACATTTGATTGAAACAGAAATGCAATAAGAGCTATTTCTAAAAAGAAATAACGGAGGAGGAACCAATTTCAACCACTTCGTGATAATCTTAGCTTGAAATATATAGGAAAATGGCAGTTTTTAACTTCTGTTTACTGTTTTCCTCTTGTACTGTATAATTTCCAAATACCCCTCAAAGGAAAAATATATTTCTTGACTTTGAGTAATCAGAATGAGTTCAGATGTTTGCCAGCTCTGCTTAGAAGCTCTAACGCCATTAGCAGAACAATGTGCAAAAACACAGGAATCAGAATCATCCCTCTTTTTAGCAACAAGACACTTTCTTAAGGTAAGAGACATCATTCCATATATTATTGTCTAATATTTTGGCTTGGATTTCAGCAAAGCATAAAAACCATCCTCTAATAGCAATAGCAGTGCTTTACAGCCCTCTCTAAGTGGTTTACAGAGTCAGTGTCAACTCATAAATTTGAATTTAATTTACGGAATACAAAGAACCCTTTTCCAACAGTGACCACAATATGATTGACTTTTGTCTCAACATATGCCCACACAAAAATCATCATAATGACATAAGTCCCAATTATAACTTCAAAAAAGGCAACTATGATCTTATAGACAACGATCTCTCATCCCTTGATTGGCAATCTCTATTCACTGGATGCAATACTGTTGAAGACCATTAGAACATATTTTTACTTGAAGTCAAAAGAGTCATCAAACTATATGTACCAATAACAACTCCCAAAACAAAACAAAAAACAGATTACCCATAACAATAAAGAAACTTCAATCCAAAAAGAGATCACTCTGGCGGAAAAACAAATCTGGTCATGTTGCCAACTTCAAAAGCTGATACAAAAATTTATGCCACCAGATAAAGACTGAATGCACCAATTATCACATTAAACAAGAGGAAAACCTTCTACGCACCAATTCCACCCGCGCTTTTTACAATTTTGTAAACAACAAACTAAAAGACTCAAGGTCCATCCCACCCCTGATAGGACCTAATGGAAAAGAATGCAATGACGACACCATTAAAGCCAACATCTTTAACACATTCTTTGGCTCAGTATTTGTAAACAGCAATGGATCATGCCCAGTCGAACCACAGACAACTACAATGATCTAATAAATATCGATTTTACAGAAGACAATATTGAAAAAGCACTACGCAATCTAAAACCATCTCTATCTATTGGACTGGACGGAATATGTGCCTACTTCTTAAAAAAGCTATCCACTGCCATAGCAGAACCTCTAAGCATAATCTTTGAAAAATCTTTCAGGACTAACTCCTTGCCTAACCTATGGTCACAAGCCACAACCCATCTTCAAAAAGGGAGACCCCAGCCTAGTTGAAAGTTACAGACCAATCTCCTTATGCTGCGTCACCTGTAAAGTCATGGAATCAATTATTAACCAATCCATTATCCTCCACTTAGAGACAAACAACCTACTCTCGAATAAACAATTTGGTTTCAGAAAAAAACTATCCTGTAATCTGTATCTCTTACACTGCAAAAACATATGGACTACACAACTTGATCAGGGCAAAACAATAGATGCAATCTACATAGACTTCTGTAAAGCCTTTGATTCAGTGGTACACGACAAACTACTCCTAAAACTAAAATCTTACGGTATCTCTGGACAACTGCATAACTGGATAGAAGCATTCCTGTCAAACAGACAACAAATGGTCAAAATTGGGAGTGTCCTATCAAATTCTGTACCTGTCAATAGTGGTGTCCCCCAAGGCAGTGTTCTAGGACCAACTCTCTTCATACTCTACATAAATGACCTCTGTGATCATATTAAGAGCAACTGCATTCTCTTCGCTGATGATGTAAAGCTGTTCAATACCACAGACAATACTGCTACCCTTCAAAAAGATCTTGACTATGTATCAGAATGGTCAAACAAATGGCAACTTCAAATCTCAATAAATAAATGCTCTGTCTTACATATTGGCAAAAAAATCAGAAAATAAAATACAAGCTGAATAGTCAAGACCTTGTTGATGATCCAAGCTCTGTAAAGGACCTTGAAATACTCATCTCTAATGATCTAAGTGCTAGAGCCCACTGTAACTACATCGCCAAAAAGACATTAAGAGTTGTTAACCTAATCCTACGTAGCTTTTTCTCTGGTAATATCACACTACTAACTATAGCATACAAAAGATTTGCTAGACCAATACTCAAATACAGCTCATCAGTCTGGAATCCACATTACGTATCTGATATTAGCACAGTTGAGAAAGTCCAGAAATATTTCACAAGAATTCTCCACTCCTCTACTCGTTGTAGAATACCTTATGCCATCAGACTTGAAATTCTAGACCTAGAAAGCCTTGAATTACGCCGTCTTCAGTTTGATCTAAGTATGGTATATAAAATCATACATTGCAATGACTTACCTGTCAATGAATACTTCAGCTTCAACCATAACAACACAAGAGCATACAATAGATACAAACTCAAGATTAACCGCACCAAACTTGATTGCAGGAAATACGACTTCAGCAACAGAGTGGTCAATGTCTGGAATACTCTACCTGACTCTGTGGTTTCTTCCCCAAACCCCAAAAACTTTAACCTTAAACTGTCTACTATTGACCTCACCCCTTTCCTAAGACGCCTGTAGGGGGTGTGCATAAGCGCACCAACGTGCCTACTGTCCCTGTCCTATTGTTTCTTTTATTTTTCTTATATGTACCCATTTCATGTATTCATAACTATGTTTATACATATACCTATTATCTTATAAATGATTGACAAATCAAAATAAATAAAAATAAATAAAACATTTCTATGCCTGTTTTAGTAGTTGCCATTAAAGGGGGGGGGGAGGAAATCTGGAAGAGCAGTGCAGCAGTTTGAAAGCGAAAGTACATTCCAACTCTTATCTTTAAAAGATTGTAACTAAAATACCAGACTTTTGGCCCACAAATATATTTAATTGGAGAATGTGAATAACACCCAGCCTGTGAATATGCTCAATTGGAGAATCGGGGGAGGGGGGAAACAGGGTCACGGATGACTGTAAATTATGTATGTCAGAGTTGGCTTCATACAGGGCAGTGCCAGTATGTCGCCTCTAATAAAACCTTTGAAGTTTTTTGAAGTTTGGTTCAAGAATCATGATTTAATTAGAGTGATTGCTGGAATCCTGACAGCTAGCATATTGTCCCCAACAATCTGGGTCCTCATTTTACCCACCTTGGAAGAATGGAAGGCAGAGTCAACCTTGAGCCTGGTGAGATTCAAACTGCCAAATTGCAGGCAGCCAGCAGTCAGTGGAAGAACCTGCAGTACTGCACTCTAACCACTGCGCCACCATGGCTCATGTCGTTGGTGTTAGCGCTTTCCCCAGCGGTGGGACTGCATGTTTGACCTAGCTGCTGAGGACCCTGGGAATTCCAGCTCAGTTCATTTGCACAGTGCTGTATTGGTGAATACAATATTGCAAAATAGGAAATAGAGACTGAGGGGCATAAGCCTTAGTGATCCTTCAAAAAGCCTTGAGAATGAACCTTGTGCCATATTACTTATTGGGAATCACTTTTTCTTGCCAGAGGAGCTTTTGGGATGCAAACCAGTAATCAGGTTAAAACCACATTTGATGCCAGTTTTTGTAAAACGAACCCTACTTTTTTTCTATATGTTTAGCTTATTGGTTACTAAGGAGCCCAAGGAATCTATTATTAAAAAGCACCCAGTTTTTCCACCAGAAAATTCATTGTTTGTGCCCATGGGAGTGGGCTATATTAGTAAGGAAGTTCAAAGTTCTTAACATGATTAAACAGATAGATTAGAGGTCTCTGCTTCAGCCATTTATCATCTGTTTTGTAATATAGTGATAACACTATTCTGACTTACATATTGTTACAAGCAATTATGTATATAATTTGAAAGTTAATTTTTAGTCCTCATCTTAAAACACAAGCTTCTACAAAGTAGTTGTCACTTTCAGCTTAGCACAATTTTTTAAAAAAAGTCAGGATATAAAGTTTTGTTTTTACATTTTAGATGGTTTTTGATATGCTGGTACTGCAGAAGCACAATACAGAGATGACAGCTGCAGCAGGAGAAGCATTTTATACATTAGTATGTTTGCATCAGGTATGATATTTATGATGTCATTATCTCTTCCATGTTCCATAATGCTTAGGGGTACTAGAAGTCTACAGTTGAATCTTACAGTCAGATAGAATTAACTTGATGACTTGAGGGAAGCCACTATCTCTTAACTTTAAAGAAATGTTCTTCACATCCAAAACTGGAAATATGTTTACATTGTAATTTTGTTAACAAGTCAATCTATAGGAAGCCTTTGATATTATTCCACAGACTTAATTTTTATTAATACATTTCCTTCTGAAATATAAATGTGATTATCTTCTTTACAGGCAGAATATTCTGAATTAGTTGAAACTTTACTATCAAGTCAGCAAGATCCCATAATTTACCAGCGGCTAGCAGATGCTTTCAACAAACTTACCGCAAGCAGCACTCCGCCTACGCTGGACCGTAAGCAGAAGATGGCCTTCCTCAAAAGTTTAGAAGACTTTATGTCAAATGTCGGTGGTCTTCTCTGTGTAAAATAAATACCAGAACTGTATGCCTAACTTAGACCCTTTTTGCAAAATGCACTGAAAAATGCTGAAAGCTGACGTAATCTTAAATGCCTGTTGCTGGGTTTTTTGCAGCCATCTAAAATATCAGAGAGCCTGGAAGTCTTGAGCAGTGGAATAGGAGATGTCAACTCTAAAATCAGCTTCTGCTAATATGTGTTAGCCACCGTCTGTCATATACCTTTTATGTTGTACAGAATAAAAACAGAAAAAACTGAAATGTTTAAAAGAATTCCACAAGTGCATACAGACATGGGCACAGTAAAAAAAAAAAAAAAAAACCTAACAAACCCAAGAATCAGTGCCTTGTCCCAGAAGTCCTCAAGTAGTGATGAATCAAACTTCTATAATATTTTTTGTTATTGCTAGAAGCCCTTTTTGGTGCGTGATTTAAACACATACAGAACTGTAAAACAATTCTAAGCTTTATTTTTCCTCTCTGAAAACTGTGTAAACCAGTGAAGAAGAAACCACCAAATGATATTTTTTAACTTGGATTTAGTGTTTTTGTTTTGTTTTGCTTTTTTTACATCAACCTGGCGTTGCATGTTTGTGTAATACAACTTTTTACATTATATGCTGCTGCCCTAAAGTTCACAAAGAAGAAAGGTGTATATTTTTGTTTCCCCTGAAATGAACTTTAGGAACTGTAGCCATTTCATTGCCTTAATTTAAAACAAAAAATAGTTGAAATAAGTTAGGTGAGTTGTCTAAGGCAAACTTTGAATCTTCAAAACTGGTTTAGAATGTTGGCACTAAACTGCCATGTATTTGTTTGCAGCCCTTGTGTGTTGAAGAGTATTATGTCTGTGAGTGTAAACAAAAATCAATGTATACCTTTACTTTTAATATTTGTTGAGTCACACCCATGTCATACACAACTGCAGTGTATTTCAAGATTGAATTGTTTGCTGAAGCAATAATGTTTCAAATTATGTAAATTATTGATTTCTACTTTTTTATGTTGGGGCATTAGATTTAGTGGCTAGACTACACGAGCATCAAATTCTTCTAGCAAAGGCCATGCATGTTTGACTTCATGATTCAGAATACGGACCTATGGTTTAATATTTTGCCACCATTGTCAAATTTAATAGTACTGTCTTCTGCTGCTCTGATCCCACTTGTTTGGTGTGTTGGCACTTTAACTATGTAAGATTACCTGTATGGTTTCATCCTGCACTCACCAAATAGGTTGCCATGGGAACAAAGTGGTAGGATATCAAGAATATGGAAGCAGATCAGTTATTCATAATTGTAAGCCAAACTAAATCAATCGGAATACGTATGCTGCTGATTAAAAATAATCTTTTTTAATGAAGGAAGGAGATAATTTGTCTCCAGAACCTTGTGCTTCATACTTGCAAGAACTAAACTATTGGATATTAACAAATAAATATTTTTACATTTTATATAGACATGTAAGCCCTCACCTCATCCTAGCATCATGTTTGCAAATTCCATGCCAGTCTTGAGCTGTTCATCTCAACATTTAATCTCACTACCCATAATTATTTATATATGATTTGAAATCTTTAATATTATAGAGTTTTAAGGGTCCAAGACTTCTTTAATTCCTTCTCATTAAACCACAATCAGAAATCAAGGGAAAGATGGGCCGTGGTTTGTAAATCTTTCCTATGAATTGTAATGTTTTCAAACACTGAAGACTGGCTAGAGGAAGTTGCTTCCTTGAATAAATAAACAGAAAAGGATTCAATAAAGAATGGCTTGGTTCAGAGATCACTATGAACTAAATGGTTTGGCTTTCAGAACACTCTGTGACAAACTCTTTGCACTTGATTTAATTTAGTATGCTTGAATGGCTGAGCTGAGCAAATGTTGACTATTTAGCCACTGATTGGTCTCCTAAACATAAGTTTTAAAATACATATTCCTAACGAACTAATTCATAATTTGCCATGATATCTGAACTGAGCCTGTTCAATTCTCAATTATATTGGTCCATCTCTTTCTGTTAGTGTTTGTAGAATAAGGGAATTGTTTTGGCTTCTGATTTGTTTTAAAAATTGGGTTTGTCCTGCGGCTCCAACATAATTATATGTGTTTTAATTATGATGAATTCTACATGTGTCTTTTAAAACTGTTAACATTTAAGTTTCTAAACCAATTTGTTTTCAAAATTTTACTCATGGTGTTGAAAGAAATTCTACTGCCTATATTTAACGCATGGCAATTTATTGATAGGATGTAACTAAGCTCTCATTTATTGTGAACAAGTCTAGCTTATAAAATTAGTGCTTAAAGGTGCCATGTGAACTTTTGGAAATGTGAGACATAATGTTTATCTCTGGAAGCATTGAAGAGCCAGTTTGCACAATTTCTTCAAAGTAGAAATAGTTGCAAGGCAACAGTGAATTGTGGCCAAGAATTCCACTTTCTTGACTGTTTGGGGAAGAATCTGCTTAGTGCCTGCTGGGCATTATCTCTTCATTTCAAATTAGTCTGTTCCAGATTTCTGCACAAATGAATGGTGGTTGTGCACAACAGGTCTTGGTGGATTGTTTCTAAACTGTCAAGAATTATTTGCAAACTTGCTTCCCAATTTGAAATGTATATTATATTAAAGGGACACTATCCAATACATTTTTATCTGAAATTTTGTAATCGTTAGAAATTTCTAAGAAGGCTATCTTTCCAGTTTTTGTATTTTTTTAAAGTATGAATAATACTATCTTAACCCTACTCCACTTAACATGTTTCCAGATGTAATACAATGTATCTCCGCTCCTAAATGTTGACATTTAACAATCCAGAATTGTGCTACTAATTAGGAAAGCTCACTTTGGAGCATAGACAGATTTATCACACTGGAGAGCTCTTTTATTACTAGAAAGGAATCTTTAATGGAATGTGATGTACTTCTTTTAGTGAAAACACAGACAAAGCCAATGGAAGCCAATTTTAAAAAATGCATTTCAGTTAGCTGGCGTTCTTTGAGAATTTGATTCCATATTCAATAACCCCAATGAGTCTGCTGAAAAGGAAAACATTCAGTAAAAAATACTTGATGTAAGATCCCATTATGCAACCTACAGTGTTATAATTCAGACATACCAAATATGATGCTTTCACAGAGCAAACCATTTTCTTGGAATATCTTTCTAATGATAGCTATTGCTGTTCCGTACTTCCAAATTATATATTCAGTTCTATTGACAGATTTTCAAACATACGAAACATACAAAACATGAATCACATGCTTTCAACACAGATAAACTGGCCTTGCTTTTATCTTGGATGTTGATAGTACAATTACGCTTTTCAAAGAAAAGGTCTGAAATTCTAATCTGAGCATGTTAAAATGCAATTCAAATATTGAGTTGTCATTATATTTAGTGAAATATATGCAACTTCCATATAAAGACTAAAATAATTGATAAATTGCTTAAAATTCAAATTAATTGTCCTACTTGACAGCTAATTTATCACAATAGAAATTGAAATAATTCAACCTGGTCTGAGCAATTACTGGTGGAAAATATATACTGTAGTAACTTATCTGCAGAATAATACCAAAGTCGGTTATAGTAGGTTCTTCAGTATTCTGTGATTTTTGAGTAGTTTCTTTTAATGAACCACTTCCATACAAAACTTAAACCATGCAAAAGAACTCCATCTGAAAAATAATACCACCCTCATAAATTATTGGAACTGAAATTTAATAATAGCATTTTCCAACTGGCCTCAAAGTATTTTTTCAAATCTTGTTTGCAAAATTTTGTAAGTACAAAATCACTTTTTGTGGTGCCACATGCTTTGTATGTCACTGTTCTTCAGATTTAGCAGCAGTCGTATTTCAATCGGATAGTCACAATTGGAAGCAATCTATTGAATTTTTGAGCCTTTTGAATAGGCACACATACCCTTGTGCTGTGAATATTATTGTCACTTAATGGCTATTACAGAAATGGAAAACTTGGTCTGAAGCAAACAAAATAGAATGGCAGTTTTGAGATTACATGAGTTCCAGAATTCCACTATTTATTATTGTAGTTGGAATTGCTGGAATATTCCATAAAATGAAGCCATATTCAATGTAATATAAATATAACAATAAAAAAACCTTTTAAGCCAGAATATTGGGGAATGACATATTTCTTGTTAAATTTTTTTGTGTTTTGTCCATGTGCAATTACTGCTTTTTTTTTTTTACTATAAGCTGACTTGATCTGAAGAGTAAAAATGGTTTTTCAGTTGTTTCTATCAAAGATAAATAAAAATAATGAATTCAGTTTTGCACTGATTCAGTCTTCTTTAAAATATCACTAGGATACAAGTTGAATTTGATCACTGCTTTTAGTAAACCAAGCTTTTAGAATGAGTCAGCCATAATCAAACTGGCAAAATATAATTAACTTCTTAACATCACTGTTATTTTGATCTTCTCACTTCTTTTTTTGGAAGAAGTAAAACAGTTATTAAATTCAATTATTTTTATTTATTACAGCCTTAAATTATTGAAATATTCCAATTACTGGAGTTGAAACATACTGTATTTTCTATCCTTCAGATTTTGGTACCTAAACTTTATATCTGACTGAATCTTACTAATATCAGTTCAGAACTTAACTGGAACATTGAGTTTGCCAATTACATTTCTGTTAAATGCATGTTTTTAATAATTCTTTTATTAAGCTCAAGAATTAATATTGATTTAGGTCAGTCTCTTTTTATTCCAGTCCCTTTCTACAATGGAAAATATTTAAGCCACAGATTGTCTGAAATGAAATTTTGCTTTAAATTAATAAGATCTGGAATAAACTTGAAAGTCATGTGGGGATGGGGAATGATTTGATATTTTTATGTAAAGAGGCAGATTTGTGGTGTCTTGCATGATTGGGGTTCTTAGTATGCTTTCATTTTTTAATACTATATATATTTTAATACTGCTATCCAAATAAAGCAGCCTGGTCAAAAAAGAAAAAGAAAATCATGAAGGTAGTTAAACAGCAAGAAATAATTTTGTTTTTCAAAGCGGTCTGCAATCTTAACCAGTTGTAATTGACAGTGGGTGTTTAGAAAATAGAATAAATGTTTTGAATTTCATTTGAAAACTTCTCTGTAAATGTAAATGATAATGTTGGTGCTTCAATATGTGAATTTCAGTACTTTAATTTTTTATTAAAAGGGGGCAGGTTCTCATTAAATGTTTCATTGCATAAATGTGTTTAGTTAAAATTCCAACTCTTTTCTATTGCATCTAAGCCTTATTTTTATATGATCTTGTTTAAGGTTTGTCTTCAATTCTAAAGTGCATTAGATTACCTTTTAACCAAAAAAGACTGAGGAATTATATGAGAACCTTACATAGTTTGTATCTGTTGAAGGATGAGTGATTACTACAAGAAAGGTTGCAAAGAAAACTGCCTGATTATGTCTCTGATTATGTCTAAAGGATCTTAATTTAGTCTATCCCCCTGCAAAATGGTTGGGGAAAGAATTTTCACTGGCCTAATAACCCTAATAGATATATTTGCAAAGCTGTTTTAAATGTTGTTTCTACTGTACATTCTGCTTGTTATGCTCCATTACTTTTAAACGTTTTGCTATTTTTGAACTATTGCTGTATTTCTAAGAAATCTCTTAGGAAAACCTCTTCTTACAACATCAGCACTACTGGCAGTGAATTCTTACATTCTTCTATACGTCCTTAATGAAAGACTCTTGGCCAAAATATTTTCGGACTGCTTTAAAGCTGTTAAACGCACTTTTGTGACTTTATGGCTGTTGAAAATGAATTGTCTTGCAAATATTTTGATAAACATGTACTCAATGAAAAACAAATTTTTACTGACTCAGGAAAGCAAGTTGCAATAGATACCTGTCTCTTCTTTTATAAGTGGAATGTTTTAATCTGCATATTTTAAGCCAGGTTATGTTTAGAATCTAGAACTTTAAAAAGTGTGTGTGTGGGGGGGGGTACTTTAATGCAAAGAAAAACAGGCCTATTTACTTTTAAATGTTTTTGTTCTCCAAAGTTTATTAAGTTGTTATATATTTACCTAATAGGTAACAGAATCAAAGCTATTTTAAGTTTTTTTCTGCAGCAGACAATTATGAGTAATAGTATAAGGGGGCAGGATAGTTAATTTGAGGCTGCTTGAAATATAGTCAAGAGACACTTACTTAAATTAGTTAAATATTTAAGGACAGATGAATAGGATGTACTGAAAATAATTTGTTGATGGTTTGGCTAAATAATTATACATTACCTTTGAGATTATTGGAGAA
Source organism: Notechis scutatus (assembly GCF_049901735.1). NCBI lineage: Eukaryota > Metazoa > Chordata > Lepidosauria > Squamata > Elapidae > Notechis > Notechis scutatus. The sequence continues at coordinate 20,326,419 of NC_142013.1, read as the reverse complement.
GGATAATTGTCATTTTCTTCAAAAAAATAAAAAGAGAAGTTGACAAATTATGGACAGGTCAGTCTAACATTAATATGTGGGAAGATTTTGGGGAGTAGTTCATTAAATGTGTAATTAACATATCAGCAACAAATCTTGACTCATTTCAGTTACAGTAGCAATGAGTGCATCGTTGAAGGACCACATTAGGACAGATTGTCAGAGAATGGATCTCTAAGAGTTGCCCATGACTTGATAGCACATAATGAATTAATTTTGACCATTACTTTATCAAGTAGTTTAGTTAGTAGATTGTGGGAATGTTATATGTAAACCATGACTTCCAAAAAGGATTTGATATGACATTCTGGTTAGCAAATTAGAAAGTACAGGTTGCAAATAGTTGATATAAAAATCATCATAATCAAATTAGAGTAAAGTACTATGTAGGTGCCACACAATTTAGACCTGGGTTCTATATCCATCAACATTTTTATTAATTTGGGTGAAGAAATAAGGGATGTTTCTCAAATCTGTCACTAACACAAGTTTTAGAAGAATACTTAATACCTTATAAGACATAAAATGTGGAAAGATTTTGGTAAATCAGAAAAACAGACGGGGAAAAACAACAAATTGAATACAGTCAAATGTGAATATTGTCAATAAGGAAACAGTCAAATTGGTAGGTAAGGATACTTGAAATAATTATGAAGGGTATATTTGTTATACAAATAGGAAGTCTTGATGAAGTACTGTCAAGAAATAAGAGTTTTTGTGACGAGACTGAATACCAATCTCTAAATGATGTAATGTGAAGATGGTCAATAAATAAGGCTTACAGTACAACACAGAATGAAGGAAGCAAAGAACAAGATAATTGTTAACCCTCCTGAAAATCACTACACCACAATAAAGCAACCATCTTTTTTCCTCCTATCCAACCTGCTTTGTTATGACTATGAAATCTAAAACAAAAAATACCTTGGTACAGCACAGTTGTTTATTATGAACTGAATGTGACACAGTATGATATGACTGCTTAAAAAGGCAAATTCAGTTATAGTTACAGTATATCAACAGAACTATAATAACAATTGCTGTTCTGCATTGGTCAGACCCTCTTGAATATTGTGTGAAACCCACACTTTTAGAAGGAAGCAAACTGGAATGAGTAATTGAAAAATGTCAGAAGAGTGGGGGATATAAGTCTTCAAATAGCTAAAATATGTGCTGTACAGTCTTCAGATTCAAAGGTATTTGGATTCAGTAGTGGCAGCTGAATCTAAAGCACTTTTCTTGCTGAAATTTTGAAGACTACAAAACTTTTTTTGGAGAGGACTTACGTAAAAGAAAGTGAAAATGTAAGACCTGGAATAAAGAATTTGAATCCCCATAAATCAGATCCCATTTTTTAAAAATCCTATCAAATAGGGCAGTGACAAAGGTGTTGGGTTGCTTCTTACCTGAAGTATTCAAGTACAGATTGCAGAGTTACCTGTCTCAGAGTGCTTTAATTTCCTTTTCTGCACTGAGGAAGGTGGCAAATTCTGCTCAAATGCCTAACTTTCCAACATTATGGCTGTAAGATCAAAGGAAATGTAGGTTCGTGTACTGTATTATCATTTCTCCTGGGAACTTCTGATGGTGTACCAGCTATTTTGTTAACTGAATATTTGCTTCACTTCTGCTTTTCCTGGTTTTGCTCAATTTACATCTTCTGATTCTGAAGTTATTGTTGGATTGAAAGGTTGTTTTACTACCTCTACAGATTTAATAGTGTGCATGGCTTCAAATGTAGCCTCAACACATCTGGATTGAGCGAGCTAGGAAGAACATTTAGTAGGAGAACAAGACATTTATTCTTCCTTTATAATAGACAGGATATTCCATACGTACTCAATGGAAATCTTAATTTTTCATATGCAGCAGTCTCTCATACTGCGTTCCCAGCACAGGGATTTGGGCCACGATTGATATATTTTACTAAATCAAGTGAAATTGTTCCTGGAGGAAAGTTTTAAATTATCCATTTAGTAAGTTTTAAGGCATAGATGTGTTTTTCATAATGGTTTATTGAAGATACAAATGATACCATAGTGGTTAAGACCTTAACACTGGTGCTGTTAAAACTTGTAATTAAAAAAAGAGAAAATTAGGCATGTTTCTATTCTCATCAGAAAACCATATTATAAAGAAAATAAGTACTATTAGAACTGTTCAATTCTACAGTATTTTAATGCAGGAGAAGCAGAGTTTTATTTTCTTGCATGTTTTTGTTTCATTGTATCGCTATCACTGTTTTCCAGTATCACACTTCTCCTAAATCCATCACCCAACATTCTGTACATCTATCCAATTAGCAAGGACACTGCAGTCACAATGTTTCTGGAAACATCCTGAAATAAGCTGGGTATCCAAAACATGTTTAAGGATGCCATTGTTCCTATTTTCAAAAACTGCAATCCAGAAGTCAAAAGAAGTTTATGATGTGACCTGCAGTCAGTACTAGCATACCAAAAAAAGTAGTTTCAAACACTGCAATAATATTTCATTGATTAGTCATCAAGTATGTACATGCAGAATTTTGAAATCTTACCAAGTAATAATTTTGTAAGCATTTAATTTTTCATTTTTTATACTGGCTTTCAATCATGTTCCAAAGAGATTTTAAAAAACAACTAGATTTACTCAATTTCTGTTTTTTAAAAATAAAGCCCTTATTTTCTTGCTTTTTATCAGAGTTTATTTTGGGATTACTCTTTCACAGTACCCATTAATTTCTTGCAGCCATCTACATTTCAAAAGCAAGCCACATTTGGCACTATAAACATGGTGCTGTGTGCCAAACATCAATAATTATTTTTTTCTTCTTTTTAATCTAATTTTTTAGTTCACAATAATGGTGAAAAGACTTCTCCCCTTAAATAAACAATCGGGCTATTATGTCTAGGTTGCAAAAATGCAAATAACTACTTGGTGGTAACCAAAAGATACAGAAATCCCTACCTCTCTGCTTCCACCCTAGTGATTCTGCAGATGTAAGAGCCCTAACAGGCATCTAGGAATTTGGTAGCCCTTGTTTAGTATATATCTCGTGTAGTGTCTGTTTGATGTTACAACAGTGATTAAAATTAATTTTGCAACCAGTCCTCTCATTAACTTCTTTTGCAGATCGATAAAGCAAAGAAAAACTGAAATAAGATTTAAGCAAAGACATGGTTTCACTTAGCAACTGCCTTGCTGAATGTCCAAATTGTGAGTCCCAATTGTGATCACTCTAACTCAGGGGTGTCAAGCTGGCCACACGCAGGCCAGATACATCACACGCAGGCCATGCCCGCCCCAGCTCAGCGAATGGGAAAAATGTCATGAAACATCACATGACGGCAACGTGACGCAGCAAATTTGACACCCATGCTCTAACTCATATGTAGGTTAGAGGAGTACCTATATCTGAGTATTCAGAAAATCTCATTCTGTTCCTGCAGCACTGTTTCTTATTTGTAGGCTTTTAACTGACAAGTATAAAACATATGCCTGTTCATTTCCTAAGATAAAATTGTAGGAGATTCTCTGCAGAGCACATCTATCACATTTAACTATATCTTTAGTTAATTTCACCATGGTAATACAAGTTTGGGAGTCCAGTTCGGACTAGTGATTAAAGTGATGAGAAACAGAAGACAGTTCTAGTTGTATCTTAGGCATGGAGCTAGCTGGGAGACCTTGGGCAAGTCATTCTCTTTCAATCTTAGGAAAGAGGCAATAGCAAACCAGTTCTAAAATATTGCCAAGAAAACTGCAGGAACTACTCCAGGCACTCACTAGAGCCAGATGTCAATACTGACTTGAACACACACACACACACCAAAAATGTTGGACAAATTATTATTATTATTACGTATGTAGAAAGTTAGCACCCACCCCTCTCCTAGAAGAATGAAAAAGTTTGAGAAACATTAAAAAGGCATAATATTATATTTCCCCGGATGAGAAACCAAGAAACATGCTCTTGGAAAGCAGCCCCCACCTTTCTTAATAGACCTCAGCAGATGTCAGCGCTTGAGAGATAAAGAGATAGGTAGCTCTATTCATAGGCAAAAATTCCCTGCAGCAAAGTCTGAACAAAGGCAGGATTAGCCCTCAGCCACAATAGAAATTGCCCAACAAGCCGCTTCATTGCATCAGCCAAATTTCAACCAAGCTTAGCTCAGACAAACTCCTAGGATTTGTACATGGCAGCATGGGAGTTTGACAACAGCCCATAGAATACAAGTTCTTGTATAGGAACAGGAAGTTCAAGTGCAAAAAAACAAGAGAAGGTATAAAAACCGCTCACTCTCAACTCCATGTGGTCAGTTACCCAGAATTACACATGCTTGGTGGTTCTGCTTCACCAATAAATGGATCCTCTTTCCAATCAGCCTCCATTTGTCTCCAGTGCCTTTCTCCCGACTTGGAACTGAACCAAATGGATATTTCTTCCAACACATAGATGGGCTTTGCGTAACACATTAAGCTAAAATATGGCTGACCAGTCTGCCATTCAGTTGTTTCGTCATAGTATAACAGAGAAGTATAAACTTCAGTAAACATCAAATCAGATTTTAAATTCAGACTAGATCAGCATTCATTCAGCTTTAATCTGAAGCGAATGTCAGGAGTCAATGGTGGGAGATAGTTGCCATTTCACTGGATTGTTCTATTTGAAACAAAGGGCATTTTATAATATTGCCAGTCCTACAAGATAGACTTAAGTAGGAAACCAACGCCATATAGATCAATACTTCTTTTACTGTAAAGCTTAATATCAGAAGGTTGCAAGTCTGAGAATATTCAAATTTATTTGTCTGATTTCACAGACAAGAGGTCTGGATGGATCATTCTATTTAAGAACAAAATAGCAACAAATAAGTTTTTCTGGAAAATAAAACCACGCAAAGTGCTACATTTTGTTTATTTTAAAAGCTTACTTATCTTCTATAAAAAGGCACCACTGGGAACCAATTTATCATACAATTCATAAACACTTGCCCTTAATTGGTGGATTACCATTCTAACTAGTGCCACCCAACAATATGTATGAATAAGTCCCATACGTGATGCTTTTGAGCAAAATTACCATTTACATTATTAGCTATTTGTAGCTATTTGGCTCATGCAAACATCATTTCGGTAGGATTCTTTTAGTCCTGGAAACTGAGTGGAAAAGTCCTCCTGAGTTGCATGGTAAATAAATCTCGCAATTTGAAAAGGCCTTTGAAGTCCTCTCAGTGTTTAACCATGACAGACGATAACATTGTCTCTCTGGGCATTGATATTAGATAGAATATAAAAAGAATGGGAGGCTCTGTAAATCCTACCACAATCCAGCAACCCATCCCACTCTTTTTTAGCTGTAATATATGCCCATAAAACATGGTGCTTGGCAAGAATCAGGGAAGCCATGCTCTTTAGCTCCTTTTTCCTTGGCACCTACTTTACCATTTTTTTCCTTCCTTCCTTCCTTTGGAAAAAGTTCAGAGAAGAGCAACTAAGATGGATCAAAGGCCTGAAGACTAAACCACATGAAGAACAGCTGCAGATTTTGGGTCTGGCTAGTCTAAAGAAAAGAAGAATTAGGGGTGACATGATAGCAGTACTTCAGATTTGAGGGGCTGCCACAAAGAAGAGGGGATCAAATTATTCACCAGAGGGCAGGACAAGAAATAATGGTTGGAAACTGATAAAAGACAGAAGCAACCTGGAATTAAGGAAAAGCTTCCTAACAGTAAGGACAATTAACCAGTGGAACAGCTTGCCTTCAGAAATCGCGTTCGCTCCATCATTGGAGGTTTTTAAGGAGAGAACGGACAGTCGCTTGTCTGAGATTGCATAAATTCTCTTGCTTGAGCAGAGAGCTGGACTAGAAGACCTCCAAAAGTCCCTTCCCTTCCAGTCCAGTCCTGCCTTGTCTATTCCTTTCCTTTCCCTCCTCTCTCCTTTCTTTTCCTCCCCTTCTTTTTTTCTTTTCCCTATAGATGCTTTTAATAGCACCTATTAAAACAGCAACCAGGCGAGTGGCTCGCCAAACAGACGAGAAGTGCCGGAGCTCCTTCCGCGCTAGAGGGCGCCGGAGCGGGCTGGGCTCCCGGGCGGAGGAAAGGCGGAGTTCCGAGAGAGAAGGGAGAAAGGAAAGAGGCGGGCGGGAGGCCAGAGGCCTAGGCTGCCGGTGAGTGGACCGGCTGCGAGCCGACGGGAGGCAAGGAGAACGAGCTGCCGGGGAGGGGAGCGCCAGCGGTGGAGACAGAGCCTGCTTTGGACAGCCGGGAGCGGGCGCAGGAATAGGGCTTAGGGTTTAGTCTCCAGAGCCTTCCACGAGAGTTTGTGGCCACTCTGCACCCGCCATGTACGTTTTGCCCTCGCGGGATATGCAGGCCCAGCCCGGGCGATTAGTTGAGTTTTAGCATGGGGCTCCTCTGCCTGCAAGCAAGCGGCCGACCGCGAGATGGCAGCAGCGAGGGATCTCTTTGCTGCCGCCTACTGGTCGCTTGTATATACCTGTATTAGTGTGCCGCGTGAATGCAGAGCGTTTTCCTCGCGGTGCAAGCGTGGGTTGTCGGCCTGACGTATCAAGGCAACCACTGAGGGCCCACGTTGATGTTAGAGGCCTTTCGGTTCTGGGCAACAGGGTGGCAACAAAAGAATGTGAGCAGAAAAGAGGACCTTTGCAGTTTCCTCCTTCAGAAGTGTAAAAGCTAGAAGCCTTCCTCAAGCTTCCCCATCTGTTACGGTCAGGGGTCTTCAAACTTGACAGCTTTAAGACTTGTGGACTCCAACTCCCAGAATTCCTCCTCCAGTCATGTTAGCTCAGGAATTCTGGGAGTTGAAGTCCACAAGTCTTAAAAATTGCCACATTTGGAGACCGTTGTATTACGCTCATTACATAACTTAGCTAGAATTAAACTACCTGGTCAAGGACTTAGGTTTATCAAAAATCAACAGCAGCACTACTAGGTTCACGATTGCAAAGGCCAACCTGTATGAATCTTTGAAATGTTAACAGTGATAAATATAGTGTATGGTGAATGTTTGATAAGAAAAGTTATATTTCATAATTATGTTCAGTTCAGAAGTCCTGACCTGTGTTTGCTGGCAGAACAACTTTTCCCAATACAGGTAGCCCTTGACTTACGGCCACAATTGAGCCCAAAATGTATGTTGCTAAATGAGAAAATGTTAAAGTGAGTTTTGCCCCATTTTACGAGTTTTCTTGCCACATTTGATTGAGCAAATCCTTTCAGTTGTTCAGTTAGTAACACAGTTAAATGAATCTGGCTTCCCCATTGACTTTGCTTGTCAGAAAGTTGCAAAAGGGGATATCACAGGATCCCCAGGACACCGCAACCGTCATAAATATGAACCAGTTGTCAAGCGTCCGAATATAAATCACATAACCATGGGGAGGCTGCAATGGCCATAAGTGTGAAAAACAGCCATACGTCACTTTTTTTCAGTGACATTGTAACTTTGAACGGCACTAAATGAACTGCTGTAAGTTGAGGACTACCTATAAAGTGGGCCCTTTGAATGCTCAAATTTGGAGCAGTAGATGCAGGGGAAAGTGTAGGAGTGCAAGGGCAGATTTCATTGCCCTTGAGCAGAGGTCTCCAAACGTGGCAGCTTTAAGACTTGTGGAGTTCAACTTTTGAGAGTTGAAGTCCACAAGTCTTAGAGGTTGCCACGTTTGGAGACCTCTGCCCTTGAGGATGTCTGCTCACATAACAGTGTGGCCTGTTTCTTCTCAAACTCTTTTAGGAAGGGCAATCTTTGTGTGATCTCTGCTACGTGGCAAGACTCTTGCTAATGGCCTTTACTTTAACTTACCCACGAGTTTATTTTTCATGCATCAGAACTGTAAGCATGTTGAATGTGCAGTACAATTTATGTCACTTTGACTGAATTACTGTTGATGTTTAAGTGGCCATGTGTGCAGTCTTCTTGAAGGTGTAGGTGAAAATTACAATCCTTTTTGTTAAAAAGTACAAGAATATTTCTTGCTTGGAGATACGGTTCAAGATTTTAGCTGCTGCTATACTCTTAATTCCCATTTTCTCTAGCATTTTCAATCCATTAGGGATGCTGGAAAATTTAGTTCATAACATATGGAGAAACAACTAGTTTCTATTTCTGAAATACTGTATTTCCTTGATGTCTTTATGGGGCCTCTTTGTGACTTTTGCCCTTGTGATTGCTTCCAAATTCTAGTGAGATTGGAGGCAATCTATTCTAAAATTCTAATTTTGCCATCCTTTGGAGCTTCTGTTGATCAAAACAGCCAAAAGGAAATTGGATACAGAATGACATGCAGGTGTCTATGGCACTATATTTATCCGCCCATATTATCTTCTTTCATATTTGTATAATTAATTATTTGTTAGCTATGGTTTTGTTACAGGTTTAATATTTAGATCTTCAAAAATTTACGTTATGTGTAAACACACTTTGCTGTATAAAGAAACTAGCTCTATACCAGTGCTTCGCTACGAAACTATGTGATCGGGCTTAGTTTTGGGGGAGAAAAATAAGGGGAAAATTTTTTACCTCTGTCTGTCAGCATCCATCGGTATTCATCTGGCTAGCATCCTGTCAGTGTGTGAGGGAGTTGAGGGCTGTTTGGAAACTGAAACATGGAAACTGAAACAGTATTTGCTGTGTGAGCAAGAAGGAGACAGCAAGGAGCCTGGGCGTGGCTAAGCTCAACTGTTCTGTACTAAAGCTGGTTGCTGCTGTGAAACTAAAACTGAAACTCCTCTGCTTGTGTTTTGCATTTGGAACAGATTTCTTTTCAGGTGGGGAGGGGGAGTAGAACTCCTCAGCATCAAAGCGTGTTAATAATAATATACGAAATACTAAAGCTCTGATGGTCATTTCGAAAAATCCTTTGTTAGTGAGCACCTAGAAACCAAGAAGAATATACATGCCAAATTTTAAGATTGTAGGCTGCACGGTTCTGGAGATTTTGTGATGATGCGTGAATGGTATTTCACTTTTATATATATAGATTCCATTAAAATTGGTAATATTTTTCCTGTCATTAAAGCTGCACAACACTAGAGCAATGATGAATCAAAGAAGAAATACTCATTTAAAACATTTGCAGAATTTGCTTGAAAGAAATAGCTGAAGGCATCCTTTCGGATACATGATTTCAGTGCATAAGGGATTTTTCATTAAATATATTTAACAAAACTACACATAGCTGGTTATTTATAAATGAAAACACATTTTCTTGATGAGTGCATTATTCAGAAGAAAATGAAAGAGCTGCAGTTGAAACAATTCCATTTTGAAACCTTCAAATTACAATTGAAGGAACCTTCATTCTGTTTTCTTTCTTGCAAATGTAAAGATAGGTTCAACATGAGATAAGTTGGGAAGGGTCTACTATAATAGGAGGAAGGATAGCAGGAATGTGGTACAGGAGGGAAGGAGGACTTGCCAAACCTTAGTCCTGTGTTTGCAATAGTACTCTGTACTCCCCTTAGTATCTCTACTCTGCCAGAGAACATTAGTGATGGCTCTTTCTGAGCAGTGAAAAGAGCTTCATGCCCTCAAACATTTGAATGATGTTCCAGATCCATTTTCATTAGTGCTTTGTACTGTGATCCATCCCTCTCTCAGGTACTCTTAGCCAAGTATTGTAAGGTTCTCCCTTTTTTCTCTCATCATGTCTCACCTTCATTTCCTATACTTATAAATGCTTGCCTGTTTAGGGAGCAGATTAATTTTATTCTGTTCCTTTTGAGGAGGACAGCTAATTTTGATGGTGATTCCCATAAATAAGACATTGTAAGCTTCCTTTCAAAGTATTTTCAGTCTGCCTAATGTACAATGCTCTACACAGGTAGTCTTGTTTAACAGCTATCTGAATTTACAACAGTGAGGAAAAAGTAACTTTATGACCATTAAATAAATATATGGCCTTCACAGGTCTATAAAGCAAAGGAAAGCTGAAGTAAGCACAGTTATGGTTTCACTTAGCAACTGCCTCCCTAATGACCAAGTTGCCAGTCCCAATTGATGATCACTAAATGAGGATTACCTGTATTGGTAAACAAGTATATAAAATGGGGAAAAAAACTCAACTCTTACTTTTCATTCGTAAAAATCTTTTCCTCTTATATTTACCTCATGGCAAAATACAGTGGAACCTTGGGTCGTGAACGCTTCTGTCCATGACCAAATCGGGTGACTACCAAGTTTCAGAAATTTTTTGCATGTGGTTGCGATAACATCTTTGGGTGGCGACCAAACACAGCCACAGCTATTTCCCCTGCCAGCCATTTTTTTTTTTTGTCTGCACATGCACAGGTCAGTCTTGCTTCCGGTCACAACCAAATCGGTTGCGACCAAAGTCATGGAATAGATTATGGTCGTGACCGGAGGTTCCACTGTATTTGAATATAAGTTGTTTATTTTTTGCCAATTCTTTTCAGCTGACAAAAGGCTCTTTATTTCATGCTTTATATCTAGAAATGAATGATGATGATGATGTTCCTCAGCTTTCAACTGAAGCTTTAGCTGCTCTGCAGGAGTTCTATGTCGAGCAACAACAGAGAGAAGCTAAGACTACTGATAAAACTCACAGTTATTCAGTTGGCTCTATTGAAGAGAACTGGGTAAGCGTTTTTACTAAAATAGCAACAGCACTTAGACTTATACACCGCTTTATAGTGCTTTACAGCCCTCTCTAAGCAGTTTACTGAGTCAGCATATTGCCCCCAACAATCTGGGTCCTCATTTTAACCCACCTCGGAAGGATGGAAGGCTGAGTCAACCTTGAGCCTTGGTGGGATTTGAACTGCCAAATTTCAGGCAGCTGGCTGCAGAGGTAGCTTGCAATGCTGCACTCTAACCACTGCGCCATAGAGGCTCCTAAAAATATGGCTAATGGTAACCCCTGCAATAGAAAGGCTCAGAAGTTTTCACTTCCAGTTTCCATGAATGGAAATAGCAGTGACTAAGTTTTCAGTTAGCTTAGAGCACTGATTAATGATCTATGTAAAATAAATAGCACGTGCACTTTGGCAGCCATTACTTATGTCTTGGTGTATCATGTCCTGTTTTGTTTCCCATTCTACAGCCATTACATTCATGGCTGCTGTGAACTGAGTGCAAATGCAGATAGGCCTCGACTTAGAATCACAACAGAGCCCAAAATTTCGGTTGCTAAGTGACACAGTTGTTAACTAACTTTTACCCCATTTTACGACCTTTCTTGAAACAGTCATTAAGTAAATCACTGCAGTTCAGTTAGTAACATGATTTGTTAAGTGAATGTGGCTTCCCCACTGACTTTGCTTATCGGAAGGCTGCAAAAGGTGATCACATGACCCCAGGCCACTGCAACTGTCATAAATGTGAGTCAGTTACCAAGTGTCTGAATTTAGATCATGTGACCATGGGGATGCTGCCAAGGTCATAAAAATGAAAAACAGTCATAAATCACTTTTTTTCAGTGCTGTTGTAACTTTGAAAGTCACTAAATGAACTGTTGTAAGTTGAAGACTACCTGTAATTCTCAGGGAAATGCATTCATAATTCCCAAACAGACCTATTCATTATTGAATTCATAGAACAATTTGTGAATGGTAACTTAATCCAGTGGTGTGCCTACTCACCCTTAGTTTTTCATCGAAACTAAACTAATTTTCTCGATTTCTGTTATTTTTGTCTTGATACCATCTAACTTGAATCTGCCAGTATTTCACTACCAAGGATCCTACTTTTGTATACATATATATATATATATTTATTGTTTTTTCTTTTCATTTTTTTTCTTAATATAAAATAAAATTTAAAAAGACAATGGAAAAAAGGGGAACAGAGAGGTAGAAAGGAAATAGGTGTAAGAAAGAAAAAAGAAAGAAACAAAAAGCAGTGACTTCCAGCTTCTTTTGGTGCAGAAAGATGCATGATAGCGTTATACTATCAACTTTTTACTTGTATAAAGTAATTAATACTAGCCATTTCTATAACAACCATCTACAAAACAATCCATCCGCCCAATCAAAGTTTGATTTCTAGTCTCTTTAGAACAGAAGAACCAGAAACGGTTTCCAAGTGGAAACAAACCTATTTATATTCTTTTCCCAAATTTGTATAATTAACTTCATCTCCCCCAATTCTGTCATCTTTTTAATCCATTTTTCCATGGATGGATACTAATTCTTTAAGTTGGTATTTCAGCCAAATCAGACCTCTGGGTTGTAGCAAATAATCTTCTGCGGATAAATATTACTCAAAAGTTATGCTGTTAACATTTGTACTTTTTTTTAATCCTTTCAGCAACTGAGCCAGTTTTGGTATGATCCCGAGACAGCGTTTTGTTTAGCCAATGAGGCCATAAGAGCAGCTGGGAAAGGTGGCAGGTAAATTATGTTGGCTTTCTACAAACCAAGCATTGTGACTATCTTGTAAAAATGCTGCTTATTCATGTATGATGCAGTTTTGACTGGGAGGGGGGGAGGTTCATGGTTAAGACACAGGACTGTCAGATTGGAGGTGAGAATCACTAAGGAGTTTTTGATATTGATCTTTCAAGCATATACAGACAGCTCTGGATCATCACAATTGTCAGCCCTGAAGCCATTTTGGAGCATCTTCAGGGCTGCCACAGCAAGGCTGGTTGCAGCTGTGGGAATGGGAGGGGGGAATAGAGATAGTTGGGGACTTGTAGCCAAAATAAAATTATTTCTCCTGGTGTTGTGGTCTGCCAGAGGCCTGAGGAGCTGGCAGCAGAGTCGGACAGTGGGAAGGAACATGGGCCAGTCCTGGAGTCTGGGGAGGACTCGGATGAGGGATCTGCACCCAACACAGAGATGGGGCCAGGGCCATCTGAGAGTTATCTGCTGACTCCGGAGCCTCCAGAATGTGACATCAGTGAGGCAGAGGAATAGGGGGAGCCTGTTCCCAGTGTGCACTTGCACAGAGCTGCCAGAAGGCAAGAACAGTTAAGACAAAAGGGGTGACTCAGGAGTAAGGCCCCTCCCATAAGACATAAAGGAGGAGCAAAGGGACATGAGCCTTTGTAGGAAGCAACTTAGTTCGTTCTGATCAGTTTAAACTCTGAAGCTCCATGTTGACTTTGTGCTCCGTTTGGCCTTGTACAGCTAATTGGCAATTTAATTGTTGGCAGCATTTTAAGGGAGATAAAGGTGGGTGCTTATCAGCCTTATCCCAAAGAGACCATGGCAGACTTCTGTTGGACTATTCGCAAACTGTTTGGGACTCATTACAGGCTCTGAAAATATAATTCACAGCCGTGGAAATAAAAAGCGGGTTTTGGGGACTAAGCGTTGATTGTTACTGTCTCAGGAAGCCTTGGTCAGAACACCTGGGAACCAAGGACGTTCTCACCAGGTGCTGGGGAGGCATGGACTGAAAAACCACCTGGAGTTTGGACTGTGACCTGGTTGGACCATGTGATGGACATGTGGACTGGGAGAAAGCTACTTTGATTTTTAATTTGGGTGGGGAAAACCTCGGGACCTTCAGAGTCGGGTTTTCACCAGACGTGCCAATATGACATTCCTAATAAATTCATACTTTGAGGAGCACTTTGGCCTTGGAGTTTTGATTGCATTGGGTTTGTTACTTGGAACCCTGACAGCAATATGCTACCTTTCCCTTTTATGGACGAGGAGTTGAGATGGCTCTTTTAATGAGCCTTTAATCTGTGAAATAATTTGAATCCAGAGCTATATCCAGGATTATCGGGACAGGGGAGAATGTCAAAAAAGTGAAGAAAATGGCCAGACTATGCAGTCAAGGCCCTGTGCATTTTTACATGTGTAAAAACAATGGTGAGGCTTCCATCCTGTGATCGGGGTTCCCATCTTCAATTTCTGACTGTCTTCTCCCCCCACCTACCCCTGACCCAGAGATTCCTGCCTTTATTAGCGCAATCCGCATTTTTTGATACACAGAACTCCGAAGCTAGTTCTTTAAAAAGCATTTAATATTTGGACATGTGTTAACCACAAGTGCATAAGAGAAGGGTACTTATAATAGTAGAAATAGAAGCAGCGTGTTTTCAGGAAACCAAGCCCTGTTTAATCCTGTCCTCTGTATAAAATAGATGGACTGTTTATGCAGCAGTCCAGAAGGTGCATGTTACTTTTTGAGTGATACAGTAGGTTATTTGTAAAGTTGACTTTGGTTGCAGTACTGTGCATATTCACGCAAAAACAAGTTTGCACTGTGCAATGACTAATTATTTATTATTTATTTGTAAATAAGTATTCGTTCAGTTCTGTCGAATTGGCACTTTCCTGTCTCTGGTGAAGGGAAAATAATTCTGCAGGTGTGTTATTGAACAAGAATAATGTTTGTGCACTCATGTTAAGCAGTTAAATTCAGGAAAAGGTGTGAATTAAACATTTCAGTGTATGAAATAACCTTGCTTCATTATCCTTGCAGGATAGCTTGTGTCAGTGCCCCGAGTGTTTATCAGAAACTGAAAGAGCAAGACTGCCAAGGCTTTTCAACCTGCATTTTGGAGTATGACCAAAGATTTTCTGTGTATGGAACCGAGTATATTTTCTACGATTACAACAGCCCTTTGAAACTTCCAGCCCACCTTGAAGCACATAGTTTTGATATTGTCTTGGCAGATCCACCCTACCTATCTGAAGAATGTCTCCAAAAAATAGCAGAAACGATTAAATACTTAACTAAAGGAAAGATTCTGCTCTGCACAGGTACATCGCTTGCTTTCTCAAATTCATTTGCTTCAGTAGTTTTTGGAAAGAAAACAGTAGCCATTTATAAAACAATTATTACTATAGAGTTGCATACATCGAAAATAAGTTTCTATAAAAGAATCGTCTGATAAAACTTCAGGTAGTCCTCACTTTGTGACTGCCTCATTTAGTGACCAGTTGCAGTTATGACTGTGATGAAAAAGTAACTTTTATGACTAGTCCTAACATTTACAACCTCTGCAGGTCTGTAAAGCAAAGGAAAGGTGAAGCAAGATCATAGCCACTGTTGCAGTTTCACTTAACAACTGCTTCTCTGAATGACCCACAAGGACGACCTATAATTAAATATTTCTCCTGCCATTGGTGTGCCAAAGGTGATCAACAGACAGCATATGAGGTGCTGATCACTTTGGAGGCACTGATCATCACAGAAGGCTTCCCTGAACCCAAGGGAAGCCTTCTGGAAGCAAAAACGCCCCCCCTCCCCCAGGAGGCTTCCCTGAGGCCCAGAAGGCCCCAAAATGGAGCATGGCAGGGTGCTGCAAAAAAAAGAAAGAAGAAGCCACGCCTACCCAGTCGCATGGCCATGCCCACCTAGCCACGCCCACAGAACCGGTTGTTGAAAAATTTGAATCGCAACCCTGGGAAATAACATCGATTGATAAAAATATAAAAAAAGCAATGGCTTTCAGATAATATAGCTAATTATGAAGATAGATTCAAGAAAGAATTTCAAAAGCATGCTCTATTTCACCTAAGTCTATGTATACAGGTAGTCCTCAACAACAGTTCATTTCGTGACCATTCAAAGTTACGACACCGAAAAGAGTGACATGATCATTTTTCACACTTACAATTATAGCATCCCTGTGGTCATGTGATCTAAAATGAAGATACTTCTGAGACTTGCAATGTCTCGGGGTCATGTGATCACCTTTTGTGACCTCACAAGAAAAGTCAATTGGGATGACAGATTCATTTAACAACCATGATGCTAACTGAACAACGGCAGTGATTCATTTAACAATTATGGCAAGAAAAGTCCTAAAATGTGGCAAAACTCACTTAACAAATGTTTCACTTAGCAACAGAAATGTTTGGCTCAATTGTAGTCGACTATCTGTATATTTTTGCCGTTGTATGACCAGATATGGGGGATATCTGATTTATTGCTTAAAAGAATGCTGTACGAAATGCTACTTGATTCAAAACATAAGATTCCTTTTGGGTAGGTTTCTGTTGAGGTAATTCCCCGTTAGGAGAATGAGCGCATACAGGGAGACGTATTTGAGAGAAGTGTTTGAATAATACACACACACAACACAGATACGCTGTACAGTAAATGTAGGTTTTTACTTCCAGAAACATTAAGCAAAGTCCAAACAAGCAATCCAAAGTAATTCACAGGTAAATCAGTCAGTTTTTTCAATCCAGGGATAATCCAAATATCAAATTCCAGTGTCAAAAACAGTTCAGTATCAGACTTACATCAAATCCAGTAATATCAGGCAATTAGAAGAAATGAGGAATACTTTCCAACAGAAGGAAACAGAGATACACTCACACTCTCTTCTGAGACTCAGACTAAAACTAAAACAACCCAGGTTTCTGGCTCCATCTTATGGCCATTTGAGAAAACACACCCAACTACAGTTTTGCATTTTCTTAAATATACAGTTTTAAAATGTCTATCCTGGTTTATATATTTCTAACCCAAATACCTGTTAGGTGACTCATATTCCTAACAGTTTCCATGGCTGGTATCTGTTGAACAGACATTCTGTTTTAGATTATATTTTTTTCAGAATGCTCCCATTTGGGAACTAATCAACTGTTCTCCACAGTGAAATGATTTGTAAGAGAATAGGAGGTTTAAAAAATTGATGTCTTGGGGAAGTACTGTGTTTCTCACAAAATAAGGCTAGGCCGTCTTTTGGGGGGTGACTTAATTCTCCCCCCTTGCATCCTCGGGTGGGCGGGCGGCGACAGCTTGGATGTTGACCTCGGCGTTGGTGGAGCACTTCGTATCGGGAAACCTTCCGCCACCATTGCTTTCCCTTCTCCCTGTGCTGCCGCGGCGTTTAGACCAACACCACGGCGTTTGGCGCAGCCACGTGCGACCAACCAGGGCTCCTCCCTGCAACTGGAGCCCGGCGGAGACACTTGGCTTCAGGCGCTCCTGTCGCTGCCTTCCCTTTGCCTTCGAAGGCAAAGCCAATTTTTTAAAAATGATGCCCTACTACCGGTACGACAAAGACTTCCCTGCCCAAGAGGCCAGCCCAACCCCACGTGGGGAGGCGAATCTCCCGGGGCGCAGTGCAGGATCGGCCCACCCCGGGAGAAGCGCCCAGCCTCCATCCCTGCCTGGCGCCGGGCAGAGCGCGAAGAGCTTCGCCTGGGGCGCCCAGTGCAGCTGACAGGCGGACCCTCTTGCCCAGCGGCAGAGCTCTCACCAAGGCAGCGAGCGCTCCCTGCTGGACCCACTGCTCATCCCGTCAGAGCCATGCAGGCTGGGCAGAGCCAGGGAAGCGAGCTGTGGGTGCGCGCCCGCCTGCCAAGCAAAAGAGCCGGGCTGACCCGAGCTTGGCTTCCTTCCCAAGTCCCTCCAGCCCAAACCCAAAGGGGCCACCGGGAGAGGCCGCCCGAGGCAGTTATAGCACCCACCCATCCGTGGACAGGGAGGCAAGGCGACGGCCTGCGCCGTGTCCTCGCCGAGTGAGTGCCTCTGCCTGATGCCCATGCCGCTGCAGCGTTTGGAGCTGCCGGTGCGTTTGGAGATGCATGGGGACGGGGACGGGCTGGGCGAGGGGTGGAAAGGACGGGTGGCTTCAGGCTCTCTCCGCCAGACCCACCGGCCAGGGAAGCAGCGCTGCTGTCGCCATGCCTCCCTGTCCGTGGATGGGTGGGCGCTATCACTGCCTCGGGCAGCCTCTCCCAGTGGCCCCTTCGGGTTTGGGATTTGAGGGACTTGGGAAGGGAGTCAAGCTCAGGTCGGCCCAGCTCTTTCGGTTGGCAGGCGGGTGTGCACCCGCGGCTCGCTTTCCCAGCTCTGCCCAGCCTGCACAGCTCTGGTGGGATGAGCAGAGGGTCCGGCAGGGAGGCACTCGCTGCCTTGGCGAGAGCTCCACCGCTGGGCAGGAGGGCCCGCCTGTCAGCTGAGCTGGGCACCCCAGGCGAAGCTCTTTGCGCTCTGCCCGGCGCCAGGCAGGGATGGCGGTTGGGCACTTCTCCTGGGGTGGGCCAATCCTGCGCTGCGGCCCCGGGAGATTCGCCTCCCCACGTGGGGTTGGGCTGCCCTCTCGGTCAGCGGAGTCTTTGTTGTACCGGTAGTAGGGCGTCGTTTTTAAAAGAATTGGCTTTGCCTTCAAAGGCGAAGGGAAGGCGGCGACAGGAGCGCCTGAAGCCGAGTGTCTCCGCCGGGCTCTGGTTGCAGGGAGGAGCCCTGGCTGGCCGCGCATGGCTGCGCCAAATGCCGTGGGCGGCGTTGCTTTAAACGCCGCGGCAGCACAGGGAAAAGGGAAAGCAACGGCGGAAGGTCTCCCAATATGAAGTGCCCCACCAACGCCGAGGTCAACGCAGGCAGCACCATATCCGGGTATGCAACAAAAGTACTTCCTAACGGCCAGCCCCCACCCGCCATTCCCCCCCATTTGGCATGTTTAATATAGGCCTTAATTTGGGGGGGAGGGGCTTAATTTGATTTTATGCCTATAAAGCATGCTGGGATTTCCTATTGGGGGAGGCCGTATTGTTGGAGAAACACGGTAGTTTGAGAAAAAATTGCAATTTTTATAGCTTTGTCATAACAATGGTGCTGTCTGAACATGTAGGTAATTCTTGGCTTTCTACTGGTTGCTTAACAACTGTTCAGTATTATGACAGACTCTGAAAAAGCTAATTATGAACTGGATTTGAAGTTACATTGAGCCTATCCCCACAATCATATGACTACAGTTTGGGCACTTGGCAACCGGCCTACATTTACTGCCATTTGCAGAATCTTGCAGTTGATGACAAGGATTTATTATGTTTTTGCTAGAAACAGTTTACTCTGGTTTTCAACAAAAATCCTGCCATAGCAAACAATGGGTTTGCTTTACAACAACCATGTTTGCTTAATGACCACCACAAAAGAGGTTATTCAATCGGGCACAGTCATGGGTGACTGACTTAACAACCTTGACGTACAACCATAATTGCGGGTTCTGTTAATGGTCATAAGTTGAGGACTACTGTAGCAACTTATCTGTTGGATAGCAGGAAATAATTTTTGTTTTTATACCCAATTTAGGAGCTTTCTGGGAGCATCTGATTGGCTCATAATTGGAAATACATAAAACCAATTCTGATGTTAGAAGGACGATTCTAAAGTTTTGTTTTGTTTTTCCAGGTTTAATCATGGAAGAGTATGCTGCTAAATATCTTGGTGTGAAAATGTGCAAGTTTATTCCAAGACATGCTAGAAATTTAGCTAATGAATTTCGATGCTATGTGAATTATGATTCTGGACTCGATTTGGATACTCTCTCTTGATACCCCCAATAAATATTAATAGGATTTTTCAAGCTGGAGTGATTTTTCCTTTTCTGACAAAGTAAACACCTTCCATTTCTTTTTTTAATGATGTTATCCATCATCATTTTTTGTTTCTGTTACGTTTTGGCTGATATGACTCCCTTTGTAAGGGAGATAGGCAATTTATAAATTGATAAAAAAATATTTTTCTAGGTTTGCTTTTTGGTATCTTATGTAGAAGGAGGTGCTATTATCCATAATTAGAGTATAGTGTTGATTTTAACAACTTGATACACATACTGGAGAGCTACCTTTCTGAAATAGAGAAGGGATAATAATTATTTCAATATATTGAATTTCCTCTCCCTTGTATTAAAGGAGTCGTATGAATATTGCTTCTTTCAGGCATAAAAGACCATCAGTGCATTAAAACATTAGGAATGCATTCACAATATTATTTTACTATACACCATTCTGCATGATCTTTATTTTACTTTGTACAGTAATATATGGGTCTCTACTTAAAAACATTTTTTGATGGAGGAGATAAAGAGTTCTCTTTTTAAATCCACACTGGGCTTGACCAGGCAAACTGCAATAAAGTAATTTTTTTTCCAACATCTATAGTTTTATTACCTGTCTTGATTTTGAGGCTGACAGAGTTAAACTGGATTACAGATGAACTTCAAAATTGAAATTCTGGTGTGGGAGTGCTCTTAGAAGCCCAGGATCTGATGCATTGGTCTACAATGTTGTTGGCCATGTGGTTATCACTATAGAGGTGGGATCAACCTATTCACCAAAGCATCTAAATGCAGGACAAGAAACAATGGGTGGAAACTAATCAAAGAGAGAACTAACTAGAGCTCAGGAGAAATTTCCTGACAATTAAATAATTAATTAGTGGAACAACTTGCTTCCAGAAATTGTGAATGCTGCAACACTGGAGGTTTTTAAGAGATTGGACAATCATTTGTCTGAAATAGTATAGGACCATGATGGCAAACCTATGACACACGAGCTGTCACCTCAACTCAGTTCCGGTGTGCATGCACACACGCCTCCCACCAGCCAGCTGGTCTTTGGGTCTCTGCCACGCATGCACGGGGCGTACACACAGGAATAGTACATGCATGTTAGGGCAGACTGCATGCACGAGAATTGGGGTGCATGTGTGGGGGTCTCGCACGCATGCGCAGGGGCGGGGATCATGCATGTATGCACGGGACATGCGCATGCACGGGTGCACGGGCATTGCATTTTGGGGGTGTCCATGTGTGCACGCTTTGGGCACTTGATGCCGAAAAGATTAGCTATCACTGGTATAGGATTTCTTGCTTGAGCAGGGGATTGGATTCACTAGGAACCCTTCCAATCTTGTTATTCTGTTACAAATAGTTTTTCTTTAGATGTTAATAAATTACTATAGGAGCCAAAGTCAGTCATTACCTTTTGCAACCTCCTGACAAGCAGTCAATGGGCAAGCCTGATTCATTGAACAACCAGGTTACTAACGTAACAACTGTAGTGATTCACTTAACAACGGTGGTGAGAAAGGTCATAAAATGGGGCAAAATTCAATTAACGCATGTCTCGCTTAACAATAGAAATGTTGGGCTCAATTGTGGTCATAAGGATTGCCTATAGTGGCGCTTGAGACCAACTTCCAGCAGAGATAGTGAGTCAATCATCAAGTAACTGAGTTTAAACATGCTTGGGATAAACACATGTCCAAGTTTTGACAAAAATTAAAAATAATAACATCTAATAATAATTAAACATAATTATTTAAAAATAAAACAAAAAGTCAAAGGGAAGACTCAATGGATGTGAGGTGTTTCTCTGCCATGAGTTTTCTGTGTTTCTATGTTAGTTCCAGATGAGAATTTAAACTACAGGCACTAGCCACTGAAGATATTGTATAGTATGGCTGAGAGCAATCAAAGAAAAAACAACTGCAATTACAGCTTCAGGACAGGCGACTATTTCAATTACCCAGAAAAGACACTTCCACCAGGCTGATTTAAGGCAAGTTTCCCCTCTCTTTCTATTAACAGAATGCTAATGTGGGCTTGCTGTAAAACAATTATTCCTAAACAGATGTCTTCAAAGGATGACTGCAATGTGAAGCTATTGAGAGTACATCAAGAGTCTTAGTTTCATAACCTGTGACTTGCACTGGAATAATTTATTTTTAGGTTACCAATGTCCGGATGTATATATTATCACCAGCAACTGTTCAGGGAATGACTATAGTTAGAAACATCATAATCTCTTTCATTACTTCATCTGTGGCCCCTTTGTACTCCTACCCCGTTTCCAAGGTTATAAGGCAATCTCATTTCCCATCTTGCTTGTAACAGCCTTTTGTTGTCAAATTACATCTAAGATTTGATTTGTGACATCCTTGGTGTCTCCTGAGTTTATATTTTATAGTAGAGAAGGTGTGTATTTGTGTGTGTGTGTGAATGCTAAAGCTATTTGGCCTGGATTTTCAAATATTTGAGTGCTTTCTGCAACAACAGTGAATCTTGATTTTTCATTGTTTTACAAATGAGGGCCAGCCTGCCATTGACATTGTATATTTTAATATTATACACTATTTTAATATTTATTTTAATATAAAATAAACTTTGAAATGGAAGAGCAGAAAGGAACATTTTTGACTTGGCACAAAGCACTGTCTCGTAACATGGATTGCATTCATTATCTTCAGACTTCAGTCTGAGACTAGATACTATTTTTGAAGTCTTGTTCGCATGTAAGTTGTCAAATACTTTCCTTGGATTTGGCCTGGATTTTTTTTAAATACAATCATTACTTAATTCCCGAAATGAATAAATTGACTAAACAAATCCACAATATCAGTAATATCAAAAGCGGGGAGAAGGCATTTACCATTTTAAATTGAGAACACAGGCAATATAGCCCCACCTTTCTAAAGTCCTTTGGAAATTTAACCAATTCAATGAATGCCCTAAAATCAGTGAAGTGTCTTTCAGTTTATAATAAGGCTGGAAAATAAAGTCAGTGGGCAAAGATCAGGTGCAAGCAAGATGAAAAGAAAAGAAGCTGAAGAACAATAAAACCAAAGAATACTCAATCAGGAAGTATCACCTAGAAACAAGGAGAATCAGAGAAGGGCTAGAAATAATAAAGCAGCAAATAACAGCTCTAATAGCCAAGCAAATCAGCAAATGCATATTTGCAGAATCTCCCATTTCAGTTGAATTAAAAACATTTCTACCAATTCAGTCAGCACCATGTGAACTGCATGTTTTTTGTTGAATGGTGTATATATAGTATACCTCCTTACTGCCAAGCACTTTAACAAGGAGGTAAAATTGAAGATACCTTGATCTGGCAAAAGCTACCTGATATTGAAAAGATCCAACAAAAGCGGCAGCACTAGGCAACTGCGGATAAATTACCTGTTTAACCAACAACTTTCAAATTGTAACTGGTTTGGTAGCTGATGTAGTTCAACAGCTTCTAATTGGAAATAAACTCTTTCCACTTGAGCAGAAAGAGCTGTGAGTACATGTTTTTGTTTATGTAATAGCACCGAAACACATTTTTAGAATCCATCTTTAACGTCAGTGAATAAGAAAGCAATTTTCTGACATGAAATAAATTAAAATCATATGTAATTTTTTTCCTATAAAGCAAAGACTATTTGAGTGTGTTCTATTGCAAATGTTCTTGTTTTTCAATGCAGATACTATGTGAGCCATATGTTTGATCTGGGAGATAAAGAAAATATTTGGTAAGAAAAGACACATATCAGTGATGGACACAGAGACAAATTCATCAACTGGTTAAGTTTTCTAGAAGCAGAAGATACCTTAAATGATTAATCTATGATATAGAAGTTTAAAGATTTCCAGAGACGCAAGAGATTATAGGAATCCAGTACAGATGCTTAAAAAGTTCTTACCTACATTGTTCCTTAGATTTTGATTAATCCATCTCATTTCCTAGATGGAACTGGTACTGTAGGAATTCACCATGGCTTCTGTTTTGTTTCCATATTGTATGCACATGAAGAAAGCATTGTTTTGCTTGGATTCTGCTTGGCTCCCTATGAGATCAGGTAAAGGGTTTTTATGCTGTTCAGAATTTAATCTTCCTGCCTTTTGGAGCAGGACAGAATAAACCCACTTAATCTCTGAATAACAGCCTTATAGAAGACAGCTATCCTTTCTCTTCAGTTTTCTCTGTTGGGATAAATAATTTTTTCCATTATTCTTTCTAAGGTTAATTTCCAGGCTTTTCTTTTTCCAGCCATCTCAGCACATGATTCATAATTGCCTTGGAGTTGGACAGTACTGTAGCTAAACCTAATAAAATAATTATCCATTTTGTCAATATCAGTTGAAGAAAAACACATTGCTTGAAATCTGATTCTGATTCTTTGGTCTCTTGTCAGCCTAGGCTGGCAGTCTTCAAACAAGCTGATAATGAAACATGTGTATTCAAACGAGAGAGAGAGAGAGAGAGAGAGAGAGAGAGAGAGAAGAAAAGAAAGAAAGAAAGAAAGAAAGAAAGAAAGAAAGAAAGAAAGAAAGAAAGAAAGAAAGAAAGAAAGAAAGAAAGAAAGAAAGAAAGAAAGAAAGAAAGAAGCGAGAGAGGGGGAGGGAGGAGGGAGGGAGAGAGATTCCATAGTTAAAATTAAGCATTAGTATATTTTTTATTTCTATTGCAAAAAATAAGGGTATAAATAAAAACTTGAGGTTTTTTAGAAGCTAACTAGTCTCATTCCCAAACTTGGCTGCAGACACTAAAATTTCATTATTGCATTTTATGGACAGTGGGGGGGAAGAGACAGATGGAATGATGGAAATGGGAATTGAGTCCCTCTTTGAAAGTGAGGCCCAATTCCCAATCAAATGCAGATTTAATCACCCATTTGTCAGTTTGCTCTTCTTCCCCACCTTAGCCATCCTCCTGCCTTGTAGCTGCTACAAACAGATGGCTCCAAGGATAGTCACCAATGAATAATTTGGAAAAGAAATCAATTTGAGAAATGCTTATTTCGACTGTTATTTGCAGTTGGGGAAAAGGGAGTTTGAAATGATTAAACAGGGCTAAGAAGTTTTTTCTGCATCTTGCTGTTTCAGGAGGTATTGGCAGATGCCTTGTGCATACACAATTCAGAGAACGTTTGCTATTCAAGAGCTTGGCTCATGTTTTCCTTGAATTCGGCCACTTCTCTCTTTTGAGTAAGGAATGCCAAAGCACATTTGTCTGCCTGTGGTTTTGTATTGTTTTGTTTTGAACTCTCCATGACTTCATTTTATTGATGTTCATTTATGTATTCCCAAAGCTGCTACCAAAAATTAAAATAGTTTAGAGAGGCAAATGGCATATTTCCAGGCGTCTGAAAGGGCTCATAAACCAGACAATATTTTGCTTTTCACAATGGTACAAGAAGTAACCTCTGTCACAGGCAGCTTTCTCCAAACTGGGGCTCTTCATGACTTGGCCAGCTACTGCAGTGTAGCCGAAAGTTGCCTGATTGAGGTCATCTCTTGCAGTGTAGATGGCAAGATTGGCTCCAGCACAGATTATGTTTCAGGACCACTTTATTCCCAGAGCTATAGCTAGCCAAATTAGGATATAAACCCAAACTTAAAAGTAAAACCCAAATCTGAATGTTTTTAAACAATGGTTATTTATTCTATGAACATCGATTGATAAGTACTTAATGTTTGTATAGTTGGCAACTCCCACCTACCACCCCTTTAGTACATTGCTGCTAGAGGTAATAAACAGCCAAGATCAGTAGCCACTGACAGATCTATTCTTTACACATTTATGATCCCCAACCTTTTTATGCCGTGGCCGGTACCGGCATCAGCTGGCGCCGCAAAGTTTTAACAGGTTACCGGTATCAGATGGGCCATCATCTTTTTTGATGAAAAAGTGCTTCTCGTGACCTCACCGGAAAGCACTTTTCATCAAAAAATGGCGGCGCCATGCCAGCTAATTTTAGCTTTTCCGGTAGAAATGGCTTTCTACTGCCGGAAAAGCTCACCGATAAGCTGACGCCCCATCATTTTGATGAAAAAGTGCTTCCGTGAGCTTCTTCCGGAAAAGCTCACCGGAAGCACTTTTTCATCAAAAAGATGGCGGTGCCCAGCAAGCCAGCGGCCTCAGGACTTGTTCTGCGGACCGGTACCGGTCCGCGGACCGGGGTTGGGAGGACCCCTGCTCTACACATTTATTGAATCCCTTTTTAAAAAGCATTTAAATTGGTAACCATCAGCATGCTTAATGTATTCAATAGTTTTTAACAGTTTTAATGTTATAATTCTAGTGCTTTTGACACAATACCTTATTCGACTATTTTGGTCCAGAATATAAGATTCTCTAGTCTATACCAAGTCAAAGCTACTTACACTTAAAAAAAAATATCAGTTGCAGATGCACAGCTAATTTTTCAGCATTCTTTGAAAAAATGTTTTAATTATTCACTTACATTGTTTTTGCTTTCATTCTCAGTGGCCCTCACTACAGGATGTAGAGAAAGTGCAAAGAAACATTGATTTCATAGACCACCGAATAGGGAGGGGGCATCCGTTAAGTCTGAATGTTTGTAAAATCTGAATTTGTCATTTGCATCAATATATGTCACGTGTGTTATGTAATTGATACAATAGCACAATTTTCAATAAAAACTTCATTTGATGGATAAACAATCCAAATGAAAAGTTTGTCCATTGTATCCAAAACCAGTTGAACCAAGATGTTATTATACACAAAAATCAATGCTGCATCCCTGCTCAGCATATCTTGAATAT
The DNA here is from genome assembly GCF_049901735.1 of Notechis scutatus. NCBI lineage: Eukaryota > Metazoa > Chordata > Lepidosauria > Squamata > Elapidae > Notechis > Notechis scutatus. The sequence continues at coordinate 20,300,372 of NC_142013.1, read as the reverse complement.
TTGATAGCAAAGCACTGGAATATAGAACATCTATCTAGCACTTTTAAATTATCTTAAAATGCTTCAACGTAAGTGCTCTCCAGCATTACAGTATTGCAACTCCCCAGGATTTGTCAAATCTCCAGTTATGAGGAGAAAAGCATCTTGCAAACCCCACTGTTTTTTCTAAGGAAGTAGAACTTTAATTACAACTGACCCTGAAGTTCTGTGAAATAAACCGAGATGAACTCTGTTACAGAAAGTGGAGATTACAGTTCTCTAAAACAGAAATCATGAACCAAAACATCCTTTGTTTCTGGCCTCCTTTCCATTCCTCATTTGGATGCTGGCTTGTCATTATTCTGATTCCCCAGCAATTTTACTGCTCTTTTATCTATGCTGGAATTCACTTGCTGTGCTTCTTTTTCATGTTCTGGTACACAGGTGCAGCCCACAGGAATAGAGACGTAATCCTCAGTGTAAACGTAGCGGCCACCAGTGCAGGATGTAGTTCGGTGCAAGATGACAGCTGGCATAAATACTAGCGTACTTCGAAAATGGAGGTTTTCTTCTCCATAATCACCTGTAAGACAGCCCTTGCACAGGCAGTAGGCTTCAGGAATGTATTTTGGATACCTGGTAGAATCGTAGGAGATTCTGTGCCAAGAGAAAAGAAGAAAGATTCACTTTGGACATTTTGTCCCAATTTCCCCTCTTACCTCTCCTGCTGCTCTTTGTCCCTCTATTTCATGGGTTGAAATAGCAGAATGTGTAGCAGAATGTTGAGGTGGTCTTTACAATATCATGCTGTTATTAGGCCAAGGGGAAAATGAGCAGCTGCAGTTCTTGAACTCTGCTTAAACATTGAAATGTAAGCAGAGAACTGGACAATTTATTCTCACCTGGAATAATGTGAGTTGAGTTCTCTGGTTTGGATCAAGCATCAACATGGAAACATTTGGAGATGATGGGCACAACTGCACAATCAACCCCCCTTTCCTATTGTATTATGTTATTTATTTCAGTGGTCGCCAACCAGTGGGCTGGGGACCACTGGTGGTCCGTGAGAAAATTTTGCTGGTCCGCAGAGAAATGCCCCCCCCCCAAAAGCAATTAATCCAGGCTGCGCAGAAACACAAGGCTGTGCCGCCCACATGGCCTGTGGGAACACAAGGCTTGCGTCGCTTGCATTGTGAACAACACGAGGTAGTGAGGGGAGGGGGGAAGGGTGGGGGGGGAACTTGCCCCACATGCCTGGCCTGGCCACTGGGATGCTTCTTTCTGCTTCTTTCTTTTTCTGCTTTTGGCTGCATGCAAGGAAAGCAGCAAAAGTCTTTCTTTCTCTCCCCCAAACTCCTCCAGAAATGAGTCTTTGGGACCCTGCAAGGCATCCTGCCCCAAGAAGCTGCGCTGGCATGACAAGTCTCACAAAGACTCATTTCTGGAGGAGTTTGTGGGAGAGAAAGACTTCTGCTGCTTCTGCTGTTTTCCTTGCATGAAGCCAAAAGTCTCTCTCTCTCTCTGTTCCCCTGAGAATGGAGCTGGAGATGGTATCCTGTGATCCCAAATAAAGATCGATCGGTAGGAAGACAGGGTGGGGAATTTTCCTGAAGACTTTTTTTGGGGATTTTCCCAGGGTCTCTGGTCCGCGGGATTTAAAATTATGAGTTTGGTGGTCCCTGAGGTCCAAAAGGTTGGCAACCCCCGATTTATTTTATTTTATCATTCATTCATTCTATTTCTAGACTGCCTGACTCCCTGCCAACTCTAGACAGCTTACAAATAAAAACACGTAGAAAAGCCACTGCCAACTGGAAAAACTTATGCCTCGTGTGCAAATGGATTGCATACACTTTTTTTTAAAAAAAAAAAGTAACTATGAATTGATGACTGGCTGCTATGAGTAAATATTGTCTAACAGAACTGTACCTCCCATATTCTTAATATTACCTTTAACCCAACTCTTTTTCTTCCTTCCTTTAACTGTTTTTAATGGATTGTAAAGAAATTTATGCTTATTTCACATATTTTATGTAAAATGAAAGCTTGTTGGCTATAGCAGTTGAAGCACCATGCTGGAAACTAGCAGACTGCTGTGGATGTGAAACCATGGGTCAGTCACTTTTTTTTAGGAAGAAGGCAGAAATGTAAAACACTTCCACTTAAATTCACTTAAAAATTTAAAAGGTAAGGAGGAGGAGATAAGGTTACCTGTAGGACCAAGGGGAGATACTGTTGAGATTGATGGGGAGCTGGTATTTCTTGTCAGTAGTTAGCCTGCCTCCCACTGGACAACTGATGTTCTGGTCATTTTCCAGGGGTTCCAACTGCAGGGTGTGATGGAAGGCACTAAGCATGCCAGCTGTGAGTCTTCCATACAGCTGTTCCAAAAGCTCCTCAGGTCGGTCTGCACAGGATCGAGAGCGCATGGGGCGCTTGCTTATTTTGACAGCTTCTACTCCGGGGGAATCCAACCCACACAAAAGTAGAGAAAACAGTATCCATCCCTGTAAAGATCAGGAGATGAAACAATATAAAAGATATTTCTAGCTGGAGGAGAAACTGATTCATCTCCCCCCACACACAAAAATGTTACAGAATTTGACATGCAGAAAAGACAAATTTCAGGGAGTTTAGATGCTAGAATTCAAGAGTGGCTGGACTCAGTCCATTTGTGGCTAGGTAGAGAATCCCCTTTTGACTCCATCTTCAGATTCTTCTTCTCCTACACTCACAGCCTTAATCAGGACCAGGATTTGTAATGTTGGCTAATAAACAAATCCCTATTGTACTGACAGTAATACTGTTAGAACTAGCCAAGTGGATCACCCTCCCAGCAAACCCTGAAGCCACATGGGACAAATACTAAAACTCCCCACAACCAATTAGTGCAATTTATACCCGTTATTGTTGGTTCTACAATATATCAGGATTGTACAATACTTTGGAAACAGCCATCCAGAGTCATTGATTGAGATGGGTAGCTATAGAAATTGAATGAACAAGTGAATAATATAGCTTAGATAATATTATATAATATAATTAGTATAAGTATGACATAACTATATATTATATATAATAATATAATATAGCTCAAAAAAGTGCTGGAGCACAAACACAGGACCTGTAAAGCTTTCACTGTCCAGAATATTTCATTACAATCACAATTGAGGCATTGCAGAGCCTTAATGCCCATTAAAATAGTTTACATGTTGAATTTTGCACCAGCACCTTATTTAGCATCTTACAAAAATGATGCTTTAGTTTGGATTCTTGTCCTATTGCAACATTTGCTTTAGTTCAAGTGTTCTTTTCTACCTTTTTGGTTTCTGGCTGAAACTGCCCATTGTTGCTAGAAATTGACTCAAGAACAGTCGGTTGATAAGATCAGCTACAACAGGGCACCAAAATTTCTCTGGTAATATTAGACTAATAACTGGAGCATACAAAACATTTGCTAGACCAATACTCGAATACAGCTCATCAGTCTGGAACCCACATTACATATCTGATATTAGCACAGTTGAGAAAGTCCAGAAATATTTCACAAGAAGAGTTCTCCACTCCTCTACTCTTTGCAGAATACCTTATGCCACCAGACTCGAAATTCTAGACCTAGAAAACTTAGAACTACGCTGCCTTTGGTCTGATGTAAGTATAGTATATAAAATCATACATTGCAATGTCCTACCTGTCAATGAATACTTCAGCTTCAACCATAACAACACAAGAGCAAACAATAGATTCAAACTCAAGGTTAACCGCACCAAACTTGATTGCAGGAAATACGACTTCAGCAACAGAGTGGTCAATGTCTGGAATACTCTACCTGACTCTGTGGTTTATTCCCCAAACCCCCAAAACTTTAACCTTAGACTGTCTACTATTGACCTCACCCCTTTCCTAAGAGGTCTGTAGGGGACATGCATAAGCGCACCAACGTGCCTACCGTCCCTGTCCTATTGTTTCTTTTATTTTATTTTTCTTATATGTATCCATGTATTCATAACTATGTTTTTACTTATACCTATTATCTTGTAAGCAATTGACAAAAATAAATAAATAAAAAAATATTCGCATCACGCAAGCGACCAGCGGCTCTTGCAAGTGGGAAAGCAATGCCGTTCTCTTGCCAAAGAGAGGATCTACGGGGCTCGTTCAGGCAGACGGCTCTTCTCGGCTTATTCCCCGCCTGTTACTTTCCATGAGCCAACCGTGGCCAACCGTGGTAGTTCCCCCACTTTTACTCACCGCCGCCAGCCCGTCTCTCCAAAGGCGCGCTTTTACTTTGCTCGTCCGTTTTGCGCGCACCCCAAAGTCCCAAGAGCGCCTTGCCTGCGCCTTCGTTTTACCCCGACGCCCACTCGTTTATTTCCCACGCGAGCTCGCAGAAGAAGAAACAGAGGCGAAAGGAAGCGCAGCGATTCGGTGGCTGGGCGTCCCACTTGCCCGCGATGCCGAACAGTGAAGGGAGCGCAAGAGCGCACGTTTGCAAAGCGATCCAGGCCGGAGCAAAACGGCCTCCGAACCCATCGGGTCGAAGTTGGCATTCGCGGGCAGGTCAAAAGAGGCGTCGCCCCGAGTCTTCCCAGCCTCGACACGCGTTCCCGCTCCGTCCTTACCTTGCCCGTCTGCATGGCAGAGACGCCTCAGCGCGCGGAGCGGCGGGAAAGGCTGGCTTGGCGAGCGCTTGGGGTCCTCCTGGCCCTGGCGGCGGTGCCGGGAGGTGGGGGGAGCGGAGGAAAAGTTGGAAAAGCGCCCGGCTTCTCGCAGCAGGACCCCCGGCTGCTGATGCCAGGACCCTTCAAGGCGCCTGAGGGAAAGGGCCGGTTGCTCGAGCGCTTCCCTCGCTGGACTGACTGCGGGGAACGCCGGGTCCTTTCCCGAGGGTATCGTTGGGGACTCCACCTTGCATCGGAGCCCCAGGACAAAAATAATTTAACCGATAATTTAACGTTGTAGTCAAATTTCGATTTACTTAGAGCTGTTGATTCAACGCGGGTACAACCCCACCCCCCACCTCCCAAAAAAGGGGGATGGAGAGGACAAGATGGCTGGTGTTTAAGTAGGTTTTTTTTTAATCTGGATGCACCATTTTAGAAAGAAATTTGGAGTCATATAAACTGGATCTTGACATGTAAAGAAATATACAGGTAGTCTTTGACTTACAACAGTTCGTTTAGTGACTGAAGTTACAACCCAGCACTGAAAAATGTGATTTAGGACCATTTTTCAAACCTGCAACCATTACAGTATCCCCATGATAGCGTGATCAAAATTCAGCTGCTTGGCAACTGACTTGTGTTTATGATAGTAGCAGTTTCCCGTGATCATCTTTTGTGACCTGACGAACAAAGTCAATGGGGAAGCCAGATTCACTTAACAACCCATGTTATTAATTTAACAACTGCATTGATTCACTTAACAACTGTGGCAAGAAAGATGATAAAAAGGGGCCAAATGCACTTCAGAAATGTCTCTCTTAGCAACATAAATTTTGGGTTCAATTGTGGTCCTAATTCAAGAACTATCTGTACGCTAAGAACTTTTGGCAAAGCTTTCTGTGAGGAATCCCACTGTAACAAAGCAAATAATTGTTGGGTCACATGGAGGTTGGAAATATGAGTTACTTGTAAATATTTTTTAGTTCCACTTTCTCTCCAGAGCTCACATACCAATTTCTGCATTGGTGCATCTGCAGTCCATTGAGATAGATGGTGACCATGATATTATAATGGCTTACAGCAGAGTGTACCATTCAGGAGACAAATCCCAATGTTTTCATTTGTGCTTATTACTACAAGGAGGTACGAGATCCATGACTGGGAGAGAGTTACCTACAGAGCACTTTAAATGTATGGCTTATTTTTGTGTGTGACTCTGCATTTGCATGCCTAGAAACAAAATGATTGCCCGAACTTGCTCTGATATAATTGCCTAGAGAAAATAAGGTCAGTGTTGATAAATAAAGCATTGGACATTTCGCTACCTGTTTCTCATTGAAATAATTAAATTGTAACATGGTGCAAATTGAAAACATATTTTAAAAGGGCAATGCTGCTCTAAAATAGTTTTTATTCATCTTTAAAATGTCAATAAATCACCTGTAAACATGGAAACATGTTTTAAATAGCATAAGATTAATTTGTCCCAGTTTTTCTTTTTTTCTTGCTTAAAGCTTTATGTAATGAAATATGTGTAATTAATGAAAACTTATTAACTGCAAAGGACGATATTTGGGCATTGCTCCATTTTTCTACACTTTCCAAATAATGACAAAGATGCAGAAAATAAAAGGCCTCTATAGATTCAAAAGGGTTTTGCTAACTTACAAATCCAGCAAATATCTAAATTACGACTCCCTAAAGCTGGATGTGATTATTGTACAATAGGGCTGCTTTAGTAAGCATGGAAAAATATGTAGGCTTTTCCAAATCTGTCAGTTAATTATTTATTAGCTAATTAGAAAAAGTGAAGCTCTGAAACATCCCCTTAGATTTTTTATTCAAATCTATCATTTCTTAGATGTGCTCAATACTAATTTCCTACTTTAGTTCGTGGAGTAATTCCTACAATCTCTGCAGAAAATGAACTTGACTCCAAAAATTTGAACATTGATAGACCCAATTATTGGCAGATGATGTGCTGCAGTTTTTTCACAGACGCAGAGAAAATTATAGAACAAAGTTAACTTTACAGATATAGGATGATTGATAGAAAATGGCTTAATTTACAATAAGGAACAACTCTACTTGATTAAAAATATTCTGAGATTTTCATATCTTGGCATAAATAAATCTCATGTGCACAGATCTATATAAAATCTTGCCATATACAAGGCAGGGATTTCACATTTTGCAGTTTGGAAAACATGGATCAATTGTGGTAAAATGTAATCAAACAAATCACTTAAAATTGTAATTTATCTCCATAGATATTATGAGATATTCTCAATTCATTTTCTAAAATATTCCACCAAATACCCTGGAATGGTTCTTCTGAATCGGCCACAAAGAGCTGGGAAGGGCTGATACGATTAACAAATCCACCTGCCATCACCATTGTTTTTGGCTTCCATGCCTGATGTCCCACCACTCATGGCTTGCCTCTTAAGCTTTCCCTTCGGTGGCAATATTTCAAGTTGACATCTTAGGATGAGCAATTGCTCTCCAACAAAATGCTATGCTTATCAAGGCAAATACATGAGTTATGATATAAAGATGCTTAATGCTTCAGCCTTAGCCTGTTCACTGGTCCCATTGAGATCATCATTTAGGTGGTCTGGGTGAGCATAAAAGATATGAGATAAAAGATATGATTGATAATAAATGCACAAGATTGTAAATTCTTACTATAAAAACTTTACTTAAAATAAAGATTTCATATATATATATAGTATTCAAATAAATATAAATCTCTATTAAGATTTTTTTTCTTTTGGAACTTTTAAAAAATAATTGAACTGGTCTAAAAAGTTATTCTGGAAGCAGATCATCGCCTACATCTTCATCAGCAAACTCATCTTCATCCATTTTTTTCCTTAGTGCTGTTTTTGGTCTCTCAGCTTGAGGTCCAAGTGGATCCAGGTAGGAAGCATCTACATTTTGAAAAGAAGGGGGGAAAATAGATCTAAGAAATTTGTTTGCTTACTGAAGAGCTGGAACAGCTCCTCCAGCATTTTATGTTTATCCACTGGGTGGTATCAATATACTAGAAGGTAATAATATAATCCAAAATTATCTTATTAGGTTAGAAAAATGGGCTGAAAGTTAAAATCATTACATTAAACAAAGACAAATGTAAAATCTTTAATTCAGATAACAAAAGTTAAATTCACAGATTTAAAAATACAGAATATGAGGCTTAGAAGAATATTTGGGAAGGAAGGAAAGGAAGGAAGATGAGTGAGAAGTGCGATGTGACTTCAAAAAAGACAAATGCAATTTTAGACTACATCAACATGAGCATAGTTTTGAAACTGTAGGAAACTATTCTACTTTGCTCAAAAAACCGACTTTCGAGCACCTGTTCTTTAAAAAGATTTTACAAAAATGAATAAATTCACAACAAAAATAACCAGGGACTAAAAACTATGGCATTCAAAGAGACTGAATTTTTAGCTTTGAAAAGTTGTCAGTGTGGGGGAGTGGAATATTACTCTTCAAATACCTGAAAGGGTGTCAGTCAAAGGAAGGTCTCCATTATATCACAGTACAAGTTACAAAATAAAGATTAAATTACAGGTAAATGGATCCTAATTAGATGTTAAAATAAAAACTGCCTAATAGTAAAAGCAGTAACATTGTGGAACCAATTGCCCAGTGAAATCAATTACCTACTGAAATCAATTATCCAGTGCATGCTTCTCTTCACTAGATTTATTCACATGGAGGCCAGACAGCCATCTGTTGCGCATGTTTGAATTTGGATTCTTGCGCCCAACAGAAGCTGGACTTAGTGGTCCCCCTCTATTTCTGTGTTAGAATAAATCACATTTCACAGTTCAAGGAAAGTAGTCATGCACCTTTCTCCAAACTTGAAGGATCTCATGTCATGTGCTATCAAATTTTAGAGATCTTTCTCCTAGTAAGACTACTGTATCTTCTCTTCTGCATCATGAAGACAAGAATCCCGAATTGGAATGATTTTTTTTTTTGTGGGCATATCATCAATGTATTTAATTTCAATTTATCCTACATCTTAGTTTCATTTCCATAGGCAATCCAGGAGCTCTACTATTTGCAAAGAGAAAATTTCACTTTTGCTGTTCTAAGTTAATACATAAGAAGAAACATTTTATATAGCTCACTTTGCATTTTACAGGTTTGCAGAATGTACATGCAGGCTACTACTGAAGTACACATTGTACCTGATGCTATTTAAAGACTGAATTTCATAAAGCTATATTGATTACATAAGTGAATTATACTTTGATGTGGCAGTTCAGTCATTCAGGTGCTTCTTTGTGATTCAATGGACATTATTTTGCCAGGATTATTTTGTCAATGCTTCTTTGAGGTCTTCTAAAATCATTCCAGTATCAATAACTAGTATTGCCTTCATTCTTCCAAGGACTGAGGTCTTCTCCAAGGATTCATATTATGTGCTCCACTTACGTACTCCACATATTTAAGCTACATTATCAGCATTCCCACTGAGCAGCCTGTTTAATTTCATTTAGAATTGAACAATATATTCTTCTTGTAGTCCATTATAAGCATTGGTGGCGCGGTGGTAAGAATGCAGTATTGCAGGCTAACTCTGCCCACGGTCTGGAGTTCGATCCTGACAGGACTTCAGGTTGACTCACCCTTCCATTCTTCCGAAGGTCGGTAAAATGACGACCCAGATTTCTGGGGGCAATATGCTGAACTTGTAAACCGCTCAAAGTGCTGTAAAGCATTATGGAGCAGTATACTACAAGTGCTATTGCTACTGAAATCCACAGTATTCTCAATAATTTTCTCTAGCAAGATGCTTCAAAGGCATTGACTTTTCTTCAATCAACCTTTCTGATGGTCTAGATTTCATGAAAGACTTTTATATTAATAACTGGGAAAACATATCCCATTTCTGATATTTTTTCACATGTTGGTTAGACATATCAAACACAAAAAGGTAACTTGTACCTTTTTATGGCTAGTCACTGTCTCTATAAATGTTTGAGCCTATATAGATACCCTGTTACTATGTCAATGTCTCTATTTGCATTGGCATGTCATTTGCAACAACCTAGGTTTTTTACAAAACAAGTGAAGAATAATCTTATTTTAGCACTTTTTTCACACTTAACAGAAGACTCCCCCACCCTGGGGTGGGATTCTACCAGTTTGCTAAAACCGGTTGTTAACATTCTAAGCAGTTCGGAGAACGAGTTGTTAGAAGAAATTACTGGCCTAATCCTATAAGGAAGGCAGGAAGGAAACATTCTGGTGTTGCTTACAGAAACTGCCTCTCCGTTAACCCTTATTACATTCTTGGCAGGACTAGACTTCCTGTCTCAGGTACTTCTCTGGAGTTTTCCCCCCCCTCTTTTGCTGGTACTTTGCTTGTGTGGAGTGACCATTCAAAGTTACAAGGGCACTGACTTATGACCATTTTTCACACTTACAACTGTTGCAGCATCCCCACAATCATGAGAGGCCAGGGGAGGAGATGCGTGCCTCAATGTGAGTGATATTGAGTTGGCCACACCTAGCCAATAACATGACCACCAAGCCATGTCCACCCAGTCACATGACCACCAAGCCATGACCACCACCTAAGCCACGCCCACAGAACCAGTTGTTAAAATTTTTGAATCCCACCCCTGCCCCCACCCCATAAGTCTTTCTTACTTCCGGATACCAAAGTGTTATCGCTGGAATATCTAGTTTCATGTTTCTTCCCAGATATGCTATTGATGTCCCTTTGATATCAGTTTTAGGTTGATAGGCAGTTTTAATTCTACTTTCTATTTGTTTTAGTCCAGCAATGATGATATATTTTGCATACTAGAAAAAGTCCAAATGGTAGCTTTATATACTGTTTTTCTGATATGAATTATTGCTTAAACAGTAATAGTTCCCCTTTCCTCCCATCATAAAACCTTACTTATCCAATGACGTAGAGGTAAATTTTGGGCTTCTCTGTGCATCTGACCAATTCTATGAAAGTAAATAATTACCGGTGGACACAAACTTACCTATTTCTTTATTAACACTACTTTCATATGGCTCATTTGTTCCTGGCAAAGATTTCAATTTCGCACTCAGACGTTCTCCTTTAATTGTGGTGCTACCAGGTTCTGACATGAGAGAATAATGTTCAATATAATTTTACAACAATGTAGCCCAAACAAAGTCTTGTGTATATGAAATTTTACAAAGTTACAGTAGAGCATTCCACATACAGTTACTTTGACATAAACCAAATTGGTGACTTGAAACTATGACCAGATTCTGACTATGAATCAATCTGTTCTGGATTACTATTTTAGTAATCCTTACAGGTACTGATAAATCAGTTTGTAAGGTAAACAGCAAAAGCCAAGGCTGATCTTACATGCCTTGCCTAAGACATTCAGTTGAATTCAAAGCTGAGTTGAATTTCAAACCCTCCTGGCTCACAATCAATGTTCCTAACTACAATATCACACCTAGAGACAATAATGTCAATAAAGCATGTCATAATATAATTTGCCACAAAGGCAAGATATAAATACCATTGGCATAGTGCACATGATGTCATGCTCTTCTCCAAGGAAGACTATTTTTTTCCTATCTGAATCAGTCATCAGGAATCTTATAAAATGTTAGTTTGTTAATTATGACACTTCATAGGTTTTTCCCTAACACTCCCTGAAGACCTTAAGAGGCTTCCTTAAATCCGGTTCTCTTGGAGCAAATATTTTCATGATGGTATGTTTCTTACTAGAATTACATACTTCCCTAAACTGCATGTTTCTGTTCTTTAACAGAGAAGCAATAATTTATTTCCATTTGCTTAACAAGTTGCTAAATTGCAAATTAACTATCCGCATTTTAGTTTTGCTGAGACTGAATTTTATTTGAATGACTGCTCACATTGATTGTTTCCATATATTTTAGAGATCCGAGTTTAACCATACCACTCTTTCATTTTGATGTTTTAGTTCTCTGTTGGGTTTTGTGGAATGTTGCTCAGAAAAAAATAAAATATTTGGCATAAAAGTTTCTGCAGTCAATCATTTATTCTTCCTGTCTCTTCAGACTGAAGCACAATGCATAATTTCAAGCAATGTTCCCCAAACCTGTGTAAATTACCCAATTGATTAAAAATGGTTTTTCTTTAACATATGAACCCTAATGGTTTATTAACCCAATTACAACAGGGACATTTAAATTGATTTAAACTCTTTTACCCATATTGGGCAAAAAGGACTTTCTGATAAGCAGGCTTGGATAATAAAAGAAAAAGTTTGGGAATCCTTGCTTTAAGAGATTTGCCTTTGTAACCACTTCAAGAGGGCTTCTCTCTCATCCCTGCCCTCTCTAGTTATCTCTTCCTCTCACCCAATAAAAAACCTCCCTTTTTATGACCTTGTAATCCCTTAATTTGGTGTAGACTCAGTGTCTGAATAGAGCTGAGTGTTTATTGGCCAGATGCCCTTCCTGACACCAGACAAGAGTTTTACAGCAAATACTTTTTCTTTGCGCCCTGGGAGAGAAACATTTGCTGCTACCTAGGATTGAACTCTAAACCTTGACACTTCTGTGTCTGAGTTTTACTTGGAGAAGGGACAAGCCAGAAAATGGAAAAAATGAAAGCAGAATAACAAAAGGCAAGAAAGAGCACAAGAAAATATGGAATGGTATATCAATACTCCAGGTCATCAGTATGAAAAAAGATCCTAAAAGAACATCTACTGAAACTATTTTTCTGATCATTATCAGCCGGTAAATAATATACCATGTAACATACAGTATTTCTGTGAACAGAAGTTTTCTCTCTGAAATGGTAGAAAATAAGCTTACAAAAATGTTACTTCCATGCAAGTTAAATTAGATATACAGATTTCTCTATGCTGCTGAACTGGCACAGGGCATGAGTCTGGCTATCTGTGGTTTCTTCCCCAAACCCCAAAAACTTTAACCTTAGACTGTCTACTATTGACCTCACCCCTTTCCTAAGAGGTCTGTAGGGGGCGTGACTAAGCGCACCAACGTGCCTACCGCCCCTGTGCTATTGATTCTTTTATTTTTCTTATATGTACCCATTTCATGTATTCATAACTATGTATATACTTATACCTATTATCTTGTAAACCATTGACAAATCAAAATAAATAAAATAAAATAAAAATATTGTCATCGGATAAAGTTCTTTCATTCAACCCAAACATAAATGATTCCAGGATGATCTAAACAAACGTCTGAGTTCAAAACATAAAGTCTATTGCCTTTTCACGTGGGATTATAGCACTGGGCACCTAATCCTTTATGGTATTCCTTGGACATCTGTGCCCAACAAATAATCAGAGAAAGTACAATTACTAGTTATGCAAGAGGACTGCCAGCATGAACAAGTGATATTCCCTCAATTGCTCTGTGTGCCAATACTAGATATCACATAGTGCCCTTCTGTCCTGCTAAAAGACTGGTAAGATTCTAGCAAATTAAGCTCTTAAAAGTCTCCTACAGAGCATTGTAAGAATAGACAGGACTTTTCATTACAGATAGTCAGTCCTCAACATACAACCATTCATTTAGTGGCCGCTGAAGTTACAACAGCACTGAAAACAGTGACATACACCTGGTCCCTGCAGTTATGATTGTCACAGCATCCCCATCCCATGATCAAAATCCAGATGCTTGGTAATATGGATCTATTTAGGGTGGTTGCACCATCCTGGGGTCATGTGCTCACCATGTGCAATTTTCCCAGTTGGCTTCTGACAAGCAAAGTCAACGGGGGAAGCCGGAGTCACTTAATGACTGCATGATTCACTTAACAACAGCCGGAATTCACTTAACAACCATGGAAAAAAGGATGTAACCTTGGGAATGACTCACTTAATGACTGCCTTGCTTAGCAATGGGTATCCTGGTCATAATTTGAAAACTACCTGTATTTGCATAGTTTGCTCTATGGGAGCATTCTGAAGCTTTCATCTGAACCCCCCCATACAAGCAAATGCCTTTACTCCTAATATTACCATTAACCATGCAATTGTATCTAATCGTATTTCTGTTCACCACCAGCCTGAGTGATATTTTAAAAATTATTTATTTCCAAATACGTTGGATGATCATTATTAAAGCCAGGCTAGTTGATGGAAATGACAGTCCGAGACTTCTGGAATACAGCAGCACATGGCAGAAAGCTAACATAATAAAATAGCAAATGAAACCCTGAAGTGGTTCATCTCCAGACAAGGACTTTGAGAAAACAATATTTCTTCTCTTGTTAATTGCAATAATGTTTTCCATTGTATAATAAGTATCACCAGGAATGAAGTGTAATATTCACCGGTTGAACATTCATCTACAAGCCTTCAATTGCACTTCAGAAACACTTCTTCATAATGTACATTACAGTGCACAACATAAAAAATGAAAACAAAGCTGAAATTAAATATATAACAGCTTAAGGCTCTAACACTTCATGATGCAAGGCAATTAACATGGAAACACATGGCATAGCTTTTAGTCTTTAAACCCTGGTAAAATATACCCTAATAGCAGGGGTCCCCAACCACGGTCCGCGGACCGGTACCGTCCAGGAACAAGTCCTACCGGGCTGCTGGCTTGCTGGCGCCGCCATCATTTTTGATGAAAAAGTGCTTCCGGTGAGTTTTCCGGGTAGAAAGCTCACCGGAAGCACGTTTTCATCAAAAAGATGGCGGCGCCAGCGCTTCCAGTGAGCTTTTCCGGGTAGAAAGCTCACCGGAAGCACGTTTCATCAAAAAAGATGGCGCCAGTGCTTCCGGTGAGCTTTTCCGGGTAAAAGCTCCCGGAAGCACTTTTTCATCAAAAAGATGGCGGCGCCAGCTGATGCCGGTACCGGGCCGCGGCGCCCAGCTGATGCCGGTACCGGGCGCGGCGTAAAAAGGTTGGGGATCACTGCCTAATAGCACTCAAATTTCTATGGCACTGTTTCATGGTCTGAATTAAAAACACGCAGTATGGCATGGCAAAAAGAGAGAACACTGAATATCTCTTCTTTAAAAAGTTACATAACAAACAACTTTTGAAATTTATCCCAGGTTCTAAAGCAATGTGTGATGCGGTGGAATTTGTATTAGACTAAGTACTTATAAAAGTAATGTAAAAAGCACATACTGTATTATGCAAATTGCGTATGTGCAGTGGATTGTACGTGAAAGCATGTAACAAATTTGTGTGTTGCGGTTGAAAAAAACCCTGCCAAGTTCAATAAAACAAACCTGGCAGATCTGCGAGATGAGCAAGAGAGATAAACTAAATTGAGACATTGCAAAAATGGCCACGTTCACCCAATCTTAATTAGAATAGTACTCACCACCTCCAGCACTCCCTTCTCTGCGGGCACGGGCGCTGCCATTTCTGCCAGACCTGACACGCTACGAATGAAGGAAAAGACAGAATTACTGTTTAGTATCAATAATTATTGCAGCACTCTTTTGCTGGAATGGGACAACTTGACGTGGCCGACTTGTTGCAGCCAATTTGCCACAGGACAACTCATCATGGCCAACTTGCCACAGGACAACTAACTGCGGGACAAGAGTTACACTAATATCAAAGAAATGGTGGAATGGAATCATTAAAGAAAGGATGCCAAAGGGGGGACAAAATGACAAAATCTTTGTGAATGACAAAGATTAAATTAATTTTGTAAAATAATTTTAAATAATTAAATTGAATTATTTAATTGTCCCGCAGCGAATTGTCCTGTGGCAAGTTGTCTTGCAGCGAGTGGGCTGTGGTGAATTGAACCTAATGAGTTGCCTGTGGCGAGTTGTCGTAGACTTTTCTTTTTCACAAATTATACCTCACAATTCTTCCTGAGACTACTTAATAAGATTTAAGGCTAAGAATGGATTGATTGGGAGGATGAATACATTTACATTTGTCTAGCTTACTGCATACTCCTCAAAATACAATATATTTCTCTGAACGGATTGTGAGCCTTAAGCAAGTCCTGGCATTTGAAAAAGTAATAGAGAATGAAAATTGCCTTTTTTGAACAGATCTCATTTGCTGAATTAATAAATGCATGACTTTATTGTAGTGATGGACCATCTATCTTCTTTTAGCAATGGGAACATCTAGGGGTATGCAGAAACAACTTCAATAATTTCTTTAAAAATATTTTATTGATCTACAATGATTTATTATTATATATGGCTCATGAAGAGCAAGCTATTTGAACTAATGCAATCAAGAATTTTAAAAAAATCGAATGATTCAAAATGCAAATTGTGCAAAAAAGCAGAAGAAAAGGTAGATCATATATTCAGTTTGTGCAAGGTGATTATACAAAATGAAAACAATTATGTCATTAAAAAGATAAAAATTATCTTGTGCCACTAATGAAACATTAGTGGCAATACAGAGTTGAAGAAGTAGTTGAAAATGGACAGGTTTAAATATGGTGGGATTCCTGATTTCAAACTAATAATATTTTGGTACATAACAGTAACTGAAAGGAAGCACGGATAATTCAGTTGGGAGACAGTAGAATAAAAGATAAAGAACGGGAGAAAATCAGGAAGTATCAAGATCTAAAAATCCAAGATCTAAAAAGTTATGGCATATGGCCAGTAGTGTGATCCCAGTGGTTATCAGCACACTGGATGCCATGGACAACACTTAGAGCAGGGGTGTCAAACTGGTGGCCTACGAGCTGGATGCGTCATGTCTAGACCTCACCCACCCCAGCTCCGGGAAGGGAAAATGTTGCGATACGTCATGTGACGGCAACGTGATGCTGAGAGTTTGACACCCGTGGCTGAGAAAATCTGCCCATTTACAAAATTTCCATTTGTTAATTACAAAAGGCAGCATTGCTACACTGACACATTATGACATCTAGTTATTGGGAACAACTTGATGTCTATGAAGGCCAACACCATCTGGCAGTTGTGATTTCATATGGATGTGTATAATATTATAATAATAATAATAATGCATCCATTTTTCAAATTTTACATATTTATTCAATTTCTACAGCTGCCCATCTCTACCCACTTGACTCAAATATTAGAGGGCTTCTTTTTCCTTTGTTCATTCCCAAAGCTGTGGGTGAGGAGGAGATTATGAACAATTTAAACAGTGACAGACATGCGTGATATTGTTGCATGCTGCTCTGCCATTAGTTGAACCACAGATAAGAATGTGCTGTGACCTTTATGGCAACAGCCATAACCAAAGTGCTAAGTGTTTTTATTTATCTTTTGGCATGTTTTTATTGTCCTGAGTTAACGTAAACATAGAGAAGTTTTTACCATTGCTGTAGCACTCAAAAGCTATTTTGGTGGAATTATATTATGAGAACGTCTGAGGGTGTAACACAGTAAAATCAGATTGTATTCTTAAGAGTATTTAAGTAACTTGTGCTTTGAAAAATGACTTATACCTGTTCCCTTAGTTCTTTCAATTTTTCTACTCTTTTAAGCTTTGTTGCATATTCTTGCATTTCTTTCATTCCCATATCTGTGCAGAGTCGAACCAAGAACCGTAAACCTAGAATATAATATACACAATATTAAGATCATAGCAAAAGAGCAGTATTTTTCTTCTAGCACTAATATTCTTTAAAAAAACGTGGAAACAACTGAAAGGGAGTAAAATGCATTCATGTGTGCAATACAATACAACGCAACACGGTATGGACTGGGAAACCTTTTCTGTAAAGGAGCAGATTCTTTCTCTCTTTCATCTCTGTGGGTATGGATGGACGTTTTGCTGGCCAAGAAGGCTAGCAGCTACTGGACAATGCCAGTAGCTTTACCAGTTTACCAATTACCAGAAAGTAATTGAATGGAAAAATATTTCATTGTGCCATTAAATTGGCAGATTTCATAGCACCACATTTGAATTCTTAGACAACAGGAGTTATTAGAATCCTGCCTGCAAATTCTCTTTTGGTTTTTGTTAATAAAAGAGTGCATGTCTTTTCCCAAACTCTCATACTTCTATAATAAATGCTGAAAAGTGAGAGGGATAGTTTTTAAATTGAATATATTAAAGAGTTTTAAAGAGTGTACTTTTAATTAGATAATATATTATCATAAACATACTTATTAGGTACGCCTATTAAATATTGTAGCACTTACTTCCTACACCATACATCAGAATGTACTTCTAGAAAGCACCTGTGCCTGACAGACTTTTATGAAGTCTCAGAAAAATCCACCTTGTGCAATTTAATTCCCATCAACCCCATTTTGCTTTCTATCACATTTGATGCCCTACCATATAACAGAATAACAGAACTGGAAGGAACCTTGGAGGCCTACTAGTCCAACAAGCAGTTGTCCAGTTTCTTCTTAAAAACCTCCAGTGTTGGAGGAAAGTCATTCCACTGATTAATTGTTCTAATCGTCAGGAAATTTCTCCTTTGTCCTAAGTTGGTTTTCACCTTCATTAGTTTCTATTCATTGCTTCTTGTTCTGCCTTCAGGTATTTTTGGAGAATAGGTTCACTTCCTCTTCTTTGGGGCAGCCCCTTAGATATTGGAACACTGCCATCATGTCACCTCTAGTTTTTCTTTTCATTAAATTAGACATACCCAATTCCTGCAGCATTTTCTTCATATATTTTAGCCTGCAGTCTCCTAATCAACTTTGTTGCTCTTCTTTTCACTCTTTTTAAGAGTATTTCCAATGATTTCTTGTGCATTTAATACAAAGATCCCTTGTAACTGGTCTTTCCCATGCCCTGCAATGCGGTGATTGTATTCAAAGAGAGCGTCCCCTTCTTAAGAAATCTGGAAAGTCTATTTGTGCAGGAGGTATGTGTGTGCAGCAGAGACCAAGATGATGGATAGCTTGCTTTAGACTGACTAGGATAGCCCCTAAGTAGTAAAGCAAATATTTGTATATGAAGTAATCTAGCAAAAAAGCAAGATAACTATAAAATGCAGTGAGCATTATATTAGAGAAATTACTTACATTCAGCATTATCTGGAAACCTTCTGTGAATTGTCTTGTAGGTATCCAGAGCTTTTTGATAGTTACCTATTAGCCAGTAAATAAAGGACACAAGCTCAGATAGATATGCCAAATTATAGACAGGGAAAAATATTAAAACTAAAATGCAATAGGTATGGACGCTTACCACTTCTTCTATAGCAGCTGGCAACCATCAACTGCCATTTCACTTGGGTTGGCCTGTAAGTACATATACATTACACATCACAGTGCAATGCAACTGAAAAGCTTTCCTTAAATATCTGGCATATGGATGAAATTAATCAAAATGGAACTGCTCAGTGTGAATATTTTCTTGGACAAGCAAATAATTTGTTTCTCGCTAAGGGAGGGTAAAAATATGCATCTGAAGTAAGTTTCAATGCCAATTTGTAATTTGAAAAGAACAGCACTGAAGATCGTACTCTATTCTGGGTGGATGAACTCCAACCATTTTTAACACTACTTGGTCCAGCTAACAAGAACATATGTGTTGCAAATCCTTCATCTGGAGAGCAGAAAGCACATGTGTATGAATTATTAGATGGTTATATTATCTCAGCATCACACACTTTTTGTGTCTTAAGTCAAACCATACATTCACATAATTTATATTATACGTTGCCTCCCAGAAATTTTGCACTCATATTCCTGCAGTCCTATCGAGAGATGCTGTGAGTTATGTTTGGCATATAACCACTGATTTTAACATTTAAAACACAAACATATTTCCCAGAAAGTTGATTTCTATAATAGGAGAGATAATTATTGAGATTATACATTTAATGCTCAGTGTAACATACCAAGTGGAGCACAATTTATTTGAAGCACAGTTAGAAGCCAAAGTTATTATAATGCCTTCTTTCTGTAAATTTAAAATTAAAATACTTCCTACTTTATCTATGATTATTGATTTTGAAATGCCCAACAAAGCTTTAAGTTTTTTTAAGTACCTCTATTGATCTACATTCATTAAGAAATAAATACTTTTCTATTGGTCATTTCCTAAAAGACTAGTGAAGTGAAAGTGTTTTTCCTGAATTACCAAGATATAATTAAATCATAAAATGTTTTGATGTATTATGAAATTCTGACTAGGCTTCATTTAAAAGATGATTCTATCTTTCAATAGCAAAACAACAAAAGCAAAATGGTTTAGTTCTGTTAAATTTATTTCTATTAAATTCTTAATACTTGCATGAGCTGTGGGTCTATTAAAATCAGGAATATATCACTCAATTCTAAATCTTTCTCATATAAAAATAATGTTTATGAAATAGTTCTGATTTGTTTGATTTTGTTTCAGTGGTAGCAACTGGTTTATACCACAGTCAATACCTGAAAAAATTGGGTTCATATAATGCATGAATCCAAACCATGGGATCCATCAACAGAATCTCTACTACCCAATTCATGGGAAGTGCTAATATGATATTATTTCAAAAGAGTTTGTATCTAATTTGAGGAAACTGGAAATAAACTGTAAAATCTATCATAACTGTTGGATTCTAGAAAAACAATAGTTTTAGAAAATAGTTGTTTCAAAGAATTATACCCCACCCCAACATTCTTTAAGAAGAAAACATGTCTGTCTGTCTGCCTGCCTGCCTGCCTGTCTATCTATCATCTCCTGGCTCAGACAGTATGTTTTCAGCCATTCCTTTCTCGTTTTTATTGTCACCACTGAAGTTTTTAATGTTTATCACATAAACCCAGTGGAATCTAGTCAAAATATTACACATATTCTTGGCTAAACTGGAATAGTTTAAGGATATTGACCTCTTTATATCAGAACCAATCTAGAAAACTGTAATCCAGAATAATTCATTCTTCTAATTGCTTAAAGAGTTACTTGAATTTTCCTTAAAGTTAAATAATAGTACATCTATTTTAAAGGCATCAAAGAAACATTCAAAAATCACCCAAGTTTCAATACCTAATTTATATTAGTGATAACAATATTGCAGAAAATGCCTGTAGAAGTGAAATGACTCTCAACATACAAGTGTTGTGATTACTTACTGAATAAGTGCCGCTCTTTCAAAGTAGTGAATGGCTTTTTCACAAAATTGCGTGTCAATGTAATAGGCTCCAAGCCATTCTATGACCTCGATGTTTGAAGGGAAATACCGATAGGACTAAGAAAGTAAAAGGGTTGAAAGAAATGTAAAATTAGTGATAAGTTTTACTTCACTTCTAGAATAGGTTAAACCTTTATGTAAAATTCTCCAGCTACTGAAAATACATAATATATGAATGTATAAAGGTAGTGTACTTATTAATAAATTCATTAATCATTAAAGAGAATGTAGCCATTTGTAATTAACAGAAAAAATATGACATTTGATTTAAAAAATTGCTTATTTCTTGCATATTTGATTTTCAAGCATTTTAAACATGCAGTAAGGAATCACTTTCTCAAATTATGATTTTTACTGGTCAATGATACTGTAATAAAATAGTATAATTACATTTGTTACAGTGTATTACAATTACAATGTACAATGTGTTTCCTTTGAATCTATACAGTAGACCAAGGGTCTTCAAATTTGACAAGTTTAAGACTTGTGGACTTCAACTCCCAGAATTCCTAAGCTAACATGACTAGAGGAGGAATTCTGGGAGCTGAAGTCCACAAGTTTTAAAGTTGTCAAGTTTGAAGACCCTTTTAGACTTCTGACAACAGCCAACCAAACATGGCAGCATTAAGATTTGTGGACTTCAGCTTCCAGAATTCCTGAGCTATCATGACTAGAGGAGGAATTCTGGGAGTTGAAGTTCACAAGTCTTAAACTTGCCAAGTTTGAAGACCCCTGCAGTAGACAAAACTAATTTATTTTGGGTAAGCAAATTATATAGCTTAATAATTATGACTGAATTGTTTGGCTTAAATAAGCAAAATTTATACGTATCATAAATCTATTGACAATGTAAGAAAAGAGCTCTGGTAGCCTATGGTAGCTAAACATGGTGGCCATTTCATGCACTGGAAAACATGAGCCTTGAGGAGAAAAATTATATAAAGTTGTTCTGTCTCACTTGTAGCCACAAGTGAGAGTCCAAATGTCCCGAAGAAATAAACACGAACAAATAATACCAGAAACCACAGAGTTAACTTGTCTCTGAAATCGTCGTTGGCAGCTTTCCCAGAAACTGTCTTCAAGCCGAGATAACGCAAGATAAATCAGGAACAGAGGGCTTCTTCAAAGCTGCACAGTAATTAACGAAGTTTGATCCAGACAAGGGCCGTTAACTAACATGCCTCCTTATATTCCTTGGAGGGCCGTGTCAGTCTCTCTAATTAGTCTCTGACTTGACGTTTCTTTTCAAATTGTGCTTGATGTCTCAACCTACATCTAGTCCTTGCATCAACCCAACATTCGTCATCACTCAAGGACTCTGGTATGTTCTGTGGATCAGCTGCTGACACCTGAGGCATGATTGAAGTGGAAGGTTCTGGAGAGGAGGGAGTTTCCGACACTCCCTCATCCTCCTGGCTCACGTCTGCATCTCTCATTAGAGCAGGCTCCAATTCCAATGCCAAACCTTCCTCATCACTCGACCCTGTGTCTTCTGATACATCAGACTCAAAGCTCACAGCAGGCTCAAACCTTTCAGTCACAACATAAAGTGATCATCCCATCACCTCTCACTCTCTCTGTAAACAATTCAAAATGTCGGTTGCCAGGGCAAGGCTACACTGAAAATATGGTTCAAGGGTTCTCTGTGTGTTATATAAAGAAGCTGCACGTCAAAGCAGGGAAGATAATTTAATAGCAAATTTAATCAAGTTATATTGAATTTTAAGTGAATGTTCTATAATTGAAATATTTGTATTTAGACAGGCCTAATTCAGATATGACACATATAATCAGGCAGCAATTGTGGATGGCTCTGGAGGCCATGGATTATCTATACTTTTTCAAATCTGCACACTTCACCAAAACCAAGTTAACTGTATTAATTGTTCCCTTTGTTAAAGAATGTTAATTACAAAGTTTTTGGAGACAGGAATTCTAAATATGGTCCTCTTCTCTGGAACTGCATTCCCCCTGGAATTCAACTTGCTCCAATATTATTGGGGTTTAGAAAAATAATATTTTTTTAACAGAGGGATAGATGAATTAAGAGAGGCTCCTTTTATGTATGAGTAATATAGGATATAAGAATATGATATAGGAAAGTTTTACTATTATTGTATTAAACTTGTGGATATTAATGTTAATAACTAGTCCAATTTCTTAATTATTTGAATTCTATTTAAACATGGCAGGATTTTAAATCACTTAGACCTGATTAACAATTGGAGAAGCTTTAAATTAATAGTACTATATATCAGCATTTTTAAAAATAAATCTCTGGTTATATGGTAGTGATGGATTTATTAGTCTTCCCCAACCCAGTGCCCTTTAGACATACATTCCAGGAATATTCATAAGGGATACATCACTCTATTTCTCTTGATCTCTTGATCTAGATTATCTCAAATTTTCCAAAAACCGTTCATATTACCGTTGTGAATAACAATATATGTGTAAGGGAAATCAATCCATTTAATCCTGTATGAGAATTTTTCCATGTGAAGAATGTTAGAAATCAAATTTAACTGTTGTATTACTGAATTACTGTATTACTGAATAAAATGTTTTCTCTGTGGATTCCATATTCTTGATTAATAAAAATGTATTTAGTATTACAATTATTTTTACTAATCAGAATGTTTAATTATTATGCTCTTTGACATCTTAAAGGGTCAAAGTAAACATATTTTATATAGTATGCCTATTGTATATAAGAAAATACAGCAGATAACCCTTCCTCAGTAACAACCCTCAGATGCACCAGATTTTAATTCCAGTAAGCCCCAGATAACATGCAAGAAGGCTGGCACAGAAATGTAATTTTTAAAACACCTACCTCATAATAATATTGAAAAGCTTGAGACTTATCACCTTCACTATCATAGAGTTCCCCAAGTTTTGCCAATGCGTGTGAGTCCGTGGGAACAACACTGATAAGTTGCATAAGCCACTCAATGGCCTGATTAGGGTCCTCCATTAATTCATATCTGAAATAGGGTCAGTTAAGGAATACCTTATGAGGACTTCCTTTATACCTTGCAACTGCTGTGCTACAGTTGAGATCTACAGTGTTAAACGTTAGATTTATTGAAAAGATACATGCTTGCAATTTGGAAGAGAACCTGGGCACTATTTCGGAGAATTGCATGAAGCTTCAGAAAAGAATCCAATGCTTCATCCAGTCTGTTTAGCTTTTTGTATGATAAACCTGCAAAAAGAAATCATATTCGTTATGAAAAATATAAATAAAGTGAGCTAAATTACATATTCCATAATATAACTAAATGCAAGTCCACACATGCTCGAAGGTTATCCATTTTGGGAGTCTTTTTAATAATAAAAATGTTATAAATACATATAAATGGTGACAAAACTCTGAAACGGAGCTTAGCCTGCAGTTTTGGCATCTTATGGAACTAACTAGAAACCGTGGAAGAAAGTGTCCTGGGAGGGCTTCTGATGCTTTGCTTTAGTCCCACTCCCTCACAATGCCAACATGGGGTAATTATAGGTCTTAAAACCTCTTTGATTTTATCTAAGGCATCTACAATAAACCACAATAATTTCATGTAAGTAGTCATCCACTTATGACTGTTCATTTAATGGCAGTCTGGAATTATGATAGCCTCAGAAAGAGATTTATGGCCCACCATATACCCCCATGGTCAGCACTTGCTAAGCACCTGGCAATCATGTAACTGTCATTTGCAATTTTCTCTGCTGGCTTCCCCAGAAAGTCTGTGGGGAAGCAGTCAGGGAAGGTTGTAAGCTGCTGCTGCACCTGTTGTCTCTCATCTCTGGGTGCTGGCTGAAAGAGCTGCCTACTGAGGGCAGCTCCTTCAGAGGGGTGGCTTTGGTCTGCATTTGAATTTACTATCTTGGCCCTCCAATTGTGGACACCCCCGCCCCCAATTAAGAGCAAAAACTATCTCTTAATTTCCAGTTTTAAAAATGACACATTCTTATCCATAGTTCCAATCATCTCAAATTGCAATCCAAATTGACTCATGACTTACCAATATTATAAAGTGCTTCGGTGCATGATGAATCATTCCTTAAGGATTCCTTATAAAACTCTGCTGCCTTCTCACAATCTCCATTTATGAAAATGGTATTTCCTTTGTTTGACAGAGCAGCTGGATTGTATCTGTCAGAATTTACGGCTAAATCTGCATAATTGCTTGCTTGTATAATCTCATTTTCCTAAATTAAATAAAGAACATATCTTATCTGGTTGCTGATGCTTTGGAAATTAACCATTTAATATATATATTTTAATTCCTGATATAGTAATAGCACATAGACTTATACACCACTTCACGGTGCTTTACAGCCCTTTATAAGAGGTTTACAGAGTCAGCATACTACTCCCAACAATTTGGGTCCTCATTTTACCGATCTTGGAAGGATGGAAGGCTGAGTCAACCATGAGCCTGGTGAGATTTGAACTGCCAAATTGCAGTCATCCAGCAGTCAGCAGAAGTAGCCTGCAGTACTGCACTCTAACCACTGCACCACATTCTTGGTATACATAGATTCATATACATAGATTTGTTAAGTGTTGTTTCAAGCCCTCAGTTTTTATTAAAATCATACACTATCATTAGATTTTAGTATCTATTAAGATTATGACCCATTGGTTAAACAATATAACAGAATATCTACTTTCTAAATATTTTGCTGACATGGTTTTAAGTAGATCAAATTCTTACAAATTTAATGAATCCAGTTCAGTTATCTTTTTCTTCAGACATTTGCCTACCAAAAGTATTTCTACTCGCAGTTCCTCAGAATTACTTTGAAGCTGGCCCATGGTTCTTTCCATTGCTTTCTTCCTCTGAGAACCCATGAGCCAATCAATGTTGCCTTAATCTGACCAATTAAATATTAGCAGAAATAGATATTTAATCAACCCTGTTTCCATATCAATAGTTTATATCTTGCATGCATTTTTCTGATGATTTCCCCAAAGCTCCAAGCAGTTGTAAAGGAAGGAACTTTTAAAGTTGCCAAAAGGGTATCATTCTAATCCTTTTTAAGCACCTATTAAATAATACATTTTGGAAAGTTGCTGTGGCAGAAATTTGGCCTAGACTAGAATCTGTGTCACTTAAAAGAAACTAACTGATGTCAACATGTACCACTGAACTCACTGTTCTGTTACTTAGCAAAGAAGATTGAACTACTTGAACTTTGAACTGTTATCTTTAAGAAAAAAAACACATTTCACTTGAAGTAAACAATTTCAAGATAATTAAATTCAACAATTAATAAAATGTACTCTATGGTTATTTATTCTTAAAACTACTGACTATATTTAAAAGTAACCATATGAGAAAATCCGTAGAAGGTCCATATCCTCTGACTTAAATCTTTTTTTAAAAAGTCTTTATTTACTCACCAAAAAGTATAGAAAAGAAAGATTTGTGGCAGCTGCACTTTTAACTCTGCTATCCTTTTTTTCAAACATCTTTAAAGTGTCAACAGCCTAGAATTAATTAAAAAGCAAAGTTACTCTCAATGTAAAAAAACCTACTCAGCTGTACTGGATAATTGCAGAACATGAGCTGCTTCTGACAACTGTTCTAAAATTTCAGTTAGTGAACCTTCTATTTTGAACTAGTAGAAGTTGACAGTAATGTAATTCCAAACACTTCAGATCTTCCAGTCCATTTCAGGTCCAATTAATGTACTGACGCTAGAACGGCCAGATCTAGTCAAAAAAATCTATCTGTTCATTAGATGGCAGTAACAAATTAGAATTTTCTTGTCTACTTTTCTGCAGCCCAGAAATTGTAGTCCTAGTTGATATCAATCTTAAAAACTTTGAATGGGTTGGAACCAATCCAACTCCTTCTGGGTGTACTAGCCTGGAAAATTAGCTCAATTCTGAACCCCGCTTTCCAGGTGCTACTTCTGAAATCTAGTGGCAAGAAAAGAGAGAGAAAATCTGTATCAGAGGGTGGCATGTTTTGCTTCTAGAATGTCATCCACAAGACAATTCAATCCTACAGAATCTTTCTCTGAGAAAGAAAATGATGGGACATTGCCCATTTATGCTCAGGATGCTTGCTTCTCACAAGCTCAGGACAGTCATTTCCCTCAGGAGTAGCGGGAGATGAAGACAAGCCATCAAGCCCTCAACAGCAGCAGAGTCTTTATGAGGACACTAGGTTCATTAACTCCTCTTTTCTAAACCTTTTCATAAATTGACTAATGGAATAAAGTAATATTTCAATTTGTTCAAGATATGAAATTATATTCTGATCATGATTCAATGTAAACATCACCAGTAAAATGTTTATGAAAACACTGTACCTGATTAAAATCTTTTTGCCGCAAATAGGTAATTGCTTTATTGATTTCCAAGTCATTGGCTAACTCTACGTATTGAGATGTTTTTACCATTTCTACACACCTTCAAGATAAAAAAAGAGATTTTTTTCCCTATAGTGATAATTTCTACATTAAGAAGACAATTGCTTGATTAAGTCAATCCTATAAACTGATTTAAACACTTGACAGTTTTACAGACCAAATATTTAAAAGGAGACTCACTGAGTCCCAAATAAATTACCAAAACACTAATAAGGTGAGTTTGTTGTGCAGTTCTGATTATATTGTAATTTAGAATTCCACTCAACTGAAAAAGGTTACATTGTTTGTTACTATACAAGATCCAGACATTAGAGCTTTCAAGTGCAAACACAAAATCAATAAAATACAAATGATTTCATTTTATTTCATTCATTGCATATGACCATGATGTAATATCCAATCTTTAACAGAATCAACCAGAGAATAACAGGTGAACCACGGAGGACCATAGTTAAAAATTGATACCTACCAGTCATAACCCACGGCAAATGAAGTTTCAATTGCTGGAGCAATTAGTTTAGCAGCTGTCATAATATACTTTTCTGCTGTAGCTTTCCTAAAAAAATATTGTAGTGAAAAGGAGCAAAGCCTATATATACATAGTAGCTAACTGAAAACTTTATTGAAAGAATTATTAAATAAATATTAGATTTAAATATTTAAACAATAAATACTAAATAAAACATCAATTAAAATACTTTGAAAGGAAACTGATTTTAGGATATAATCCTCCATTAAAAGTACTGATTAAGACATTCATTCCATCCTCACTTTGAACCCTGATTCTTTGAGTATGAAAAAAATAGAGTAAAATAGCAGCAGGCTTGGGAAGTTTGAAGATTTTGCAAAAGTACAAATATTTAGATTGTCAACTCTACAGAGCAAAGAGTTAAATGGGACTGAACCTGCTATAGAGATTTTCAGTCATCCAGATCAGTCCCAAAGAAATTTTTATTCAACAGGCAACTGGACTTCGTTTTTCCTTGAAGACATTTCGCTTCTCATGCAAATTCTGAAGAAGCTTCTTGGATGAGAAGCGAAACATCTTCAAGGAAAAAACAAGTCCAGTTGCCTTTTGAAAAAGCTCCTGGATGACTGAAAATCTCTATAGACATTCTGTTCCAGGATTATGGAATATTACTAATATTACTAAATCATAGGAAGAAAGATGGAATAGAAAATCAGGAGTGGGAGAATGGAATCAAACACCTTGAAGAGGGAAGGACTATTTGGCTGGCACTTTAACTAGGAGCATTCCACCGTGTAACCTATTATTAACATATTACCTGTCCAGTTTTTAAACCTGCCTTCCCACATATTTTCTCCAACCCTTTATGAGATTGCAGAGGTGAGGAAATTTGGTAAATAAATGAAAATAAATCGACTTCCAACTTAGCATAACCAAAGTACACAGATGGGAAAAAAAACTGAATTCATTTACCTGTTCACTTGCTTAAACATAACCAGAAAATATGAAAGATAATGAAAGGCCTTTGGAAATAATATGAGAGACTTACCTTTCACGTTCCATTTGTCGTAAGCTATCATTCTTTATAGCTTCTATCAACAGGTTTGTATGTGGATCATCCTAACAACAAAAAGGACAATATAATCATTGAGGTTACATAAAAAACAGGAATGGATATATGAACACAGAAATGTATTCATGAAAACCATAACATTTTATATGTCACGTTCTGTAAACTATTTTTAGTCAATAAAACAGAATCACTTAACTTAGTACATCTCATTGCAAGATTTCAGCAGTCCACTCTGAATTTTTAAATAACTGAGCAAAATTTTTAAATAACTGAGTTATGTTTGTATGGCAGGTTAGATGCTTATTTCTGTACCCATCTGAGGATATATTTTAGTTCCAAAAGTATCCATTTTTATTTACTTTTTGATCTAAAAAATCCCTTTATGCATATAGGGATTTTATGAAGTATTTTTGTACTCATCTTCTATAGCGGGGTCCCCAACCCGGTCCGGCGGCCCCGGAACACTTCCGGGCGCTGGGCCGCCGCCTCTTCGCCTTCCAAAACCCCTACCACTAAGATGGCGGCGCCACCGGGAGCTTCGGGGCCTCAAACCCCAACCCGCCACTTAAACGCTCCGATGGCCCCGAGCGCGAGGCGGCGCCCGTTGCGCCGGGACCGCCGGACGGCCGGTTGGGGATCCCTAATCTATAGGATGATGTACACATCCAAATGAGAACTATTTAAATATTGCTCAAATGCAACTATGTGATGACCCGTAGTCTCTCAAAATAACCCAAAACCCAAAACATATATTAAAGTCCGGTAAAGCCTTCAACTTAACTTCACTGTTTTATTAGGTATAGTTTAAAGTCACAAAAGTAAATAAGGAGGCAAACAGAAAACCAAACAAACCGCATTGATGAGAGTTCTGAAGCAAGCCGAAATAACTAATTATAAACTCCAGGAAAATAGCCGAGAAAAGTCCATGGAAAGAACGCCAGCAAAGATAAGCCTCTTTCAAGGTGAACACTAGTTGACTTCAGCAATTCTAACTGCGCAGTTGGAAACTTATATACATGGCTCCCACCTGCAAGCCACGAGGAAGATCATGGTAATCTCCTCTTCAGTAGACATCGCTTTTCCCTGATGCTCTCCTCCCTGCGTGACCTAGGATGGATAGGGGATGGGCCTGGGTCCTCCTCTGACTGCTCAGCCAGCCTCTGCCCTTCCCCAGCCTCCTCCACCACCTCCGGAGCCACACTCCCACTCCCTGTTGGCTGTTCCTCCTCTTCCTCAGAGTCAGACTCCACCAGGGTCATGACAAACTATTTCATTTGTGTAATAAACTTTACTTCAAAACTGCATTTAAAATATTTGTCTGCTAGAAAAAAAAAGATATGCTGGGATGAAATGACCATTGTTTGATATTGATCATAAAGAATTTTTATGCCACTGTTATATTATATGGAACATTATTTTCCTTTACACAACTGTTTTTGTCTATAAATGGCAGTTTATGAATTTGTGCATACTTACTCCTTGTGAAATATATTTGTCATCATCATCAATTTCCAGTGGAACAGCAAGCAGTTTTTGGAAGGCTTTTTTCATTTGATCTCTGTCTCCAGTAGCAAAGTAGCACAAGATCAAGTTGAAGCCTGCTTTCAGGTTTGGTGATGTACTCATAATGTGCTCAAAGGAACTAATGGCATCAGTATATTGGCCGGTTTTAATAAACGCGACTCCAATGTTCTGCATTATTTTAATCCTAATGAAATACACCATTGTCAGAATCTTACATTAAACTGTATCTTAAAATAGATATCCTATGACTGAACTCTGCTTAGAATACAGTCAAAAGTGCAATTTTAACACTGTATACAAGAAAGTAATAATAACATCAAAACAAATGAAATATGAAAAATTGTGGCATAAATTCCCCTATTTGCCTGCAAATATTAGAGTAGGAATCCGATATTTTTACTCCACTGATTCAATTTATAAATCCAACTCTGAGTATCCCTGGGCAACATACAATAAAACATTATAAAAGCATATCATTATAAAAGTAATAACCAGAAGTATAAAAGTATGCCATTCAAAAACATTTGAAAACAATATTTATTACAATTAAGAATGAATAAAAAATTAATCAGCAGAACTGTTTTTCTGCCTATCTAAAGCAAAGTAATAAAGGGTGATAATCTCATCTCCTTTAAAAGGGAAATACACAATAAGGGCCCACTACTGAAAAGGTCTTTCTTTAAGTTACAACTTGGTGTAACTAATGACTGATAAGTTTATATGGAGGAAAGCAATTCTTGACAAAATTGGCCTAATCATTATAGCATTCATCCAAGTCTCACTTAAGATGTCTCCTGATCAACACCTTACTGAATATCAGGCAATGTTATAGGACATTTGCTATCTTCCCTGAGTCAACTAAGTTGGATCACAGAATAAGTATTATCAAACTAATTGAGAGAGAGAGAGAGCGGAAATGACAGAGAATCGGGAATCAGCTACCTACAACTCTTAAAAGGAAGACTTATCTGTAAAAGATACACAATTGTAAGAACACTAAATTGCTTTCCACCTTATTTCTACATGCTCTTTTGCTTGAGGATGTCACTTCATATGAACAGGGCAGATAACCAAAATGCTTCACTTTGTCATGTCTACTTTGCCCTCAAGATAATACGAAGATAGCAGTGAAATAATCAAAAGGTCGTAAGTAGTCTCAGTAGATAGCATATGGAGGAGACCAACAGGCCTCTGTAGACAGAAAATTACAGTAAACAACAAATGGCCAAATCTTGTTGAAATTCACCTCATCTCCTTGTGGACACTTGCAATCTGATCTAGAGCCATTCGATAGAACTTGATGGCTTTTGAATAGTTTCTTTGTTTCAAATAAATATTTGCCATGTTAACTTTCAGCATACCTATAAAACAATA
The DNA here is from genome assembly GCF_049901735.1 of Notechis scutatus. Classification (NCBI taxonomy): domain Eukaryota; kingdom Metazoa; phylum Chordata; class Lepidosauria; order Squamata; family Elapidae; genus Notechis; species Notechis scutatus. Next base: position 20,268,861 of record NC_142013.1, on the reverse strand, counting down.
CAGAATAAGATGTTACTCATATCCCACTAATTTTCCAGAATATCATTTAGGTTGTACGTAGATATAAAACATATATAGTTGATATGGAAGAATTTGGAGAAGAGGAAAACAAAAAGAATGAGCTATTTTGGACAAAAAGAAAAGGAAAGTTTGGGACTTTTTTTTCCACTAATTATATATACAGCAGACTTTTCTTACTGCTGCAAGTTTACTTATTTATTTGCAGACCACAACTTCTATGCCACTTTAGTCAAATTGGCTTTGTTTATTTGTATCCTACCTTTATTATTTTTATAAATAATTCAAGGCAGTGAAGATACATAATATTCCTACCTCCTCATATTCTCTTCATAACAACTCAGATGAGTTGGGGAGAGAAAGTGACCACCCAAGATCACCCAGCTGGTTTTTATGGCTAAGGCAGGATTTGAACTCAGTCTCTTGGTTTCTAGCCTGGTGCCTTAACAACTATACCAAACTAGTTCTCATTTTATTTAAAAACAACATTTAAATAGTAAAAGGCTGGCTTTATTGGGCCTGCTTAATTTACAGACCTGAAAAAGTGGGCCTCAAGAAAAACTTCAATTCTTTTATCACTTGAGGATTATCCTCGAACAAATATCAAAGTTTAATTGGGGGAATAGTATACAGACTTTTCCTGCAGCTTCTAAACTAGCAGGCAAAGTTGTCAGCACACATACTTTAAGAATACGATCACTAAATGCAGAGAATATCAGAGTTATATCAAAAGATAGCTCCAGATTCAACTATTCTTGACTTAAAGGAACATTAAAACTCAAAGGCACTACTGAACTAGCCGTCTGCTTTGCTAAATAATTCATAAAAAAATTGTTACTTCAGATTTGACAAAAGAAAAATATCTCATTGGTCTTATAAAATGGCATCAATTTCCATATTTAACCAATATCAATGAACGCCACCCAGAATCACCTATGTATGTGCTGGATGGCTATATAAATTTGTTAAATCAATCAATCAATCATTCCCATTTGATATAATTATTCAGTATGGTTTTATTTGATAAAAGTAAAGTACCTCCATTGACAAACATTTTGTTTTTCACGATGACCTGATATGTATTTAGTGCTTCAGCATACATTTCATTAGCAGAGTATTGGCTAGCCAAATTGAAAAGTACCTGAAAGAAAAAAAATTAGAATATCTCCATTGTTCTCCACAAGCAACAGTTTTAAATTTCTTCATCATAAAGTGTAGTGTAGCAACTATGTATGAAAAAGAGAACAGCTGCTTTTTGGAAGAAAACAGAAAGCAGCTACGTCAGGGGAGAGAACAGAACAGCTATTAGTAGAACGTTACTGAAAATTTGGTTCGGTATACTCTATTCCTCAAGGAAAGGGTTGAGAGATGTGGTCTTTTACTTCTAAGCCTAGAGGACTTTGAGCTCATTGGTACATTTGGAATTTCAAGGACTCCTTGTGAGAGCTTGTGCATGACGGGTGCTAGGCATGAAACGTTCCCCATTCACATAATGGCAACCCTGGCTGGGACATAACAGATTAAAAGGTAAAGATGATTAAAAAGTCAAATCAAGCTTGACACTGGTAGCTTCAAGACAACAACAAAAAAAGATCTGCCATTGCCTTTTCCCAGGATTTTTTTAAAATATGCCAGCCTAGCTTAAATAATTGATTCAAAGCAATCTTTTCCGCAGAATCTTCCCTGCTGCGCTATTTAACTTTGTTCCTTTTTAAAGGCAAATGGCCCTATTTTCAAGTAAAGAAGTCAGTAGGTGATGCTAGTGGATAGCAGCATGTCAACTTCTTTTGAAATTTAGAATGAATTACTTACAAATATCATCCTCACTATATTACACGCCCTCCGCACCTGATCTTTTTATTAGTAAGGTGCTTCAAAGCAGGTGTGTGTTATCATTTCCTTCATCCAAATACTAACTTCCTGAAATGCACAACTATCAGACAAGCCTATGAAAGTATACAACTGTGTTAAGCAGATGCTGACAGGTATCATGTACATATCCACATCTATTCCTGCCTTAGATATGAAGCACTGCACATCCCTATTGCAACCAGATGCTGTTAACATATAGAGCTACATTTCGTGATACAGACCAGAATTCTTTCATTCCTTTCCTCATATTTGGATATCATTACTTCTATTATCTTGGGAATCCATTGGCATACAAATTTAATAAATAAATCCATGCTAAAATGTTACAATATTTTTATTACATATATCACAATATTTTTATAACAAAGAATGGCTGCAGGATTTGGGTTTGGTTAGTCTAAAGAAAAGAAGAATTAGGGGCGACATGACAGCAGTACTCCAGTATTTGAGGGGCTGCCACAAAGAAGAGGGGGGTCAAATTATTCCACAAAACACCAGAGGGCAGGACAAGAAGAAACTAGACAGCCACTTATCTGAAATAGTATAGATTCTCCTGCTTGAGCAGCAGGCTGGACTAGAAGACCTCCAAGGTCCCTTCCAGCTCTATTCTATTCTAATTCAGCAATGTGTGGGTGGGGGGAGCCACAGATTGCCTATTCTCAAATTTCATCCAAGCATCTTCATTTTTTTCCCTATTTTTCTGGCAGGACTCATTTTGCATTAAAAGAAGCGTAAGCAGATTTCCCATCATTACATTGGAAAGTTAGGAAATATTATTTTTATTACAGAAACAATGAAAAATACTACTGAAATGTTCTGTTGCTGCATTATAAACAGAAATAAAAATAAAATCTATCTGCGTATTAAATCTTTATAAAGCACTTTCCAAAATACATTTTGCAGATGCCAAAAGTGGACAAAATACGCTACATACAATTTATCTAAAGTAAATTAACTACTCAGAAATCATTAATTTGCTTCAAATTTATATGATGGTTAAACAGGCTTTAATTCTAGTTAATATAGAATGACTGGTCTAAACTAGAGTTGTTGTCATAGCTTGTATGATTCATCCCATTCTTAAGATTCTGAATATGCATTGAGTGTTTTCAAGGTTACTTACGGTATAAGTAAGATCAAGGTTAATATTAGCAGGAGACATTGTCTGTTCACGTTGCCTTACTAAGGCTCTTTCTTTTCTTCCAGCATCTTTAGCCTTTTCTAGAGCCTTAAAGAAAATAATTTATGTTTCATTGGTGCCTTATGCCCTTCCTTAGACAATGCTGAATAAAACAATTTTCATGTATATTTACACAAATCTATTTCTATGATTGCTTATAAAATCACTAATAGGATGCAACAGCAACAAGTAGAGAATGCATCACTCACTAGCACATTTTAATGGTGCTCTTTAGTAGAAAGTGAGCTTACAAATTCTATTTTTGAATACTAATATGAAATCTTTAAAACAAACTACATATACCAAGAAATGAATGAACATTTAATTTGGAAGAAGAAGAACTAGTTACAATATGCTTCTTGGTAAGGATAACTGTAGCAATGTTTTTCTCAACAAAAATTGGTGTCTCCCAAAGCATAGTTTTACAGTGTCTTTCGGGTTTTTGAAAGATGGAACAGCATATTACCTTTCTGCTTGAAATCCTCAATGCTCTCATCATGCATTACAGATAGATGGACTTTTTTTCAGATAAACACAGAGGAAACTGAATTCCAGCCCAAACTTAATTCTAAAACCCAAAGACTTACAAAATTGCAAAATATACATACTCTAGATTATGCACTCTTTCAGCAATCCTTAAAAACAAATATTTTTATCATTTTCCATAAAAGGGCTTAAAGAAATACAATGGTGTCAAAGCAAAAATATGAGCAGGCCACTAATGGTCATTTTATATTAGCATATTTGCCATATGAATCAATCGGTTAATCAAGGGAGTTGCACTAGTTTTTTTAACTTCATACATAATGGATGAATTCATATAGCAGCTATATTTAAATGTGATGAGATTTGTGCTGAATTTTTATCCAGCTAAGTTTTTATGATGGTTCTTCATCTTTTATTACTATAAACAAACTGGCAATCTGAAAACTATAAAAGCAAGAATAGCTTTTTATTTTAGGATGAAGTAATAATTTATGTCTTACCAATTTTAAATCTCCACAGCTGTGAGCAATGCAGCTTTCTTCAACCAACTCATTCACTTTTTTTTCTAACAGTTTAATCTTTCCTTCTGGACTGAAATAAGGAAAGAGCCGAATCAAAAGGCATCAGAAACAGCAAGGCAAAAAAAATCTACACTTTGATATTAGGTGTACTATATTATGTTCTGCTTGGGCTCCCCTTATTTTTATACATATTCACTTCATACAGATAATTCTATGCTGATTTTTCTAATGAAATACTCAGGCTGGACTATTTCTGAAGAAGAAATTAAAAAACACATGGTCTCTTGAAAGACCTCCCAAGAACGTTTTGCAGCAAAAACTGTTGAGATCATATGATTTATAGCTAATGAAAGATTCCAGTGCTACTGTGTATGGTGGCCAATCTGATTTATAAAGAAATTATTTCCTGCCCACTTCCCAAATATGTTCCAACTATCCAGGGCAAATTTGAGAAGCATACACAATAGCATGAAGTGGAAACAATATGACTTACAACGACTGCTTAATCTGCAGACAAACACTAGATACAAAAAAGGCTAGGTAATTTATTTATTTGATTTATATTCTGCCTTTCTTTTCAACAGTTCAACACAACTTCCATGGCAATCTCTCTTCACTATATGAAGCTAGTCTGGGCTGAAAAGAAATGAGCAGCCCAAAGTTATGCAGTTAATTTCCACAGTTAAAAGTGAACAACCTGCCCCCAATCCCCACCCTGTAGTCCAACCTCATACCTATTGCAACACAAATGATTGTCAGGTGTTATCAACTCTATTGGAATAGATATATGTTAGTATATGTGACTAAACACAATTGATATATCCATTAGTATACTTTTAAAAACTGAAACACTGACATTAATAATGAATCACATCTATCCCAGTCATATGAAAGTATTTGAAGATGGCATCGTGGGGCATCTAAACATTATACCACAGTAATTAATCTATAATATCGTACCAACATCACTCTTTGTACTTTGACATTTGATTTAAAACAAACAAGCACTGTTTTTTTTTTTAATAATAAGTCATATTAGACCAGTAGTAGACTTCCAACACTGGAAGTTTTTAAGAAGAGATTGGATAACCATTTGTCTGAAGTGGTGTCGGGTTTCCTGCCTAAACAGAGGGTTGGACTAGAAGAGCTCCAAGGCCTAACCCTAACCCAGTGATCCCCAACCTTTTTTATGCCGCGGCCCGGTATCCCCAACCTTTTTTATGGCGCGGCCCGGTACCAGCATTAGCTGGGTGCCGCCATCTTGTTTTGATGAAAAAGTGCTTCTGGTGAGCTTTCTACCTGGAAAAGCTCACCGGAAGCACTTTTTCATCAAAACAAGATGGCGGCGCCCAGCAAACCAGCGGCCCGGTAGGACTTGTTCCACGGACCGGTACCGGTCCGCAGACCGGTGGTTGGGGACCCCTGCCCTAACCCCAACCCTCCCAACTCCTCTCCTCTCCTCTTCTATTAAAAGGAAGATCCCGCTTTTTCCAATCAAATTCTCAAATTTTATTTCCTTACAATGAATGATGTGTATGCTACTGATTTCCCCCAAAAAAAAAGACATAACAATGTAACTGTGACAATACTAACTACAAACCTATCTTCAGTCTTTGTTTCTAGAGGAGGAGCTGGGCCTCTTGCCTGGCCAAGAGGATCAAATGCAGAACCTGTAAATTAATAAACGTAACTGAGAACTCTAGCAATGTTTTATTGAAGCCTCATTTTTAATAATTTTAAAAATGTATCTTTATTTGATATATAACCTCTCTTTCTACTCAAATGAGTAAAGGCATTCCCAAAATTAAAAATAAATACAACCCTAGAAGATAAAATTTAAATTGAATTAAAATTAAAACAATTTAACAGTTTAAACCTGATAAATGAAAGGTCTTCTACGGATTTTTCTAAACACCATGAATGTTGCACCAAGCACAACGCCTAAAGGAAGGATACTTCGTAATCTGGAAGCAATGCAAGAAAAAGCCCTCTCTGACATGGCATGTAAGTGGACCTATCTTCAGCCCAGATAGGTGCATAGCAGGATAAATGGCCCCTTAGATAGTGAAATCCTAAGCAAGTTGTGTAAAGCTCTAAACTCTAAAGGAGAATATGACACTTTAAACCGTGCCCAGTACATGCAAGCAGTGCATGTCTTTAAGTACAAGCAGCATGTAATCTCTGTATCTTGCAGAGTTAACAGTCTGTTGCTGGATTTTGTACAAGTTGCAGGTGGTGTGCATAAATACAGTCTTTGTCATTGTTGCCCTCCTAGAATCTAGTGTCAGCTAAGATCGAGGAACCTCTCCCCCCCTCCCCCACAAACTGCAAGTCTACTTTTTTAGGTGAAATGCAATCCCATCATAAACTTCAGTACCCAAGTCCATTTTCTTATTGACTCTGCCTTGACGCATCTCTACCTTGTTTGGCTTCATTTTCAGCTTATCCTCCATATAGCCCATAACTGAATTGCCACAACAATTCAAAGATACTAATTGCTTTCATGGAAGTGAATAAGAGGGAGCAGCATAGCTGGATGCTATTAGCATAATAATCTCACCCCATTCCCAATTGTTGAATTATTTCTGCCACCAGTTTTGTGTAGATATTAACACAACAAGGGCACTATGTGGGACACTAACTTAGTTGTTCTTTAGCATCACAGGAAGGACTAGAACCGCTTTTAAATCATACCCTCAACAGACAACCTTGTCAGGTGCTCTGGAAGGACACCATAGTTGATGACATAAAAAATATATACCTCTTGAAGCTGCTTTGGTATAACCTGCTGCCTGCACTGCTGTCATAGGTCGAGTAACACCATCCTTAAAAAACAAATGATTAAAATCATGAGGGAAGCAGGTTCTTGCATCATTACTATATAATGCTCATATTGCCCAGAAGATCACTGGATGCCCTCTCCCCTCTTTGGAAGAGCTTTATAGCTCCTGCTGCCTTAAGAAAGTTCAAAACATTCTCAAAGATCCATCTCCTCCTGGGCACCCTTTGTTTGAACTATTACCATCTGGCAGACGGTACAGGATATTAAAAACAAGCACAAATAGGCTGAAAAACAGCTTCTATCCCAGGGCAGTAGCTCTTTTGAATTCTGCTGTATAGTGCAGTGTTGGTGTGGTGTCGGGGGTTTCCGGTTCAATGTGTGACGGGTGAAGGATGTGTGTTTGTGTTTTCATGGTCATGATGTGCACTGAAGATGGTGTTTGATTTTGTTGCACGAGGTGCAATGACAATAAAGTAAACTAAACTAAACTAAGTTTCAGAATAAGACAAATACATGAAACTGAACTGTATTAATACTTCAACACAGTAATTTCAGTTTGAGAATTTCAATAATAACTTGTAATATGTAGGGTTTTTAAAGTTAGTTGTTATACAGGTAGTTACCAACTTTCAACCATTTGCTTTGTGACCATCTGAAGTTATACCAGCATTGAAAAAAGTGACTTATGACCATTTTCATATTTACAAGCATTGTAGCATCCATGTGGTCACATGATCAAAATTCAGATGATTGGCAACTGGCATGTATTTACAACATTTGTGGTATCCCGAAGTCATATGATCACCCATTGTGACCTTTTGCCCAGCAAAGTTAATGAAGAAGTCAGATTCACTTAACAACCGTGTTACTAACAACTGTGGCAAGAAAAGTCGTAAAATGGGGCAAAATGCACTTAACTATCTTGCAATGAAACCATTCGTTTGATTCAAAGGGGCTATACACGTACATTTTACTTATCCCATTATTGTGAATTTACAGAAGTATCACAAAGTTTACTACTATAGGTTCATAACCCATATTTTAAGGAAAAAATATTGTTCAAATTTGCTGCTGTAAATGGAAATGTACCTTTTAGGTAAGAAATTTTTATTAGGTGCTAAAATTGAATACCCAATGATATATTCTCATTTTCACTTTCATTCCTTACATTTAAAACCAGCTGTTTCCCATCATGATGCAAATAGTCTTAGATTCACTAACTGCTGTCTATTAATTTTAGCAAAAATTATAACATTATTACCTGTACAGCTGCTGTCATTGGTCTGCCCATTGATGAAGACAATGTTGTCTTTGACTATCATGATGCAAGAAAATATTTTGATCAATCATCACTGCAAGTTCTATTTCTAGGGGAATAAGCAGGTCTGGAGCACAAAAGCCACTATTCTAGCAGTGCAGAAGGTGACACTGCTCTAATACTAATGCAAGAGCCAGAAACTTTTAATATGTCTATGATATGGAATTCTCACTTCAAACCTCAGATTTATAAAGTATGGCACTAGGAAACACTAGGCTAATTGCCTAATTATTTATTTTTAAATATATTGAAATATTTATATAAATTAAAACTGGTGCGAGAGAGCAGAATAGCATCTGGCTTTATATAAGAGGAGTTGCTTCTGCTCTATTCATTTCAAATATCCATAAGTCACTACCATACAAAACTGCTTAAATTAGTGTCTTTCGTTTCTTGCAACAAATTCAGCAGTTCTGTTCTTGGTCTTTTGTCTTTCTCAATTGTGGTTCCATTTTCTAGCTCTCTTCATTCATAGGATACAACTTGGTGACATAGATTTATAGAGTTGCAACTCCCAGAATTCCTAGGCAGGATGTTCATAACTACTACTGGTTGAGTATTCTGGGATCTACTTCCAACAAATATGGAGAATAAAGATTGGAAGGATGTCTTATATTCTTATTATTCCTGATTTTAACAACCTAACAATAAATTGTGTTTTTCCCTTTTGCCTTTCCAGTATCAATACTTGATATGACTTAATGCATTCTAAAATGGGACATGTTGTTTCAAATAATTAAATAAGTATCCATTAGTAACAGTTTTTGGCTTTCTCCCTAGCTTTCAAGAGACATCACCCCTCAACTGTGGAACTTTGCTTTTCCTTTTCAGGTATTTAGTCTTTCTTATGGGCATTCAAAATATGAGAGCTACATAATTTCACAGGCTGACTGGGATCAGAAACTTTGCACTTAGTATGTCTTGTTGATGAAAAAGCAGAAGCAAAGAAAGAAGAGCAGGATAAAAATATGTGGAGAATAACAACTTACCACATACCCTGTAGCTAAAGTCCGTGCACTTGATGTACCTGGAACTTTGGCCGTAACCTTGTAAAAAGGAATTAAGTGTTAATTAAGCATTAAGCCTTATTTTACAAGAACTAGAGCACAGTAGTTTTTAAAAATATAATTACTATGTATAATTACAATGAAATTATATAAATCTCTAGTTTGTCATTTTGAAAAACAAAAGTAAAAAAAAAAAACCCCCCCCCACCCTCACCAAAAAAAACCCCCCACCCCCCCCCAAAAAAAAAAAAAAAAAAAAAAAACAAAAAAAAAAAAAAAAAAAAAAGAAATCTTGACTTTGCTGTTTTGAACTTTGACACAAACCTTTGAAGAGAATTTGTTATCTCCAAAGAGCTGTCAAGAATAAAATCTCCATTTGTGTCCATCATTGAATAGGTAGGCAACTGAGAACAGACTGTATATACAAAGGTCATCAAAACTTAGTTGTTTTTTTGGCATGGGAATCAAGAAGTGAGCCCCATAATGTGTTGGTTGGATGGTTTCCTCAGTTGCCATATGATTTTTTACACTGGGTCATTATTGTTATTTATACTTTCAATTTTTTGTATGCGTTCTGTTAGCCACCAGAATCACACTAGGAATATAAATCTATTAAAAATTAATATATCAATATTTGATCAATTATCAGTATTAATGAGCAACGTGATGTATGTCCTCTGTAGGTAGGCAATTATTCTGAAGATCCGGTCTCCAAAATCTCCAACTAAGTGAACAGCTAGTAATATTTTTTTATATTTTTAAAAATTCTGTTCCAGATCCAGATATGAGATCTGTTGTTAATTAATATTGTTATTGCCTGGCTATGTGAAATGGACTAGTGGTTCTTTATTTATTTCTCACTGTCAAGGTAAATTTGTATGCTCTTGTATGATTTCCTCCACTAACTTTATTTATTGCATGCATTTTGTAATTAATGAAAATGTGCTGCCTTTACATCTAGTCTGAAATACCAGAATGATTATCAGAACATGATATTGTAATTTACAGTATTGACATACATGTTTATCCATGTTTGTACAGGCCATGTTCATTTACGTTTTAGAAAAGTAAAAAAAAATTCTGGCAGAGGAACTTTTTTAAAAGTAGAAGCAAACCGCTATATAACATCATATATATTATTCCATTAAGTGTAAAGCAAAAAAGGACTACTATTTACCTTAAACAAGTACTGTAAACAAAGATATGGAACTGGATAAATATTTATGAAAGAACTGTGGCTCTCAAGAAGTTTTGTAAATGCTAACACAGATGCTTTGTAATTTTTAACTTACTGGAGGCCTTCTACCATGGCTAGTTTTCACAGCCTGTTGAAAAGCTGGATCATTCTCTAAATCCTAGAAAAGCACACAAAACTATGACTTTACAATAGTTACACAGTCAGGATTTTTATTTTAAAATTGTATTTTTATATAAACATATTTATCATGCATTTGTACAGTTATATTAAAATGCATTATGTGGACTGAATTTATTGTACACATTTATGTTTCTATACAAATGACAGATACACGTCAGCTACTATTCCTTCTTCTTTACTTCCTCTTTACTACTTCGAGTGTTGAAGAAGACTATTATAATAGACTACTATATTACTACTACTATTCTTTAGCATAATAAAAGTAGTCATCTATGGTATTCAAATAAATTTTAAAATATATATGTTTTACCAAATTTACTAAAACTTGTATTTGTGCAAATCTGATTTACTCAGATTTTGTTTCCTTTCATCTTATCTCTTATCTTTAATTTTATTATTTTTTATTCTTTTTCTGTACTTTGATAATATTACAATGCAAAAAAAATAATTGGTAAATATGTGGTATATTTTACCTCTGTATCAAAAGTAGGGTTATAATCATTATAACCAGAATAAAGATCATCTTCATCTGCTTCGGGTGCCAGATGGACATTTTTCATCATTTTAATCTATGAAACATTACAGGTGTCAAATTACTGGTTTTCAGTTTTAGCAGTCAGTAAAGATCTATCAGACCCTGCAACGTTTCTATAAATCTGCTTGTAATTATAATAAATGACTTCATCATAAACTTAATTAAAAAAAAACACGTGAAAATGGCAACATGTCAAGAATGTTCCCATCTAAAATTGTAAGATCAATTGAAGGCTGCAAACCAAGTGCTGTTCTCTTTTTCAGTACTCCATTAATTAATTAATTAATTAATTAATTAATATTTCTGCCTATTCACCCAAGGTGACTCGAGGTGGCTTACACAATGTAAAACTATATTTGAAACAAAAAATAAAAATAAAAAACAATCAAAACTAACAAAAATAATCAAATAAACAAATGAAGTACAATAGAACAAAATCTGGAACAAAAAATCACCCCCCAACTCCCACCCTCCCACCCCAATGACAGCAGATCACACGGACTCCATCCCACTCTGGGTTCCCCAGGCCAATTGGCAGAACCAGGTCTTAAGTGCCTTTCGAAAGAGTGCTAGGGTGGGGGCCATTCTAATCTCTGGGGGAATGATATTCCAGAGAGAGGGAGCCACCATGGAGAAGGCCCTTCTTCTGGGTCCCAACAAGTATATATCCCTCAGGGATGGGACCCGCAACATTCCTTGCCTCCTCATTCTAATGGGTCAGGTAGATGTGACCGGCAAGAGACGTTCCCTCAGATAACCCGGTCCCAAGCCATGAATGGCTTTAAAGGTGACAACCAGCACCTTGAATTGCACCTGGAAACAAATTGGCAACCATGCACCTCCTGCAGGAGAGGTGACATATGTGCACACCGGGGTCTGCACAAAACCATGCGGGCCACCATTTTGCACCAACTGGAGCTTCTGGATGCTCTTCAAGGGCAGCCCCATGTAGAGTGTGTTGCAATAATCAAGACGGGAAGTGACCAGGGCATGAGTGATTGTGAGTCGGGACCGCTGGTCCAGGAAAGGGCGTAACTGGTGCACAACTTGCAGTTGTGCAAAGGCCCTACTGGCCACGACCATACTTTCTCTCTTGAGACAAATTGTTTTAAGCATCTATTCCACAGTATATATGAAAGAAAGAATAAGAGAAGAAGCCAAGACACCAAGAGTCCAGTTTCATTATGACACAGTAGCAAATCAGCAAATGGTAAGAGAATGCAGCTTTATGTCTATTCACTAAGAAGTCTCCACTGACATAATCTGACTTTCTCTTAAGAAAACACATTTTATCTTTCTGTTCAATCTTGTCTGATTGTGGAAGACTGCCTAGACAAGTCCATGCAGTTTTCTTAGCAAGTTTTTCTTTCCCAGAAATGGTTTGCCATTGTCTCCTTCCTAGAGCCAAGAGATAGAGACTAGCGCAAGATCACCTTGCTTGTTTTATGCCTGAAGCAGACTTAGAATTCACAATCTCCCAGTTTCTTTCCTGATTTAACCATACACCAAACTGATTTTCAAGAAAACAAGAAGACTGTAATCTTAACACTACAATTCAGAAACTAGTCTATTGAATTTAAAAGAACTTATTCCAAAATTAGTGTCAAGGGGACTAAAGCTTAGTCTCTGTATGTAATCACAAACACACTTCTAAGGCAGTAATTCTGAACAGTATAATTTATTCTATTAATATTTGCATGTGCTTCTCAGGAGCTGTTGTATCAATGCCCTGTTAGAAATATCAGAATCTCATCTCAAAAATAATTAAAAATTTGATCTTAGCTCATTAAAATCTCACATTAACACCAGCATTGAAATAGGCACCAGCGTGCTGGTTTGTTAACCCCAAATACAAATCAAGCTGATTTTTCTGGCAGAAGTTTGAAACTAAATTGTGTGGGTGAATATATTCCTCCAATGATGCAATCCCGAAGTTTACAGGTTCAGGCTAGCCCTCTGAATTAGGATCAGATATTGGCACAGAGTCATACTGCATAGCTTCTGAACAACTATGGCAACCAGATCATCTTCAAAGGGATTTCTACATGAAAAACATGTGGCAACAACCCCCCTTGAGAGATAACCAGGGCAAGTCTGGAGAACAATTCTGCAGATTCCACACAAGGCTGTAGCCAGTTTCTTAAAAGATACTTCTAGCCACTTCTGTTCCCAAATTCATATCTGGTCACTATCCAATTCCCAGGATGTGCCAAGATGTAATTCTTTAACCATTAGAAGAAAAATGGGTTTTAGGAAGAAAGTCTTCATTGTAATTCCTTGGGGTTGATTGTTGTGAGCTGTCCAGAGTCATTGGAAGTTGGACAGCATACATACATAAAATAAAAAAAATAAAAAATAGAAAGTCCTTCCCTGACTTGAGCAGGGAGTTGGACTAGTTGACCTCCAAGGTTCTTTCCAGCTCTATTCTGATTGACTGAATGCACAAGCCTAGCTGACTCCAGCGATTCTCCAATCGTTTACTTCTCTCAAGAGTTTTGATCAGATGCTCACCTGGCTGAGCCGTTCCAAGGTCGAGAGCTCCAGCAGTGATGGAAACGATCAGAATCTGTAAAAATGCAGTGGGGAAAAAGGAAGGATATTAATTGGCTCAAATCCTTTTTTTCCGAAACAACCCCGAACAGCCACCGCCAGCATACTTGGAATTTTTCCTCGTCCTGCTATCTCCCAGATAACCTTAGCCTTCCTTCCATTAACGCGGCTTTTTCCTTTGGCTCTCCCCAAACAAAGCGGCTTCGCAAGAGAAAAGCGACCCTCGTTGTTTTGAAGTATAGGGCCTGGACTCTCCAGCCCACAATGCATCACTTCAGGTTGCTAAGGAACAAGAACGCTCTTTTAGAAGGAAGAAAAAATTTGAGCATGCGCAGTAGCCCCTAGCGAAGCTCCTGTTAGACAATTATTGCAGCGTCCTGTTTGCCAACGGTGAGTCATAGCTAAAAATGTGACAGCAGAGGTTTTTAAAAAAGGAAAGTAATGAGCATTTCAAAGAATAGCTAGTAAATGTTGTTTTACAGTACTTTTCCCCCCAATTTTTCGTGCTTCAGATTCAACCAAGCCCCAGCCAAATACATCATGTTGGCTGGGAATACTATTATACTTCCATATCTTGTAGTACAATACGTATTTGTAGAGAGAAGAAGGGATTGTGTTTTGGCTGATTAAAAAAATTAAGCAGTGTCAGACCTGGTTAAAAATTGAATAGGGGACAACCAGAAAATTCCAGGGCTGTGAATTAGTAAAAAATAAACTATCAGAGAAGGCAATGGCAAATCATTTTCATAATGTTGTTATGCTGATATAGTCATCAGAAGTCAAGTTCAACTTGAGAAAAATCATTTTTAGCCTTTTCATTTGTGCATCTTTCTATTGGCTTCCTGAAAATGGGCAGTGTTTATAATGAACAAAATTCTGCTAAAAGGGTGGTTTAATTCCACAAGTATTATGTAAAATTAATAACTGAAGACACACCTTTTAAACTACTAAAGGCATTTATAATTATTTAACTAGAAAGCAATTGTGCAACTAATATGGCACAACTTGATGCTATTTAGTGGAATTTGTTCTTTAAAGGCAGCTATGTAGGGTGGAATCAGATCCAAATCTAGCTGAGTGAAATGTTGCATGCCTGCTATATAAAGGGACAACTAGCCAAAATGGTGCATTAAACCACCATGATTGTTAAATGACAAACAAATATCATTAGCTTTTACAAAATAAAATAATTATTACTAATTATTATTACTTATTACTAATATCTTGAAAAAGTTTATTCTTGAAATAAACATAAAGGTTTATTAAGAATAGGAACAAATTTAAATGGAACACCCACATTTCTATCAGATATTTTAAGTGATCTTTCCTATTATTATTCCTGATACAATTCTTAGTGAATCTACCAATTTAGTAAGAGGCTACCAGACTCCACTTTAGGTAAATTTTGTATACATCTACATTATGGACAATAAATTTACTGCTTCTATAATCTTATAATCTTATAATCTTATTTAATTCAGTGTATTTCATGTGACATACTAGCACTCAGATATGGTTTAAAAATTACTGGTGTATAAAAATAACACATTTTAAGTGTTTTTAAAAAGCTAGGAGAATGATATTCAAACAATTACTGCTTTTTATTCAAGCACATTATCAAAATCACTTTTGAAAAAAAAGTTCACAAACAAGCAATAGTCCATTTTTTAAAATAATTTTAATGGCTCATTTTGCAATTATTTAGGCACATGAAAATGAAAAAAAAAAGGAAAGCAGTATCACCTTGTATTGTACGGCAGAGCTGGTTTATAAAGCCTTGTTGATGAAGGCCTGTCAGTAGCCAATCAGTGTAAATATTTGTTCGTGATACCCTTTAGTGTCACTTTCCCTTCCTGTCTCATCAATGGATTAAACATACTTGTCTGCATAATAAAGCTTTCTCTAAATCAAGAAGAATCTGCCTACAAAGAGGTGATTGCCCCATGAATCCCTTCCCTTCCTTCCTTTGGAAGATGATTATCTTTTATTTGCAGGATCTTCTAAGGCTCTTTCATTTTTCTAGACTTCTTTCCTACCTGGAAAATGCTCCTATTTTTTTTTCTAGGATAATTAGAATAGCAATAGACTTGCTGCAATATTTTCAAGTTTAGTTTTAATACTATCTACAATCTTATGCACAGCTTTCTGATCTTTTGTCTCGAGGCACACAATGGATTCTGATCCTCCACTGGCCCACCAGGAAAAGAAGAGCGAAAGTATATTTCTGCCAGGAGTAAATTGCAGTGAATTCAGTGTGACTTTTGCTACAATAGGCATATATAACAATAACTTTTTACTTGGATTAGTTTTATTAACAGGACTACTTAGTACTTATCTAAACTTTGACGGCAGATCAAAAGTGGAGGGCAGGCTATGCTTTCCTAAAACCCAAATAAAATTTACATAATCATATGGTTATAGATTGGTATTTTTTAATTTAGTAAATTAAACTTTCATTTAAGATTTTTAAATAAATTGGTAAGTTTCTAATATTTTGACAATCTGAAAATGAAAATTGCAGCTCACATTCTAATCAAGATCAAATTAAATGTATGGAAATCTGTATATTGCTAATAAACCAATGTTTTAATTGTTCAGCATTAGTATTTTGTTATTTTTACCCTTGATGTACTTCAAACTTTGTTTTTTTTTTTCAAATTATACCATCCACGCATCTAATCTTAAAATCTTGCTAATTATGTCATCATAATCTCTAACGCCCTTGCTTTTCCCAGCATAATTTTGCCTGAAGCTGTCTTGAACTTGTAACTTCAGAACATAAAGCAAACTTTAAATAATGGCAATTAAATTCATATTGTTCCCAAATAAGTTGACAATCTCTTTCCGCAAAGCAGGCAAACACGGAATACAAAAATATTTCAAAAATATATTGATTTGCGTGGCAGGAAATATCAAAGACAGGATGATATTGGAAGCCGTGTCATATCCTATTCTTATGACTTGTTGGCACCTCCATAGTTGACCTTCAGAGCAAGATTAATGGCTTCCTTTTTGGAAACTCACACCAGCCACTTAAGTTTTAAAATGAGGATCGGACTCACAAGGTCTGATTCTGTCCCCAGTGAGTCCCAGAGAAAGGGGAAGCAAGTGGCAGCGGGTGGACATTGACTCTGTTGGGTCCACGACTTCCATGGCAGAGAGACCCAGAAAGGGAAAGTGAGCGAGTGAGCTTTCTGTTCTTTTGTCTCGAGGCACGTGCTGGATCCCGATCCACCACTGGCCCACCCGGAAAAGAAGAGCGAAGCAAATTTCTCCACCTTGATACCTTCAGCTCCGGGGACTTCAACTCCCTTCATTCCCCAAACACTAGTGGGTCGGGGATTATGGGATCCGGTCCTAGCACATGTGGAGAGGAGAGGACACGGGCTGGGGGCAACTGCTTAATAAACCCTAAAGCAAAGAACAAGGTTCGGGTCCCCGGTTTTTTCCGAAGGAGGGAAGCGGATGAAGGGGGAGGGAAGATGGAGGGAGAAGAAACACAGTCGGAAATGGGGTGGCTTCTAAGACACGGCCGCTCTCCGCAGATTTACAACCGGACCCGGTCGGAAGGAAAGAAAATCGTAATAAGAGGCGTCTCCCCCGTAATAATTATGGGAACGTGTTGGGTAACTCCTCAGAGTCGCGGGTTCGAGCCGTTGTTTGGGGCACTCGAGCAGCCAATAGGAACCATCCTTTTCTGGCAACCAATGGAAGTGACCGTAACATCCCAGAAGTTGGGGGTGGGGAGGACGAGTTCCCTTTTAAACGGGAGGAGGCCCAGGTGGCCCAGAGGGTGTCCTCTTTGCCAAGCCCGCTTCCTCTGCCGAAGGGTCTGCATTTCTCCACCACCATGAATCCTACCCAGGAGGGACGAGTTGTGATTGTTGGCAGGTAAATCCTTCGATGCACTTGAGTTGCTCCTGCTTTCTGTGCCCAGAAGAAGAAGAGGTAGGGCAGGTAAAAACAGAAGGGGCTTTGACGTTTCCCAGCCCCCCCACGCCCAAGGGGAGCAGGTTGATGCAATTTTAGGTACAGAATTTAGCAGATATGAAAAAGCCCCAGTAACGGCAACCTCCATCAGCACTTGTTGCCCAGAGCCTTGAAACAAGCAAATGACTACTCTATCCCATGTTTGATCCCTTTACTATTACTTGGCAGCTTATCTTGGATCAAAGAGATGGTTCCAGGAAAAGGAACAATTATTTTCCTCCTGTTCCCTCTATCATTTGGAATGGGTATGCAAAAGTAACTTATCAGCCGTATCATTTCAGAAGTTCTAGAAATGAGAAATACAACTTGTAAGAAGCTAATTTGCGGTGCGAGTGTCAGTTCTTAGCTTTTGGAAGTCAATGTACAAATAAGTCCGTCTTTGGCTTTCTTGTAGCTTGTAAAATGACACCCAGGGGGTATAATATTCTTTTTTTCTTTTTCTGAATTTCATCGAGTTGGAAAAGTGACAACAACTTTGTAGCTGAAATTACCTCTAGGTAAACAACTATGGGATAAAATTAATTTAGATTGTGCTTCTACAGTACCTTTTCATTGAGTGAAATCTTAAGATGTAATTGTATTTCATTTTATTGCTGATTTTCCTACCCTATTTATGATTCAACCTCAGCCCTTCAAATAAAAGGGTATGATCAGTGGTTTCCACAATGGCTTCCCAGACTGCAGAATTTAGAGGTATTTGGAGCATGTTTATTTTAGATTGTCACATGGTCTTTGGTTCAAATAGCAGTTAAGGTCTACTACTTGAAGTCATGCCTCATTCACCCATGGTATGTAGAGTCAAGTCAGGTTTTGCATAGTTTGCCAAAAGTTTTGTGGCAGCAACTAGGAAAGAATTTAAATGTCAGCATTTGAAACGATTCAGTGATCAAGGAGCAAAGCTCAGTCATCAGCCTTTTCTGCATTAAAAATCTTGATTAGCCACCTTGTATTACACTGCAGCATTTGCTTATATACGATTAGAAATATGTGATTGCAAATTTAGGGAGGAGGTAGGGCTTAATTTTGAACATTGTAGAATAAAACAGTGAAGAGCATGCCTCTGTTTTTATTAAGCTGCAGATAGAATTGTTTGTCCTTCTAACCTAAAGTTTGGAACATAAAAACATTATTAACATCATAGAAAAGTTTGGGCTACCAAAGTAGAACTGGAAAAGATGCTAACAAAGAGATGCAGAACATTTTCTTTGCTCTTATTTAATGAACAAGTGGAGTCTGATTCATTTTGCAGGCCAAATATGATAAACCTAATAAAACATGTAATGATTATTTTGTGTAACACATATAACTGAATATTTAATTGGAACTTCAGTACATTGGATTATAAACCAGCATTGAATGGATTTGGTTGAATTACACCAAAATCTGTTGTGATTGCCAATTCCATTTGTTTCAGTTACCCGTAAACTTTTTTCTGCTTTACAATCCATGCATTGCAACATCTCATTTTCCAGCTTATTTAGCAGTGATTATATTTACTTCCACATTTTTGTTCTCTTTATATCTGTAGCTATCCCATGTAGGATAGAATAACTGAATAACAGAGTCGGAAGGGACCTTTTCCTACTCAAGTAAACAATTCTCTACTCAAGTAGGAGACCCTATACCAGGGGTCTCCAACCTTGGCAGCTTTAAGCCTGGCAGACTTTAACTCCCAGAATTCTGGGAGTTGAAGTCTGCCAGGCTTAAAGTTGCCAAGGTTGGAGACTCCTGCCCTATACTACTTCAGGCAAATGGTTAAATCTCTTCTTCATTGTTGGAGTACCCACAACTTCTGAAGCCAAGCCTGATAAATTGTTCTGTCAGAAAATTTTTCCTTATTTCTAAGTTGGTCTTCCTTGGTTAGACTTAGAATAACAGAGTTGAAAGAATCTTGTAGTCATCTAGTCCAACCCTCTGCTCAAACAGCAGACCCTATACCATTTCTGACAAGTGGCTGTCCAGTCTCTTCTTAAAAGCCTCCAATGTTAAAGCACCAACAACTTCTGAAGGCAAGCTGTTCCATTGGTTGATTGTTCTCACTGTCAGAACATTTCTCCTTAACCCTAGGTTAAATCTTGATCAGTTTCCATCCATTGTTCCTTGTTTGGCCTTCAGATGCTTTGGAAAATAGGTTGTCCCCCTCTTCTCTGTGACAGCCCCTCAAATATTGGAACACTGATATCACGTCACCCCTGATCCTTCTCTTCATTAGACTAGCCATGCCCAGTTCTTATTACCATTCTACATATGGTTTAGCTTCCAGACACCAGTTCATCTTTGTGGCTCTTTTCTGCCCTCTTTCTAGAGTCTCAATATCTTTTTTATAGTGTAGCGACCAAAATTGGATTCATTATTCTAGGTGCGACCTTACTAAGGCTTTATCGAGAGGTACTAGTACATTCACGTGATCTTGATTCAATCCCTCTGTCAATGCAATTTAGGATTGCATTGGCTTTTTTGGCAGCTGCCACACATTGCTGGATTGTCCACAAGGACTCTAAGATCCCTCTCACAGTTGCTGCTATTAAGCCAGGTTTCATCTAATCTATATGTGTAGTTTTGGTTTTTCTTGCCTAAGTGTAAGACTTTATTTTTTTCAAGAATTTCATTCTGTTAGATAGGGCACAATGTTCAAGTCTGTTGAGATCCATCTGGATCTTGAGCCCATCATCTAGGGTGTTGGCTATTTCTGCCAATTTAGTATCATCTTCAGATTTGATGAGTTCCCTTCTGGTACCTTATCTAAATCATTTATGAAAATGTTGAAGAATACTGGGCTAAGACGGAACATTGTTGTACCCCATTGCTTATTTCCCTCCATGTAGATGTAGTACTATTAAGGACTACTGGTTGAGTATGGTTTGTCAGCCTGTTACAAATCTGTATGGTAATTATGCTATATATCCCACTTTTTCTAGCTTACCAAGAAGTAGGTTGGAGTCTACTTTGTCTAATGCCTTACTGAAATCTAAATATACTATATTCACAGCATTTTGCTGGTCTACTAATTCAGTCACTTTGTCAAAGAATGAAATAAGATTGTTTTGGCATGATTAGTTTCCATCCATTGCTTCTTGTTTTGCCTTCAGGTGCTTTGGAGAATAAATTGACCCTCCTCTTAGTTGTGAAAGCTCCTTAGATCCTGGAACACTGCTATCATGTCATCCCTAGTCCTTCTCATTAAAGTAGACATGCTCAATTCCTGCAACTGTTCTTAATTTATTTTTTAGTAACATTGTTTAGTAACATTGACTATATGAGTTTGTTTGACTTTATGTTTGAAGCTATTTGATTGAAAGATAGTAGCTTCAGACTTGAGGATTCTAGGGTAACAAACCTTGTCCTCCTCCTCCCCTAAGTGATAGAGAACATCTGAAGACTAACTGAAACCATAAATATAATATTTACAGAATCAAAGAGTTTCTAATACAGTACATAAAATTCTGAAACAATGCTAGTACAATGCAAATACATTTGCTCTTCAAATTTTCTTCATTTGTATGTGGAATTCAATAGAGGTGGCAGTCAGATTACATGTCACAGTTATCCTCTGCCTACAGATTTTGGATACCCGGAGAAGATTTAAGGACAATTCTGTGTGGGATCCCAGCTTCAGAAACTGAAAACAGAGAAACTAGAACACAGAATAAAATAGTACTAGCAAAAAAAATTACTGGCTTGTTAGCTCAAAACTCTGCTATCCATTAAGCTGTTTATAACAAACACCACCAATCTTCTCATCTTCACCTTCTATAATTTGCCATGCTGCTTATTTGAAATGGCTGACAAAGAACAAAGAGGGGTTTTCTGTTTTTGTTTTAAATGATTCATATGCTGTACTCACTTATTTTGTATCTATTTATATGGCAATTGTTGCATCCATTTAATGACAGTGTTTTTATTTATGAAATAATTAACAGAAATATGATGGAGCTTGTTAGTCCTGACATCACCTGAGATTCATGAAAGAGTTTTCATGATAACAGGAAATTTTGTGGCAATGAGTTTTGTGGCAACTGTGGTTGAAAATACAGTGAACATCTGGTATTCCAGATCTGTTCCAGTAATTGCAATAAAACTAGGAGTACTAGCCCTGGAGATACTCATGGAAAGCAAGATTTTAGCAACAGTCAGATGTTGTCATGTCTTTTCATTTTGAATTGTTCATTGCTCTGTGCCATGGATCATAAAAAGTATTTAATTGTGAAAGAGAATGAAAAATATTCACGCCATTTGAAATGCTGCTAGATTCCAATAACTTTATAATGTAGGAAATAAAAGATTGAAAAATTGACTGAAAACATCTAAATAACAAAATATGGGTGATTCATTTTCAGCAAAGGAACCTGTAAATAACCAAAGTGTTTCAGATTTTTGAAGAGGCCTAATAGGTTCAGGCTATTATGGTAGAACGTTAATAGATTCAAGCTATTATGGTAGAACGTCTCTCTCTAATATCCATGACCAATACACATTCCCCTTCACCTTCTTTAAACCAGAAAATTTGGGGGTGATGATTCATTGTAAATTAATATCCCCTATGGGGCACTGAATTATCCAAGAAGCTAACTGACGAACTAGGTAAAATATTCAAAAAAGATAAAACCATCCACATTATAAAAACTCTATAAAAGATTGTGTGACTAAACAATTCCTTTTAACTGCTGGAACAATGACAGTTACCTTTGAACAGATGGCAATAGTTAGGTAGCTGGGTTGAAAGATCTATTTGGCTAGTTCTAAGCCACATCATGAAGATCTTAACTTACCTGCTAAGGTTGATTACTAACAAACAAGCATTTAACCCTCTGAATTTTTAGCAGGTCTTATAAAAAGGGACAGAAGAAATTCCTCTAACTACCAACAAAATAAAACCTTTGTATTTTCTTTGATTGAAAATGAAATCATATTAAACTTTGTAAGAGGATAAACAGAGGGAGGTGGTAATTTAAGGGAATGTTTTATTTACTCTGAAAACCAACTTTTTCATTGCACAATTTATTTGATTGATCTTAAAAAGTAAGGTAGCTGTCAGATTGGCAGGTAAGAGAAGAGACTTTGCTAATGTTGGAACATCTCACAATCCCAGCTATGTTACAGAAGTTTCCATGGGTGTGCAAGGAGATCAAAACAAATTGCTATTCCAAGCAAAAGAAAAAGGCCATAATCTAAGCTCCAACTGTAATTGTTCAACATTGGCTGGAATATTGGGCATATATGGTTACTCAATTAACCCCCCCCCTTGATTAAGAGTAATCTTTTTGAACAGAGTCTAGACAGGGGTGTCAAACTTGTGGGCCAGATGCATCACCCATTGGCCATGCCCGCATCTGGTTTAGTGAAGGGGGAAAAAGTTACAATACTGTCACGTGATGACACTGTGATGATATGAGGTTGACGTCCCTGGTTTAGATAGCACAATCACAAAAGAGTCTGCCCAGACTCTTCTGAACACAACTTGCTTAATTCCTGTTTCCCTTATTTATCCTCCAATCAGGAAAGCCAGGGGTGGGATTTGCTGGTTCACCTAACTGGCCATAAAACGGCCATAAAATTAGACACGGGTTTGCCTGAACTGCGGCGAACCGGTAGCGCTCACCCTGCATGCATGTATGTATACTATGCTTAAATGCTAAAATGAATAATAGTTTCATCATTATGTAAGCATAACCTTGAGCCTTGAACTTGAATATTTATCATTCTCCCTTACTGTTATAGTAGGGAAGAAATTGGAAAACTTTGACCAATGTTTAACCACAATTTAAAATTCAATATTAACCATAATTTAAATAATTATAGCTTAATAATTTAAATGTTTAATCCAATACAACAACTATGTATTCTCTGTCCCCCAGCACGAGATACACGACTCCAGATGTCTTCAGTCCAAACATGGGACCAAACATTTCAGACTTTCCCCCCCCCATTTTTTGCAAACATAACTTAAAGCATAATTTCTCCTGTTGGGTTCATTAAGGGATAATAAAAAAGAATCCTCATATTTTGGCATGATCAGTCCAATGATATCACAACACTGTCCATGGCACTTTTTATGATATGCGAATAGAACAGAGTATCCACATGCAATACTTTGAAAGAACAGTGACATCACTTCTGACTCACGAACAACATGAAACAATAGAAAATATGTCTGATTATATTATGAAAGTTTTTAAATTAAGTTTCAGTTGTGACCCAAGCAATTCTCTTAAGCAGTTATATCATCTAACTCATTTGCACTAAAGATTGAATTTCATAGAATATGTATTATCCTTTTTAAATATTCAGTAAAGGGCTGTCAAAAAAAGAATCTAAATGTAATATTGTATTCCACTAGTATTATAGTAGCAAAAAATAATGACTAGTGTAGAAGCTTCTATGCCAGTAGCAGTGGAACATATGCTTGCTTGCACCTTGTTTTATGTTCAAATATGGCATTCTTTGTTTGAATATTTATTAATGCAGGATTGGGAAAAAGCCTAGGAAAATGAATTGTTTCTGCCAGATTAAATAGATAGTTGTCCTAACTTGATAAAAGGCAATTCATATTTTCAATAATTATTTAAAATATCCAAATTATTGGCATGCCATATGTGTAGTTGTGATATCAGTAATAATATTTGTGCAGGATTTCTCTTCAGTAATGGTTTTGGGTTCTAATTTGCAGAATTAGCCTTTCACAGAATGTCAAAACATAAAATGATATTGAAATATGTTTGAATATTAGTAGCTTGGTTTGAGGTCCGAGCTTAGGCTGTTGGTTTGAGGTCCGAGCTTAGCAATTTGGTTGCAAATGTTTCATCACCATTCGAGGAGACATTGTCAGTGCATTTTGAATTGTGCTTGTCTGTCAGGTCTTTAAGATATTCATGTGTCTCTGGTACAAGACCGTTTGCCTAGTGGTGTTTTTTATGTCTATTTCCATGTTACTAGTTCAGTGTGTCTTCTAGAATCAGCTAACCATTCTTGAACTGATATAAATAAATACTGTTATTAGTACAGTTATATTCCAATAGTGGAATATAATAGTTGAATATAATTTTATTTATTAAATTTATATGTCACTTGTCTTGTTATCCAGTTATAGAAGTTTGGTTTGGCCTAGTGGTTAAGGCATCAGTATAGAAACCAGGAGACCATAAGTTCTAGTCCCGCCTTAGGCATGAAAGCCAGCTGGGTGACTTTGGGTCAGCCATTCATTCTCTCACTCTCTCAGCCCAATCTACCTCACAATGTCATTATTATGGAGAAAATAGAAAAAGGAAGGAGTTTTAGATATGTTTGCCATCTTCAGTTATTTATAAAAATAATAAAGGCAGGATACAAATAAAGGAGAAATAAAGAAGTAACTCTAGAAGTTGCTACAAGTGATGAATGGCCATCTCAGAGCTTGAGTGTGAGTTGATCTCTTTGTTATATGTCTGTACTGTTTTTCTTCTTCTTTTTCAAGACAGATTTTGAACTTTCACTACTGGATCTGAATAATCAGTTAATCAGGAATGTGTGTGAGAAACAATGCGTTTCATACTTAAATTGCTGTTACCTTCAAGGAAATACTCAAATTGAAAATCTAGAACCAATTTATATCAGTTCTGTTTAACAGTGTCCTTGCTAACAAACATAAAAATGCACACTGACCTTTTCTTTTGATTTCTTCCTTAGTGGACTCATTGGGAGCAGCTGGGCCATGGTTTTTGCATCTGGTGGTTTTCAAGTAAAGCTTTATGATGCTGTGGAAGCACAGGTTACAAAAAGCTTGAAAAAAATTGGGTAAGTTGTCTAACTTCCTCTAAGTCCAGATAAGGTATTGTAAACATTAACATTTTGATCCTAATTTCCCCCCCAAATCATATAAAGAATAACGTGAATATTAGACCAAAATTAGAAAATCATAAAGCAGGCCCATATGATAAAATACCTTTGTAAAATATTTTACATCTTTAATATAAAAGATTGAGATGCCAGCCTTAATCCTCTGTTGAACTATAGATACTGAGATATTGAGTAGCTCAGAGATACGGAAAAGAATTTGGGAGTTTCAAAAGATGTTGGCACATGAAGGACAAAGTAAGAAATCAAAAGGTTTTAATTTAAAATATAACTATAATTCAGTTTTAGAAGTCCACATTTATCTTCCAATTCCCCAAATGTTTTATTGTCAAAGTATTAACAGTAAGATAAATACTATTCTTGCCCAAGTAATAAAAAAAAATCACCAGAGATTTTTAGATTGGGTGTGTTCCAGAGTATCTCTTTTTTACATAAAGAATTGAACTCAAACTTCCACCCCCAAATCTTCCAAATGCACTGAACACCCTTTAATATTTCCCAGCCTTTAACTGGGAAAACAACTAAATTTTTACAAAAAGTAAGAGCAATAAAACATGCCATGTCAAGATACCAAATTATAACATACTAATTGTCTCCAGTGGTTTTTGAAGTAAATAATTTGAATTCATAAAATGTGAATGTTAAAATGACTTTAACTTAATGAATATACAACAGTGGACTGTGTTGCAAAAGTGTATACTTTTTTCTTCCCAATTTCTTTTCAAAACTCATCTAGATAGACATCATTGTTTTTAAAATTTTTGCTCTTTGGTTGATCAGCTAATAAACTGCAATGTACATTCTGTATCTCATTACGTTATTGTTTTCAGAAATTTCTAAAGCATAACTTTAAATCCTTAAAGCAGAAAGAGATTAAGTTTCAGTTTAACACAGATTTTGTAGTTGTTAAATTTGAAATTGATCCTTGTATGTTTAAGATATTGAATTATTACAGAATTCTTAAATTCTATAAAATAGAATGATTCAGAATATAGCAAAATTATTGATATGACAAATAATTGATTTCTAAAATTAAAGAACAGCAACATTATTCCTACAATTAAAGATTCTCAAAGGTTATAATTAATGTGTGTGTGTGTGTGTGTGTGTGTGTGTGTATTTTCTTAAGTTTTTGTGGGTATTTATATATATGATATTCAGCTTTGTTCGGGTATTTTCCCACGTCATTATAGTTGTGCTTTTAAAGTTGTAGCGACGTTGTAGCCAGCCAATCAAGACAAAAAAAAGCTACAAAACAAATAGAAGATATTAGAAACACCAATTCAGCAGAACACAGCAAACTCCAAGACCAAAAACACAGACCAAGACTCCCAACCAATCAGGATGAAGAAAAAACCATTCTAACACACTAGTAGGCTAGCACCAAATTTAAAACAGAAACGGCTGCAAAGCCTGACACACAGACGAACCCAATACAGAAGCCTGATGATGGCAGATGAGATTCTGCTGAAACGTCGCTACAACTTTAAAAGCACAACTATATTCCAGATGAACATGTTAAAACTTTGTAAGTCTCCTATAAAATTTCTCAAAGATTTTTAAATCTTCCAAAGAACAGACATTTTCTCAAACAGGATTCTTAGCGTAACCCCTGATTTGCATTAAGGATCAATTTCAACATTACCTGAGAATCTCAACCAAGAATGAAATGTAAAAAACTGATTTATAGTCCTTGTGGCCATGGAGATAAGCTACTTGCACATGATGTCTCTTTTGTATTTACCCTAGTATGTATTGTTTGGCCTATCATATTGTGAAACAAAATACTTTAGAGAAGTCTCATTTTTTGAAGCAGAGGATTACTAGATGAAAAGGGATGATCTCATTAGCTTCATTGCTGGTGTTTTTGTTATACCGTGTTTCCATGAAAATAAGACCCACCCTGAAAATAAATCCTAGTCTTATTTTTGGGGGGTGGGTCTAATATAAGTCCTACCCCCAGAATAAGTCTGGGGGATGGGCATGGCCAGCAAACGAGGCGGCAAGTGTGTGGGGGCCAACAGTGTCCAGTAGCAGCTGCAGCCCACCGGCCCCTTAGCACAATGCAGATAAGTCCAAGCGCAGAGGCAGAGGGGGGAAAGACAGATGATCTGGACCAGGGGTAGAGAAACTTGGCTCTTTTATCACTTACGGACTTCAACTCCCAGAATTCCTGAGTGAGCCATAAAAGGATCCCCATCCCTGGCCTACTGGTTTTTCAGTTGTGGGGGAAATCAATTTTTGACTTGAATGGGACTGTTTAATATACAAATGTAGGACATATTTTTAGCCCCACATATTTGTCCTACATTTGTATATTAAACAGTCCCATTCAAGTCAAAAATTGATTTCCCCCACAACTGAAAAACCAGTAGGCCAGGGATGGGGAACCTTTTATGGCTCACTCAGGAATTCTGGGAGTTGAAGTCCATAAGTGATAAAAGAGCCAAGTTTCCCTAACCCTGATCTGGACATGTTGCGTGGCTGCCTGGCTCATGGGAGGCTCGTGGGAAGCTTGCGCGGTGGCACTGGCAGCAGGTGGAAGCAGAGGCATGAGGGAGGGGGGAGGCAGGTGATCTTAACACCCCACGTGGGCAAGCTGAAAGACAGTGGGACAAAGTGGGTGAAGTGTTGGGATCAAGTGCCTCCCCCCTTGTGCCTGTGCCTCTGCCTGGCTCTGTCACGCACTTTTCACCCAGAGGGAGATGAAGGTTTGTCAGCTTGCAAAAGGGATGCTTTGAAAGGGAGCCGATTTTCAAACCAGTTATGTTTCCATCAAGTTGTTGTACATTTAGCCCACACAACTATCTTGGGAATTAATCTTATGGGTTACTTCATCAGATTCTTTGCTGAAGTGAAATTATATTCATAGCATTCTCACAATCTGTCAAGAAAGCTATTCAACTAAAAAATGAGATAAGTTTAGTCTCCCAAGTATCACTGTATATTGATTTGATTGTCCTTTCCCCCTTTTTGAAAATAGGGGACTATTTGCTCTCCTCAAGATGCCTGACATTTTTGGTTTTCCAAAATTTCTCAACAATTGATACATAGATACTCAGTTCCTTCAGTATCCTGGCATATAGATTTAACCTTATTCAAATTCAGTTAATGCTTGACTATGTTTTATTAGTCTTAAGCATCAATCCTACCTCTTTATACAGTTCTTCACAACTGCTTGATGAAACGGATATCCTCTTTTCACAGAAAAACATACCTAAACAAGAATTGAATAATTCCATTTGATTTTACTGTTAACAATCTGTTGTCTTGACTGAATCACTAGAGAGCCAGTTAAACTGATAACCAGTTCAGTGTAGTGGTTAAGGTGCTGACCTAAGGAGACTGTGATTTCTACGTCTACCTTACACATGAAAGCTAGCTGGGTAAATTTGAGCCCTTCACTCACTCATAGTCCATCCCACCCCATCCTCATAGGGTTGTTGTATGGAAAATAGGAGGAGAAAGGGTGCTGGATATGTTCACCATCTTTAGTTATTTGCAAAAGTAATAAAGGATACAACAAACAAACAAATAAAACCATCTATTTTTCAAACAATTATGCTTCTTATAATTTTTTATAGGATAGTGCAGTGATTGTTAATTCTGCAAATTGAAGAAAAAAATGCCTTGAACTTGCTCTGTTTAATCATGCAGGGTTATTTGAAGCAATAAAAACATTAAATGCTATCCCAACTGGGTTTAGATCAATGACTGGGAAACTATGGAACAGTTCATTTCCTTAAAGCTCCCTCCCTCCCTCTCTTTCCTAAGACTTGCTAGCCCACTTAAGTCCACATACTCTAGTATTAATCTCATAATTTTTGAGAAATTGGAGGCTGGAATGATTTGCTGTTCTGTTTATAGCTGGAGACAATATCTTGGAAGTTGTACTCAAAACTGAATAGAAATGTGCTTGAGGTTGTGTACTGTTCGTTCCTTGAATTAATGCATTTTTTCATTTTATGAGGAGAAAAAATGCTGCAGTCAAAATGAAAAGAAAATACTTTGTGAACAGATCTTGAAAAACTTGTAAGTTTCCAAGAGGAAGTGGAAAACAACCTTGAAATATAATTTTAATATTTTTAATAAATAAGGGATAGTGTTGATTATGCTATTAATTACCCCTTCCATTTACAAACTGTGCTGAAATTTATAAGCCTTCATTTATTGCAAGTATATTTGAGGGCCATCTGCTGGTTAATTGTTGCAAATGCAACAAATATTTTGCACAAAACAAAACAGGAAAACAATTCCCCATTTTAAGGGAAATAGCAGATTTTACTTAGAAAATTTATGCAGAAATAAAAAGGTTCAGATACATGCTGCCCATGTGTCTAGAAACTTCAATGACCATCCTCTTAAATTTTCCCCCCATCATCAAACATTTGACCAACTCAGCAATTACTAGTTGGCAATCTGGTATCATACTTCACTTCCAGCAGGCATTCCAATAGATCCCATTGATTGATAATAGGGGATTCATGAAGATCTACTGGAAAAAAAGTGAATTTCTTTTAATAAAGCTTATTTGTTGTTTCCAGGCTTCCAGTTATCTCACACTTTCCTCTAGTTTTAAATTTATTTCCATGGTGACTGGGAATGCTGGAAATTGTACCCTACACAATTGAATGATGCTGTGTTGAGAAAGGCTGCAGTACAAACTGCCTTATACCTTGTCACATGGAGGTAGCCATCGTCATCTGCAAAAGTTGGAATTTGAGGACTGTAGCATGCGCTTAACCCAGTGTATCCCCGGAAGTGCTTTTGAGGAATAATCCCAATGTTCTCTTTATATTCCAAATAGTGAACAAATGAAAGAACTGGAAACAGCTGAAATGCTGAAAGGCTCCCTCACAGCTGACCAGCAGATCACTCTCATTAGTGGCTGCACAGATTTAAAAGAAGCTGTCAAAGGTGCCATTTATGTTCAGGTGAGTCCATGACGATCCAGTGGAATTCACATGAAAGAGATTTTGTGAGTTAATCTTACCTTTCATATATGCTGCAAAACATCAATAACTGTTCTGTTCATTTGAACTGTTTCAGTTAAAGATAGTCCTTGGCTTAATGGAGTCTGCTCAGCATGGTGGTAAATTGTGATGGTCGTAAAATATAGAACCTTTCACTCAAAATACAGAAAAGAAAAGTTTAAGCTATTAAACCAAATCAAAGCAAAATTTAAAGCACGGTCCTAAAGTAGACATATACAGGAACTTGGCTGAATAGGTGTTTGTAAAATTTATTCATTCATACATAAAAAGGTAAAGGTTCTCCTTGCACACACATGCTAGTCATTTCCAGCTCTAGGGGGTAGTGCTCATTTCCGTTACATGCCAAAAAGCCAGCGCTGTCTGAAGATGTCTCCGTGGTCATGTGGCCAGCATGACTAAATGCCAAAGGGTGCACGGAATACTGTTATCTTCCCACCAAAGTGGTCCCTATTTTTCTACTTGCATTTTTACATGCTTTCGAACTGCTAGGTTGGCAGAAGCTGGGACAAGTAACGGGAGCTCACTTCATTATGCGGTGCTAGGGATTCGAACTGCCGACCTTTCTGATCGACAAGCTCAGCATCTTAGCCATTGAGCCACCATGTCCCTTCATTCATACATGCATACATTCAAATTGTACATCTGGCCATCTCAACCAGTAATTCTGTGTGATGAACAAAATAAAGTTAAAAAAAATCTACAGAAATACAAACATTAAAATAGATAGCAGCCCAGAAAATATAATTCCTATAATCACTTACACAACCAAAAACAAGTCTGTTCACATACTCAGGGGACCCTGAGCCAGGACTTCAGGACTTCACAAAAGACCAACAAGTTTGGGTCCATCTTTATCTAAAATTTCGATCTAAAAGTGAACATCATCCTTCCAGAAATCAGATTGCCTCCAACCCTGCTGGCTCTTTGTAATGATTTGAACACCTGATTTTGTGCCAGTCAGATTTTTTGTGATAGAACTGTCTCCTGGCTGTATTCATGGCTGTATTTTATGATTTTTCATTAAAAAAAACAGAAATCATTCATGGCGGCTGCATGTTTTAATTTTTTATATATGTATATATTTTTGTGTATGTAAATCACCCAGTATCATGTATTTGAGACAGGCAAGCTATATATATATATATTTGTTTTCTTAAGTTTTCGTGGATACTTACATGTATGGTATTCAGCTTTGTTCGGGTATTTTCACACGTCATTATAGTTGTGCTTTTAAAGTAGCAATATTTCGGCAGAATCTCATCTGCCATCATCAGGCTTCTGTATAGTGTTCGTCTGTGAGTCAGACTTTCACAGCCGTTTCAGTTTTAAATTTGGGGCTAGCCTACTGCTGTGCCAGAATGGTGTTTTCTTCATCCTGATTGGTTCATGCCCTGCCATATACATTGGACAGACCAGTAGAATAAGTACCCGCCTGGATGAACACAAAAATGCAGTAAAAAAGCTGGAACACACTTCCTCACTAGTCCAACAAATGAAAGCCACAGGTCATAGTATCAACTTCAATGGCACCAAAACCCTAGCCACTATAGAAAACCCTAGCCACAGAATTATCAGAGAAGCCATAGAGATTGAAAAAAGACCTGAAAGCATGATTAGAAGAGATGATTCCACCAGACTGTCAATTATTTGGAAGCCTGCACTCACAAACAAAAAAATCTCCACACCACAAGCCAGGCAAACACCTGGGCACAAACAGATCCCCCCTGATACCTCCAGCTCAAACACACCCCAACCAGGCACCCAGATGAAACCTAGCTTCCTAATAAATGATAGCCATCGATTTACTTGGAGCCAAGCTGCGCTAAAAGCCTCCAATACAGAAAGACAATGTTGCCAGCCAATCAAGACAAAAAAAAGCCACAAAACAGACAGAAGATATTAGAAACACCAATCAAGCAGAACACAGCAAACTCCAAGACCAATAAACACAGTCCAAGACTCCCAACCAATCAGGATGAAGAAAAAACCTAGCCCCAAATTTAAAACTGAATTGGGCTGTGAAAGTCTGACTCACAGACGAGCACAATACTGATGATGGCAGATGAGATTCTGCCGAAACGTTGCTACAACTTTAAAAGCCCAACTATAATGACGTGGGAAAATACCTGAACAAAGCTGAATGCTGTATTGATGACATGTACCACTAGAGGGGGCAATGTGCTAAAAGTTAAAGCTAAAGAAAATGATTGTTAGGTGACAATTTTCATTTGCTTTTGGCATATTTCTTGGGCTAGAGCCCTGGCTTAATTTTAAGACTTCTTCAATATAACTTATTTTGCGTGTGTGTGTGTGTGTGAGAGAGAGAGAGAGAGAGAGAGAGAGATATTTGTATACCATAACAAAATATCAGTGATATCAGTCTTCTCTTTCCTTCTCCCTTGTTTTCACTAAGACACCATGGATATATGTCCAAGTTGCTTATTTTGCAAGTCTAGAAATGTTTGATGCCTTTTCCATCTTCCAGGATTTATTTATTTTTTTTCTATTTCCCAGTCAGGTATCTAGTTCTGGGATTCTCTAGAGATTTCTCATTTAAATCCTAAGCAGGCCCAATGCTGATTATGTTCTCAGTTCAGACAAAGTTGATCAGTACTGCCACCTGCTAAAACTACTTTTGGTTGACTTGGCTTTTTAATCATTTAATTGATGGGAGTAGTTAATGTCAGGTACAATCTAATCAGTTTTTACTATCAATGTGACATAAGAAGTTGGCCTTAATATCGTTGGTTGAAATGAATAGGATTTCATGGGGAGAAATGACAAAGTCATTTGGTGATTCAGCCAATGGTCTACTGCAACATGAACCTGCTATTTGTGTTTCTGTAATAAGAAACAAATGGATCCTATGAACAGTCATTAAATGAGACACATTTCTGAAGTTCTGATATACTTTAGGTCAACTTCTCCTGTCTGGTCCCTTCCTACAGCTAGCCTCATCCCGTTAATTTTGGCCAAGCTGCCTAGCTAGGATGGGGATTGTAATCTCAGGACATCTTAGTTGAGGAGGGCTACCATAGGTATTATTTCTGGTGGTTCGCTGAAGAAGAATCAAACTCCCAATTTTCTCCTTAATCTTATGAAATCATATCTACATTGCAGTCAGCAGTTGTCGGCTATGTTGCATATTGGTATATTTATTAAAGTTTTATTAGAAGGATTCCTTCTTTTTAACGAATGATTTCTTCTACATTTCTTTCACTTGTATTGTAAAGCTCTTTCAAGCATTCACTACACATAGATGTAGCGAATGAATCCTCTCTCTTGCACATTTGACACTAGGCTCACATTCCTATATCAGTGTGCTATATGCAGCATTGTCAAGCTCCTGTGACATGGAGGAAAGACATTACAATAGTGCAAATATCTCTTTAAAGACTGAGAATCACTATTTGGTAATAATTTGTGCTGAATATCTTGAATATAAATATCTTGCTTCCTTCCCTCCCTTTCAGTGAGAGGCTAGATTCACAAACCACATGAAGCTGACATTGGATTGTGATTTGTTAAACAAGCCAGTTGGCTGGATTTATTGATAGATTTATAAAACCCACTAGCCCAAAACCAGACCCCTAATGGCAGGTAGAATCAAGGTCCTCCCTTAAATATTTGAATGCTGTTTGAGAATTTTACACTAAGAAATAGATTAACTCATTTAATGTAACAGTGAAATAAAAGCAAATGCATAGTTCTATTTCCAAAGTCTATTATCCTACCTTTACTTTTGAAAACCAAAGAATAGAATGTTTCAAGTTAAAAAAAAAGGAATATTGAATTATTACACACAAAAGAGAAAAACTGTCTTCAGAGTATAAATAAGGTTAAAGAATACGTATTAAAAAGTTATTTCAGAATTCCATGGAAAAATTTACACTTTAGGGTTTGACCTCATTACCCCTTAAAGATTAAGTCATAAAATCAAGGTGATTGTGTGCCAGAGAGAACCAGAGTAAACATCTTGCATGTAGTATTTGTCTCTGGCTTCTGCAGAGCAGACAATTGGAGCCAATAAAGCAAATCATGTGCTACTTGGAAGACAAAGAATGAAATAATCCACAAAATCACCAGCCAGTTTGAATAAGATAAAATTTCTTTATGACTTCAGATGGATGAAAAGTAATGTCACATGCCAAAAAGCAGTGTACTTCAGCACAGTAATACCTAGTAGCTTTTATAAGATAACACATATGTCTTTGTTATTTTTAAGGAAATATTGATGATTCAACAGGTGCTGTTGGCTTCATTACATTTGATCAATATATTTTCTTTATAAATATATAAATATTTATAAATATATAAAGAATATAAATATTCTTTATCAAATTCGTGACTCCCGAAAAATTTGAAAATACTTTTGCCAAATGCATTCTAGTTGTCTAAAAAAATGTTATCCATTGGAACTGTAATTTTTATTTAGCAGATGTTATATTTATGGAGAGGAAAAGTATATAACAATATGGTAAAAATAACATTTAATCTTAAACAAATTTATTTCTTATCCTAGCCTCAAACAGTTTTAGGAATATAGTTTCTAGTATGTCACTCTGGCCAAATTTTTGCCACTAAACTTTAATTTTTCTGTAGTTTTACAAAAATTATGACCATCACCACTAACAACAAAGATTAAATCTCAAGTGTAACCATGTTTCATGTTTATTGTCTGGGGGACAATGCATTTTTAAAAATCTTAATTATTTCTACTAGAGTATATTACATATTTCTCCAATATCCTCCAAAATATTCAACTGAGATAAGTGATTTATTCCCTAGTTTAGAAATCCTGATTAATTCATTGTAAGCAATTGTTTTATTTGTAGATTATTTTTACATTCAGTTCTTGGTTAATGGCTGAAATGGACTTAAAGGGAATGCTATAAAAGAATTCTCAGCAAGCTTATCAGATGTAAATCTCTTCCATACTTTCTGTTAAAAGAGCTTGTTGTATTAATGTAATCATTTCACGTAATATTTAATTATTATTTTTAATTATGTGGATATACACCATATAGATTGTGCTTTTATTTGAAATACTTAGTTGATATCAAGTTGTGACAACTCTTACACAGAATATATTAAGAAGAAACATGTTTCCAATCAACAATCTATCATTTTCTATTCTCTTATCGTTTGCATTGTTTTTGACCCAGTTTGGAATTGAATTAAGTGTAACTAAAATAAATTTTAGCCTTTGGTTAAAATTGGTTAAAACCTTTTCCTTTACTAAGACATTTTGAACAACTACTCATATGAGATCTAGTATATATCTAAAAACTACAACCGGTAAAATTACTTTGATAGGTACATCACAAAACATATTTGTGAAGACCCAAACAAATCCATTTAGATTAGACTCATCTGGGTGGGGGCATGTATGAAAAATAACTCAAAGCCATGTAGCTTTCATTGTGGTGTTTAGAGTCATGGTATACTTACAGCTTTGGTATATGATTTGTTTTAAATTGCATACTTTTTCATAATAAAGTGGCTGTATATAGAGTTTTAATACAGAAGTGAAAGGCAATCATTTCAACAGCAAGTTGCCATTGTTACAAAGGAATCAAATGTCCTAATTAGGGATGTTGCAAGGGAAGTTTTAGAGATTCTGTTAAAACCGAAAGGTGCATTACAGGGTCCTTACTGACATTTTAGAGGTCAGTTAGAGCTCTGAAATGAAGGGTTTCTGTACAAATGAGAAATGTAATCCTTGTCACTAAAGAAATGGGCAAACCTATATTAGAGTCCTTTAAAAAGCACTCAGGCTTATCCTTGTAAAGATCTAGCTGTTAAAACTGCCTTTTCCATTTGTGAATAGGTTCTACAGTTTTGTAGCTTTTCATGCATTATGCAACCCATGATTAACAGCAGATCAGAACTTAATTTAGTTCTTCAAGGAGTCAGTCTCACAAAAGAACATAAATCCATCCCTGAGGACAATTACTTTTATTCCATTCAGTCCAACAAATTGAATACAATTGTCTCTCCATCAGAGAAATTCTTTGCAAATGCTCTTGTTCAGTGACTTTGCATAATTTTTGCAGGCTTGAGTTACTGAAGTATTCAGCTTCCCCTGGGTGATTATCACCAAATCTGGGGGGAGAAATGGCTTTGGGTTTCAGGTGGAGAATTTCATAAAAACGCTACTCAATGCCACTCATTTATTTGTGTGTACAAATATCCTCACAGCCTTCCAACCCTGTGACTTTGTTATAGAAGTATTTGAAAGCAATCTTCCCTTTTGCCACAATGATCCAGCAATTAGGAGAAAAGCAAAGGTTTTTGTTTCAATAGTAACAGGATGTATTACAATTTGTCAACAATACTAGTGAAATAAATTACAGGCCAAACTTGTAAACCTTTCTAAGCACTGCATAGCTTGTGTTCCAAAAGCATCTAATTGTATTGAAATATTTGTGAAAGGCTCCCATTATATATTTTAATATACCTATTTTGTATTCTAGGAATGTGTACCGGAGAATGTAGAACTGAAAAAGAAGATTTTTTCTCAATTAGATCTAATAGTCAATAATGATACTATCCTAGCTAGTTCAACTTCGACTCTTTTGCCTACAAAATTATTCACTGGATTGAAGCATGTGAAGCAGTGTATAGTTGCACACCCTGTAAGTATCTCAAGGTATTTTGGAGATATGTTTTTTTCAAGCCTAAACGGGAAGTCAAAGGAAGAGAAATATGACTTTCATGAAATTTTTGCATGTGGTATGTGAAATTTTCAAGAGGGTATCATTCTGAAATGCAAACTTACAAAAAAAATGAGGGCTCACATTAAATCCTTGGAGACAATAGTTTTACAAACTGCCCTCGATATATGATCAAAGAATGGCACACAATTGATTTATAATAAATATATAGAGCAGCAGCATTGTAATGAGGAATGTTTAACAACATTTGGTTAAAGTTTGTTACAATAATTGTCAGAATGCATCATGGAGATCTACTCTATAGTTTGCTTCATTGTCCTTTATATTCTTCTTAAGATTCTAGGCTTTGGCAGCTTGATTCTGATGAGAATCAGATCATGTTGCTCCTTTGGCTTTAAAATTACTGTAGGGTT
This sequence comes from Notechis scutatus, assembly GCF_049901735.1. Taxonomy (NCBI): domain Eukaryota; kingdom Metazoa; phylum Chordata; class Lepidosauria; order Squamata; family Elapidae; genus Notechis; species Notechis scutatus. The sequence continues at coordinate 20,231,310 of NC_142013.1, read as the reverse complement.
GCCTGGTCAAATAATAGATCTATTAATATGCTTTCTCTCTCTCTTTAAATGGTGATGTCAAGGTAAATCCACCATATTATGTGCCGCTTGTTGAATTAGTTCCTCATCCAGAAACAGATCCCTCTACAATGGAGAAAACCTATGATTTGATGAAGACTATAGGACAATCACCAATTAAATTAACAAGAGAGATAGATGGATTTGTTCTGAATCGACTTCAGTATGCTCTTATTAGTGAAACATGGAGACTCGTTGGGGTATGTATGATTTTTATTCTGCTTCTGACTTCTTCAATCTACAATTTATGACTTAAAATTTGGCATACATATTGCACTAAGTTTTGGTTTGTTTAACTGGATTTGTTGAATAAGCCACAATTAGCATTGTATGTAAAGCACTAAACCATAAATAATAGTTTACAAAGATTGACTGAGTCTATAGTTTATACCAAATCACTATTAAATAAAACCACATCATGGCTTAGTATGATATGCAGACCTAGTCTTATAGTATATTCTTATATATAGTTACTTAAAATATATATGGGACTTACTACAAGCTAAGTATAACATTGCAGTCAGAAGTAAGTCTTAAGGAACTCAGTAAGACATCCAATAGGAGTTTCATTGATCTAATGGCTTATCAATAAGATTGATTGATTAATAAACAGACAGATAGGATTGCACTGTATATCTTAATTGTTTTCTATATGTTGCCTTTGAGCTTTGTCAGGTAGAAATGTTGGAGACTCCAGAACCACAGCTGAGGGAAATACATAGTTATTCTTTGCTAATCTGGAACAGGCTAGCGAGTGTGAGATCAAGCTGGTTGCTGGATAAGAGAGCACCATATGCTGTGAACGTTAGGTCTAATATTACTTTTCCTGTATAATTAAGTTTGTGGAGTAGAGGGAAGAATTGATCAAGAGAGAACCGGTGGCAAAAATAAATACATTACTCATTAAACATAAATTCTTTAATAAACACAATATAATTCTGCATTAAGTATAATAAAATTAAAGTAGTTAACATGACTAACAAGTCAAAGTAATATTCATTTCATAATATAACAGCTTTAAGATTTTTTTTTCATATTCATCTTCTGTTGACATAATGATGAGAAGTTCGATTTTGTAGTTAACATGCTAAAGCTAAAACATGGAAAGAAACAAATACGTTTTAAACATGAAAATGAAAACATTAGAAAAAAATCCAAAATTCTTAATCTGTTAAATTGTTACTGAATTGAGGTTTCTTCTTTTATGTTAATTTCAAAGGGCATTTTCAAATACTTGTGCAGGAGCTAATTTTATTCCATGTTGCTTGAGTACTCTATTTAGTTACCTGTTTATACATATGCTATATGTATGTTCCAATTTCTTGCCTTGTTTTCTCACATTGCCATTTTGAAGAGATTGTTTTAGTAAGTGTCATGTCTTAAAGGATTGGTTTAATTATATTGATAACTTTCCATTCTGGGCTTAGCCTGTTTCAAGTAAAATGACTTTCAAATGACTTTCAAATGCTAATAAGATTAGGACTGTAGAACAGGGGTCCCCAACCACCGGTCCGCGGACCGGTACCGGTCCGTGGAACAAGTCCTACTGGGCCACTGGTTTGGCTGCCGCCATCTTGATGAAAAGTGCTTCCGTGAGCTTTTCCGGTAGAAAGCTCACCGGAAGCACTTTTTCATCAAAAAGATGGCGGCGCCAGCTAATGCCGGTACCGGGCCGCGCCATAAAAAAGGTTGGGGATACCGGGCCGCGGCATAAGAAAGGTTGGGGATCATTGCTGTAGAACATCAAATACTCTACTCAAAAGAGTAGAAAACAGAAAGCAGAATTTTAGCCTTATCAGTTAAATTTGCAATCAAATTAAGGTCAGAAATTGTTGAAGAACCATTTAAAGCATGGCCATTCAGAACTGAATACTTTAACCAGATTGAGATAATAAACTGTTCATGATTGCTCATGAGTGAACCCCAATAGGTTCTTTCTTACCAGAAGACCTGTTCCTTGATTTTGGAACTTTTTAAATCTTAACTCTCTAAAGTTGCTAAACTTGTGGGAGAGTTTTGAGTTTCTTTTAACAAAAGGGAGCAGCCACTGGTCTCATAAAGTAAGTGTGAGCCAGCATATGGCATACCTTTAGTTCAGGACTCTATGAAGTCTTTATGCTATTAGTCCAAAATCATTTTGGGATGTGGGCTTTTCCAAAGGAGATATAATAAGGTTATTTTCTTTATAGTGATACAATATAAAGCCATAGCAACATTCTATATAGCATTTCTAGACATCAGTTTTGAATTTGATTCACTATGCAGAATTAAACTTCATTTAAAGAAAATGGTTACACGTGCATACCTTTCTTCTTTACCAATTGTTAAGAATGATGGAAGGAATCATAATATTCACAACAATTTTGAAATCTGTGAATTGTAAAATTTCGGTTGGATTTAGTCTTTTAAAAGTATAAACCCAGAACGTTGAAAATTTCTTAAGAGGCAGTGCTAATAGCTTGTAAGAACATGTTTACCTGAAGAATATGTGCCAATTGTAATACTGTTTCACATCTGTTCCCAACATACTTATATTTCCTGCAATTATCATTACATACAATTCATGAGAAAACACTATTAGAAATAAACTGCAGTTTATAGAGTGTGTGTGTGTGTGTATGTGTTTCTGTTCTTAGTTTGGGTCCACAAAGTTACTCCTGTGTCCTCTGGGCCTCAAAATTATTAAGCATGACCAATGGCTCCTGAAATGTGGATAAAAAACACACAGATTTTATATCAAGATGATGCTATAAATTATTAGCATGGAAATCTTCTGATTTGTGTCAATTTCTTAACTGTCTTAAATGGAGTCTGTCTTAAATGTTTATTATAAACTATTCTCTTGTTTTTTTGTTCTTGACCAATGGGAAATAAAGGAAGATATAAGGCACTTAGAGCCTCATTTTTATTATTATTAGAATGTTGGAATAATTTCTTTGGTATTTTACGGAAATAAACTTTTGTGGGTATGGATGAGGTATGTTACGTGTTAATTCCACAGATTTTTCAGGAGTTGAAAGGCAAGCAATGGATTTAATCCTGGTTTTAATTATGGTTCACCAGAATGATCCATCTTCTTACTCTGGCTAATGACCTAGGGTTGTTTTTTTTTTTTTTTTTTTGGGGGGTTGGTCATAGACTAGTTTATGAATTCAAGAAATAAGCCATTATTATTCCATTCATTATAGCATAATACTGCATAAGTCATACCAGTATGCCTTGCATAAGAAACTATGGTTTAAAATTTTGCATCATAGGTGATTGCAGCCAACTGTAAGTACATGAAGAAGTAATGTTTATAGTTTATGTATTAGCCGTGTAATTTCAACTTTCGAAAAAAAAATCTTTTGAAAAAGCCATGTAATTTCATCTTTTGAAAAAACAACTGTATTAACAGTTTAAATAATGGGGAAAGGATGTATATAGGTTATGCATTTCCTCTGGGTGTTTTGAAGCAATCAGGCTGGATCTGTAAGTTTATCACTTAACTCTCTGATTCATATTAGATATGATTGTGGTTCTCCAATTATTTCTGAAATGTAACTCCACCACAGGCCATGCTGACTAGTGCTGGAAATTCAGCAATGAATCTGTCGCTATTGCAAAGACACAATAGAGGTATTCAACTAATGCACTATATGATCTGGGTTTTTCCAATTGTAAAAAATGTGTTGTTCAGAACACTGCCAGAAGAAAGAATATAGCAGAATTTCTCCACTATAGCAATATAGCACCTATACTTACATACTGCTTCATGGTGCTTTACAGCACTCTGAATGGTTTTCAAATGTCAGCACATTGCCCCCAACAATCTGGGTCCTCATTTTACCAACCTCAGAAAGATGGAAGGCTGAGTCAACCTGGACTCGGTCAGGATCAAACTGCTGGCAATCGGCAGAGTTAGCCTGCAATAATGCATTCTAACCACTGTGCCACCACGGCTCCTATATTACTAAGGACTACATGTGATCATATATTTTGCTACTTAAATCCTATTATGAAAAGATTTTCACAAAAAGATGGGTATGATGGGTTATTTATGCCATTGTTTCTGGAATGAATCTGTGATCAAGTTCCTATAATGTTTAGCACTATGAAAAATGTAGACTACAAGTCTTCCATTACTGCTTATATTGATGTATATATGATGTTCTTCCTTTTGATTGTTTTTCATCTTACTTTTTCTGTTTAATGCGGTCTCCCTGTATAATCTGGTCTTTGTTCAGAAGACATAAAAATATTTGATTTTCTTGCCAAGAACATAAATTCTAAACTGAAATTATTGTAAAAACAATACATTTAAAAGTATCTTGTTGGGAAGAGCTTTCAAGAAACAGGCAGATGAATCTGAATAGGGAGACTTGTCCTATCTTGCTTTTTGGGTGTGCTGGTTTGCTAGGAAATGTATCCCCTGGATGTTAACTGAGCTTCAAACAGCACCTCATTGTCATGCTACGTTGGAAACTGGGAGTTGCCTCTTAATAAACCTAAGGAGCTGGGCATGTTTAGGCCATGCTGATTGCTTTCCAACCAATGTGTAATAACGTATATGGCAGTTGCATGTTCTGTAATTATCATGTTTGTCCATTTCCACCTCTGCATAATGCACATAACACACCCCACACCCCAGTTGAAAAGGTTAATGTCCTACTGCAGTGGAAACTGGTATTTTATATGATGAAAAGTCAAGCTGCAAAATATCAATGATATTGCATCATTTTTCCAAGGGCTAGTGGCAGGCAGACAATATTGTAGCATTACGGTGCAAGCCCCCCTTTTTGCATCATAGCCTCACATTCATGACTACGAAGAGCAATAGCAATAGCACTTAGACTTATATACTGCTTTACAGTGCTTTATAGCCCCTCTCTAAGCGATTTACGGAGTCAGCATATTGCCCCCAATAATTTGGGTCCTCATTTTACCCACCTCAGAAGGATGGAAGGCTGAGTCAACCTTGAGCCTGGTGAGATTCGAACTGCCAAATTGCAGGCAGCTGGCAATCAGCAGAAGTAGCCTGCAGTACTGCACTCTGACCACTGCGCCATCATGGCTCTTGAACGCAAGGTTGCTTTTGTCCTTCGGACCATAAGAGCAAGATCTCACAACACCGTTGAATATGAATGCAGGTAGTTCTCGACTTATGACCACAATTGAGCCCAAATTTTGTGTTGCTAAGTTGTCACTTGAGTTTTGCCTCATTTTATGTTCCTTTCTTGCCACACCTATTAAGTGAATCATTGCAGTTAATAACACGGCTGTTAAGTGAAATCTGCTTCCCCACTGACCCTGGGACACTGCAACTGTCATAAATATGAGTCAGTTTGCCAAGCATCCAAATTTTTTATCACATGACCATGGAGATGCTGCAACGGTTTTAAGCGTGAAAAATGGCCATAAGTCACTTTTTTTAGTGCCATTTTAACTTCAAACAGTCACTAAGCAAACTAATGTAAGTTGAGGACTACCTGTATTATAAAGGGCCTGTGTTTCTAATTATGTCCAGGACTTCTATAATTTAGAAACCAATTTTATACCATGTTCAGGAAGGCTGCATAATTTATGGTTATTAAGTCATTTTGAGAGAAGCACTCACTGTCCTGCCAAAAATAAACTCTCCTTCAAATTGAACTCAGGTCATCTAATCATCCTTTTAGATTATGCCATTGATCCCTCCGCTCGCCAGGCACAAATCACTCAAAATCAGAGGTATAATTTTGTATGGTTTTCCCATTGGCAGCTAAACAAGTAAGGCACTCTATGCCTTCAGATAAGCTTGCTACGTCTAAAATAGCAACAAAATCCCTGCAGTTCTGAATTGTATTTTTTTTTATGTAGTTTTTTTAATAATAAAAATTGACATCTTTGCACCATCCTTCCCAGCCATCAGAAATAACCTGAGAGACCATATTACTCTGTAAAGCACCATGCAGATTGATAGACTCATCAACAATTTTTGTTCTACAATTAATTTTACCCTTTTGTTTTCCAGTATTTCCTATTCACAGCAGAGGTGGGATTCCAAAAAAATTACTACCGGTTCTGTGGTTGTGGCATAGCTTGGTGGGTATGGCAGGGGAAGGATACTGCAAAATCTCCATTCCCTCCCCACTTCAGGGGGAAGGTTACCACCGGTTTTCCAAACTACTCAAAATTTCTGCTACCGGTTCTCCAGAACTGGTCAAAACCTGTTGAATACCACCTGTGCCATAAGGGAAATTATAGAGTAAATTTGAATTCTCCCATTCTTTAACATTCCTAATTAATATTTTTTCTATGCAGGATGGAGTAATATCACCAGATGATTTAGACCTTGTGATGTCTGATGGCTTGGGAATGCGTTATGCTTTTATGGGACCTCTGGAAACAATGCACTTAAACGCCGAAGGTTTGTAACTGTTGCGATATATAAATGCAGACATTTCTGAACTCAATACAGTAGGTCTTGATCAACAATTTCTGTTACTATCATGATGACATCAAAACGGTGACACATGTGCGGTAATGTGCAAATGTTGGGATTATTAACTGGCATTGTGACACCTGATGCAAGTGCATAAACCATAGCATTTCCATGAACAGATATGTGCAGTCATTTTGTCCACTCCCCAAAGTCATGATTACATCAAGAATATTCTCATTCTCTTTCTCTCTCTATATATATATGTGTATATACACACACAGATACATATATACCACACGATGTCAAACTCACGTCGTCATATCGTCGTCATGTGACGTATCGCGACTTTTCCCCCTTCGCTAAACCGGGTATGGGCATAGTCAGTGTGTGATGCATCCAGACCACCGGCCATGAGTTTGCCACCCTGATATATACACATACATACATACACGTAGTCCTCGACTTTCAACATTTCATTTAGTGACCGTTCGAAGTTACAGTGGCATTGAAAAAGTGACTCATGGCTGTTTTTCACACTTACAACCATTGCAGCATCCCCATTGTCAGGTGATCAAAATTTGGATGCTTGGCAAGTGGTTCATATTTATGACAGTTGCAGTGTCCTGGGATCATGGGATCCCCTTTTGCAACTTTCTGATGAGCAAAATTAGTGTGGAAGCCAGATTCTCTTAACAGCCGTATTATTAAGTTGAAAACTGCTGTGATTCACTTAACAACTGGAGCAAGAAAGGTTGTAAAATGGGGCAAAGTTCACTTTGTAACAGACATTTTAGGCTCACTCGTCATGTTGGTTGGAGCTATTTCTTGAAAAAATGTATCTGTTACACCATGTTTAAACATACTATTATTCTCCTGGCATGACTATAACTTTTGCATTAGCTAAAAATGATGGCAATTGCTCACTATCATGTGGTTTGGAAACGCCTGCCTTTCCAGTTCAAAGAACCACCATCTTTTTAAGGTTATTAATTTAAAACATTTTTCCATGACTTAAACTTAGTGATTGTGTTTTAGTTACATTTTAGTTCAATAGCTTTTATTATTTATTTATTAAATTTGTTTGTCGCACATCTCACTACGAAGTTTATTACCGTGTTTCTCCAACTATAGCCCCCCCCCCAATAGGAAGACCCAGCATGTTTTCTGGGCATAAAATGAAATTAATTAAGCCCCTCTCCCCAAATTTAGGCCTATTTTAAAACATGCTAAATGGGGCGAAGGGTAGACTTGCCGTTAGGAGCGCCCCGCGGGCAGCCATGCCTTACCACCAGCTGTCCCTAATGGGCGATCATGGTGGAACACGGAGAGCTCCCTACTCCTGCCAAGCACCTTTGCTGCAGACCCGGGACCTTCAGCACCCGCCGCTGTTCATTTCCCTTCTGCCCATGCCGCCACCGTGTTTGGAGCTGTCACTTCTACGTTTGGAGCACTGCCGCTGTTTGGAGCACCGCCGCCATTTGGAGCTGCTGCTTCAGCATTTGGAGCTACCGCCGCGTTTGGAGCACCGCCGCTGTGTTTGGAGCTGCCACTTCCGCGTTTGGAGCTGCCGCTTCCGTGTTTGGAGCACAGCCGCCATTTGGAGCACCACCGCTGCGTTTGGAGCTGCCGCTTCCGTTTTTGGAGCACCACCGCCGTTTGGAGCGCCGCTGCCGCTCCAAACGCACTCCAAAAGGCGGCAGCGTTCCAAATGTGGCAGCAGCGCTCCAAACAGCGGTGGCGCTCCAAACATGGAAGTGGCAGCTCCAAACGAGGCGGCAGCATGAGCAGAAGGGAAAGCAACCGCGGTGGGTGCCGAAGGTCTTGGGTCTGCAGCAAAGGTGTTTGGCGGGAGTAGGGAGCTCTCTGCGCTCCGCCATGAACACCCATTAGGAGCGGCTGGTGGTGAGACTACCCGCAGGGCGCTCTAGACGAGGATGCAAGGGGGGGAATTAAATCACCCAAAAAAAGACGACCTAGCTGTTCTTTCAGTGCTCAAAAAAATATAAGACCCAGCCTTGTTTTATGAGAAACACGGTATTTATTATTTGTAAAACTGAAGTCTCCCTTGTATACGGAAAGATCAAATATAAATTAAACAAATAAAAATAATAAACTTCCAACTGGTTTTTAGGGCCTAGAAGGAAACTTTGCTGTCTCACTCCCCTTTTCTAACAGGCAAACCCATTGTTCCTATTTAAATTTGACGAGCTGTCTCTGGTTTTGTGGATTTTGAAAATTTGTGAAATCTATTCCATATCATTTCCACATGCAGATAAGAGTTTTCTAAATTGATTTAACAAGAAATCATTTGAGTCTACTGGATCACTGAAGCTTTCTCAAGCCTCTTGTTCCATCCTCAACCAGCAAAAAATGTATTTTCTAAGTTGCATCATTATTTTGGAAGAAATAATGTAATATTTCTAATTAATAATGTAATTAAAACAGAGGTGGGTGGTTTGGTATCTTCCAGAAGTTTTTGCCACAGCTCCTACAATGTTCTACTTTGGAACATGTTGCTTGAGATTATGAGAATTATAAACTAAATAAAACATACTGTTGAAAACCACATGCTTGGATTTATGCAGACATGGATGCCTAGAAGAGGCATTGTTACATGTTTGCCTAACCATTTGAAAACAAATAATACTGTAGCCCTATTCAAAAGCCTCAGGTCTCTTCACCTAGAGCAGGGGTGTCAAACCTGCGGCGTCACATTGTCGTCACATGATGTATTACAACTTTTTTCTCCTTTGCTAAACTGGGGGTGGGGGTGCCCCCCCACATAGGTGTGACGCATCTGGCCCGCGGCCCGCGAGTTTGACACTCCTGACCTAAAGCTTCCCCAATCTATTTTTGTACAGAATGTTTGCTTGAATTTAATCTAATAAAAAATTTAAGCATTAGAATGTGCGCACACCCATACTCCATCCAAGAACATTGCTTAAAGTGATCATTCTGTGTATGTGTGTGTGTATAGATAGATAGATAGTTATGCGCCATGTCCTTATTAGAGCTGTAAAGAATTGTCTAGTGTCTCTCAGCCATTGGTGAGTTCTGTCTGCTCAAGGATGTTTAAATAACCATAGAAGACGATATTAGTCAATGCTTCTCAGTTTCAGAAAGTTTAAGATGCATGCTGGTTGTGGGGATTCTGGGAGTTGAAGTCCATACATTGGAAAATTGCTGAGATTGAGAACTCACGATGTGAGCAATTGATGAGGATCCTGCTTTAGATGGGAATAAATCCCAAGGATACCTGTGAGACTTACCTCAAAGTAAACAGGTACAGGAGCAGAGTTTCAGCTTTCATTTCATCTCTGTATCCATCAGTAGAATACTGTATGCCAGAAGCTTTGGGATAAAGAGCAAATGCCAACAGCAAGTCATTGTAAACAGAAAGAGAAAAGAAACATGAGAACAAAAAGAAACAGAACAAGGACAAAGGAAACTCACAGTGTTTTTCATAGGAAAAGGTAGTTTAAGGACACCCAACTGAATTAATACAAATAGTGGTGAGTACTGATTTTGTGTCCTGGAAATGGACATTTTAACATTTTGGCAGAGTGGCACTAAAACACTTTTAGTAAAAAAAAACCAAAAAAAAACCCCAGCAGTGCAGTGCTACTAAAACAATTTTCTCAGATACCCTATTACAGTATCATCATGAAACAACGGACCTCCTGTGCGTGGATCCAATCTTTTCAGGTTCCGCAGAAGTGGTAGGATTACCTGCTTGTTTTCAGCCTTCCCAAAAATATTTTAGGACAGGCTATTTGGCTTTTGACAACCAAAACCTTAAATAGCTTCACCTGAATTTGCTTTTTTAAATCTCAGTACAGTTCATGCAAACAGGAAATACATGTCATTAAAAATGCATAACCTAGGGTTTTAATTTTTTTTTTTAGCAAAAGTACTTTTTTCTAGTTTTAAAAAAAACAGATTACAATTGTGATCTTTATAATGTAAACAAGTAACAGCTTTAAAAGGCTTCTCGGCTGTTACTTAACTATAGCCATTTAAAAATGCTCTGAAGCTCATAATGTGCCATCACCCCATTGGAGCCAGAGTCTGCAGAGGAGGATGAGCTGGAGCTGATGGAAGAAGAGTGTGTGGCCTTGTTGTCTCCGGAGGAATGCCTGGGAGGAGCAGGATGAGGCAGCTTCCAGCCAGGAAAGGATTGCCAGCAAAGAAGAACAGGTGCAGAACGATCGAGAGAGGGGAGAAGAGAGGGAAGGAAGGCAGTGGAGCAGAGGGGTGATGGAACCCCAGTGACAAGCAAGGCCCGCTCCTTCCTGATCCCTGAGCGTGGAGAGGAGGCAGGGGCAGTGCAGGCCAATCCAACAACTTGGGAGGAGAGCACCCCACCCCTCTTCACAAGGCTCACCTGGGGAAAGTTGGAGCAATAAAGGGGAGTTAGAATTGTTCTCCAGCTTTTTCCATGACTCGGGTCATCACATAATGGCTAAAGTGTGTTGGGGAATTCTCATTAAACATCATTGCGTGTGTAAGCGGAAGCAACTAATATTTTTATTAGTTCTGCTGTTAATGCTTTAGAAAAACTTGGGAATTCTCTTTTTTCCATTTTGTTTCTGCAAAAATTGCAGAATATAAAAAGAGGCACAATTACAATTGAAAATCAAATGCTTTTCTGACCACTCTCTTAGAGATATTTTGAAATAGTATATCAATTGGCTTAATATATGACCAATAGATGTTTGTAGTCTATTCATGTTTACTCAGAGTGAACTCTTTACACTTCCATAAGTTTTAGTAAATAAATAGGCCAAAGATTGCAGACTTTTGGGCATATTTCTTGACATTAGGAGTAGGAATTTTCTTATATTCATACAGTTTGCTTTTTGGCATCTGTAGAGTCTTGATTTTACAGCCAGCCACTTACACAAATATGATTAAATATTTTTATAAATTAAATAACAAATACGTATACGTACATTAGTCACAAGTAACATTTGAAATAATTCAAACTTCCTGGAAGTAGCTGAAAAATGGGAGGTCCTTTTTTAAAATATTGATATGAATCTTTTCTAACATTTCATTAGCTGTCTTCCAATATTGGTCCTTTTATTTCCTGAAATACTGCAGCTCAATGTTTTTTGAACTGGATGCTACACAACCTTTGTTTTGGCTCTTCCCCCAAGAGTCAGCTTTGGTTTTACGCCATAGCAGCTGGGTTCCAAGTGGAACCCATTTCCCAGACTTGGCTTGTCCCCCAACATTCCCAGTCACCTAACAAATCTAAACTGCTTTGGCTTACACCATGGTCTAGCAGCTGATTTGTATGGCTCATTATGTCTACAACCTTTGGAGCAGGCAAACATGTCACCATGTGATCCACAAGATGTTTATATTTTGTTTGTAAAGGTCAAATTACAATAAAAATCTCCCCCCAAAATTTCCTGGAGGTATGTTTTCAATATGAGAAGATTTTATCATCCACAGACTGGCTTCCTCTTTCATTCTCAATGTCTTCCTCCTTCTTAAAAATAAGAAATTCATCACCTTGGAAGTGGGAAAAAGTTATATCTTGAAGGGTCTCATCCAGCTATCTGTCTGGTGGCCTAAGTGTCCCCAGTTCAGCCACTCTGATTTCAGGGGAATGGACCTGCTCTCGAGGAAATATTGCCAACCAGCAGAGAGCCATACCAGTTGGGGGACAAGCCAAGTATATGTATATGTAATAAACCAGAAAATTAACTCCCTTCTCCTGCTGGCTTTCTATTTTCATGTAGTTATTCTTGGTGACTGTCTATTCTTTTTAAGAATTGTTTGAAGTAGAAGGTGAATATTTGCTGTCTGCAAAATGGCCAGCTGTGACCCTTTAAGATCTCTCAGTAGTCAGCCCAGAAATGTGTCACTATAAAAGTTGAGCAGAGGAGCAGTTGTGTTTGGTGTGGGTTTCAGAAGGAAGGTGGTTTGTGTTCATTTGGGAAACTAAAACAGCCTAAACAGCCTAACACAAATATAAGAGTTACTGTTTTGCAGAAATAGGTTCACAAAGAGATGTAGTGGGGAATAAGAAGTTGTAGTTGAAGAAAAAGACAAGGGAGAAGTGGTATACTAAACTATGAGTACTAGTCTTTGAGTACTGATGGTGTGTTGCCAAGAGGCCAGGAGTTGTGTTGGCTCCCTTGGAGTTTTGGAGTCTAGTAACCTTGGTATACATAAAAGAACCTATGATGCTTATATTTCCAGAACCTTGAACTCTGGATTCTTCATCCAAACTCTGAATTTATCTTGATGTTTTGTCTCTGAAAATGGGAGATTAGTAAATTCTTTCTTCTGTTCACCTAATCCCCTCTTCCTGTTTGCTCTCCCGTTTGCAATCTCCCAAATGTTTTTTCTCTTAATGCTACTTAGGACTAAACTGTTGGCTAAGTATTCACTCCATCAATCAATTACCTGCAGCTTAAGTTCCTGTTTTTAATAGTATGTGGGAATGACTTTGGATGACTGGGCCCAAAGATGCTGCCTACAAAATGGTCAGATAAAACGGGGGCCCCATCACCAGGGGCGGAGAACGCCAACAGGGAAGAAAAAAAACACCAAGGCGGGGGTGGGGGGCGCGCCGCAGTTAGGTAAAAAAAAAAGAAAAAGGGGTTTGGCGAAAAAAAAAAACCAACAGAAAAAAAAAAAAAAAAAAAAAAAAAAACAACAAAAAAAAAGGCGGGAAAAATCCCCAAAAAAAACAAAACCCCAAACACACAAAAACACCTTCCCAAAAAAAAACAAAAAACCAACCCCCCCCCAAACCCCCCCCAAAAAAAAAAAAAAAAAAAACCCCCCCCCCCACCCCCCCCAACCCACGCGCCCCCCCCCCCCCCCCCCCCCCCCCCCCCCCCCCCCCCCCCCCCCCCTGAGATAAAAGACAGCATCATCTGCAGTGGCATAGTGCGTAGGATAAGATACTCAAAAGAGATCTTCCTAATTAGTTGGTAAAGGAGAGAAAGGTAGAATTGTTCTTCCAGATTTGCAAGATTCGATAATATAGCTTTACAACAAGTAGAATTAGCTCACCTGATTGGGTTTCCTGTCTGGTTTACCTGATGGAGCTCCAAACTCTATATTCTTTAAATAAGCAAATGTAGTAGTTCCTTAACAATAAGAAAAAAAGCAATTATCCAAACAACCCTCAAAAACAAAGCTCCTTTATATCTATTGACTGTTGTGTTTGCTTGTTCTGCTCATAAGCTCCCAGCTGCTTCTCTTCCCTCCAAAATAATGCTGGCTGAAATTATGAGTGTTATTAAACAGTCTGAACTTTTGAATCACTGAGATCAATCTCAAGAAAGAAGATTTTTGTTAAATGCAAAATACATCCTACTTGGAAACAAAGAAGTTCTCAAAGGATGGTATGGAATTGTTTTCCTTGGAGTTTCATTCTTTGAAAAGAATTAGCAGACAGCTGTTTGGAACCCCTAGACAGGAAAAAAAATTAATTCTAGCCAGTCAGTAATTCCTCTCAAATTCAGTGGTAGACTTGCTTTGTTTGGGAAACATTAAACAGTTTCCAATTCTCTTTCAGGAATGCTGAACTATTGCGATAGATACCGTAAAGGTATTATCCATGTCTTGAAAACCTTTGGACCGGTGCCAGATTTTGCTGGGGAAACAGAAAAGAAAATCAATGAGGTAGGCATACAAACTGAATATCAGACTGAATTGGCAAAATGTATCGGCTGCATTAGCATATTAGATGTTCTACGAATTTATCAATTTTGGGTTACCTTAGCAATAGCATTAGCACTTAGACTTATATACCACTTCACAGTGCTTTACAGCCCTCTCTAAGTTGCTTACAGTGTCAGCATATTGCCCCCAACAATCTATGTCCTGATTTTACCCACCTCGGAAGGAAGGAAGGCTGAGTCTGGTGAGATTTGAACTGCCAAATTGCAGGCAGCTGGCAGTCAGCAGAAGTAGCCTGCAGTACTGCACTCTTAACCATTGCACTGCTGTGGCACTGTGCCTTTTATTTGAGTTAGTTAATTTTTTTTTATCATTTTGTTATTTGTTAGCAGTCTTGTGCTTTGCTGTGTTGTTGACACACATAAACTTCAGCATATAGAATGCATTACAGCCAAATGTGCTTCTTTATATGCATTACATTGTTCCTATTGTCAAATGGAGGTTAAGAGCAAAACGGAAATATGACTGTGATTTTTAAGAAACAAAACCAACTTTTACTCTGCAGGTCCCCAAAATATGATATTTTGTTTTAGATAGAGATTATATATATGGTCCGAAGTGGGATAAAATGCTCAGGTTTGGTATGTTTTGATTGCACCATTTATTCAACACACGTGACTGTTATTAAATGAAATGAATTATCTTCTGTATTTAGCAAACATACAGGTAGTCCTCGACTTATAACTGCAATTGGGAACAGAATTTTTGTTGCTAAGAAAGAAGGTTGTTAAGTGAGTTTCACCCAATTATATTACTTATTGCCATGGGTGTTACGCAAATAACTGGAACTATTAAGTGAATCACACGGTTGTTAAGTACATTTACCTTCTCCCATTGTCTTTGCAATTGGAATGTCATAAACACGATCCCATATTCCAGGGACACTGCAATCATTGTAAATACATGCCAATTACCAAACACACTGATTTTGACCAAATGGCTGTGGGGATATTGAGACAGTCGTGTGAGGACCAGTTGTAAGTTACTTTTTTGAGTGCTGCTATAAGTTTGAATAGTTGTTCAATAAATGATTGTAAGTCAAGGACTATCTGTTATGAATATGAATTCATTCACTGTTCTTTTTTTTTAAGCCATTCATTCTTTCCACTGCAAGACAATTTTCTGTCCAGATTCACATTCCTTAATGTAGTAATTCCCTGCCCAATCATTTTTATGCTGGGATCCCCAGTACTTATTTAACCTCTAAGATCTGGTTTCTAAGGACTGTAGTACCTTTTAAAATTATGTAAAAATAGGGAATTATTCATCTGTATGTCATTCTGTAATTTGCTTCCTAAAGATACACGTATAAAAACATCTTCAAATCCAGTGTGTTTTATAATATGTATGAGGAGAAAAAGTAGTCAGATCAGCAGTGGGATTCAATTTTTTTTAACTACCAGTTCTGTGGGCGTGGCTTGGTGGGTATAGCAGAGGAAGGATACTGTAAAATCTCCAGTCAGAGGTGGTATTTGCTGGTTCTCCAAACCAATCAAAATTTCCGCTACTGGTTCTCCTGAACTGGTCAGAATCTGCTGAAAAGCACTTCTGAGTCAGATGATTAAAGTATAATCTGAAAATCAGTATGTCGGCCTTATTTTTTTAGCTTCAGAAGGCAAGTTAGGAATGGGGCAAGGTAATTCACGGCCAAGTTAAGAACAGGGCAAGATAATTGTAATTGGGCCACCATCTTCTTTTATTGTTCAGAGGTTTAGTAAAGCAAAAAAAGTGAGTTCTCTTTCTTTGGCTTGAGGTTTTTATTAAATAGGCCATCATCACATCATATTTATTTCTCTAGGATTTCACTGTCAAAAAAGATGGCAAAATCCTAAACCCATTTGTTCTGGATAAACTCTCAAGCCTTCATCCAGTGCCAACACTCAAATATCTGGTTTCCATGTAATAGAGATAGGATAGCTCTGATGGAAAGGGACAGGCATGTTATTGTTAACAACCTCACAATGTAGGACATAGTTTGGTGACATGGTGAGCAGGGAAAAATGAGAAGGTGAATGAGAAGATCTTTTCAAAAGCAGTAGTGTTTTCATCGCAGCCTGATGGTCTCCCGATGTGTCAGATTACAATTCTTGGAACTGTCAGTCATTATAACCAATGGCCCACTAGTTTGGAATTTGGGGTGATGTTCCCTGAGATATTTGACAATAGCAGGTTTTGCCAAACATTGCAGTAGCACATAAGGTAAAAACATTGGAAAAAGATATCTTAAATGTTTTAGAAGTCTGCAAGGATTAGAGGAGCCACTTTTATTATCATTAACACCAGTATACTCATGCACATAAGAACAAGTTGTACAGATTGGAAAAGAAAGGCATTTTTCTACTTAAAAATGTTGCTGTTCCAGTGTGAGGGAGATGTGATGTCTTTTCATAAATGAAATTATGAGGTGGGGGGAACATGTCAAAATTTCACCTAGGGCAGGCACTCATTTGTGAGCTATTGGAGCCAAGTTGGAGCTACTGTGCATCAAGAAAGACGTATCAACAAGTTACTCCATGATATCAAAAAGAACAAACCTACCATCACTTTAGAAGTCCTAAAATAGCAGTCCCCAACCTTTCCAGCTCCGCAGATTGGCAGTGGTGCTGGGTGAGGGGATGGTTTCACGCACATGCCTGCCGCTTGCACAAAAGTAGCTTTGTGTGCTTCGCCCGTTGCTTGTGTGACCCAGTTCCCAAGGGACCATGATCTGGTACCGGGTTTTAGAGTTAGGGTCCCCTGCCCTAAAAGACAAAATAATCCCTCCCTTGTAAAAAGAGCAAAGCATGCTATGGCCACTTGAAGATGTGTGGACATCAACTCCCAGAATTCCCCAACCAATTCCCCCAGCTAGCTGTGGAATTATGGGAGTTGAAGTCCACACATGTTCAGTTTGCCAAGGTTGTAGAAACACTGTTTTAGGGGGAATGCTGTTGGGCTGACTGGTTGGTTTCCTACTTAAACAGTCTCAGCTAGATGGCAGCACTTAACTGACCTTAACTGGTTTAAAAGCTAAGCAGGCAAGGACTGTTGAACAACCCTTGCCTAGTGTCAGTGGAGATTTTCAGTCATCCAGTTCATGGTTGTCCCAAAGGTGTTTTTTTTTAAGAGGCAACTGGACTTTCTGGTTTTTCTTTGAAGCCGTTTCACTTCTCATCCAAGAAGTTTCTTCAGCTTTGACTGAATGGTGGGGAATGGAAGAATTTATACTCCTTGCAGACAGCTGGACATTTGCATTGTTTTAGCCAGTCATTAATGTCACGCGGAGGTTTATCTGTGTCATCAGGGTCACCTGAGTGGAGCAAATTTGTGTAGAGCCTTCTTGGAACTATTGAAAGGACTGTGTTATAGATTCAACAGTCCATGTACATTTAAAAGACACAGGCCACTCTTTTGAAGACAACGAAGTCCATGTTTTGGAAAAAGAGGATCACTGGTTTGAAAGAGGGGTCAAAGAGGCCATCTATGTCAAAATTGAACAGCCCTTTCTCAAAAGAGGGGAAGGGATACAACAACATCTATCTCCAATCTACAACACAGTCCTTTCAACAGTTCCAAGAGGGCTCCACACCAGTTTGCACAACTCAGGTGACCCTGATGACACAGGTAAACCTCCAGGTGGCCTCAACAAGTCTCTAAAAGAATGCAAATGACCACCTGTCTGCAAGTATAACTCCTTCCATTCCCCACCATCCAGTCAGAGCTGAAGAAGTTTCTTGGATGAGAAGTGAAACGTCTTCAAAGAAAAAAACAGAAAGTCCAGTTGCTAATTCAAAAAAGCATCTTTGGGACAATCCTTGCCCAGGAAACCACCCCCAAATCCAGATTAAACTGGAAAGTAAAAAAAAAAAAAAAAGACAGTGGCAGTTCATTTCCACACCATTGCAAAGAAAACTGTGTGGACACGATCATAGGTTGTGCCATGTCGAGCTGTCCTAAAGCAAACCTTTATCTTAATGTGTAGCTTATTTTGTCTTTCAGGCCATGGTTAAAAAAACTCCAAGTGATCCAGAGCACCTAAATGCCAGGAGAGAGTGGAGGGATGAATGCCTTGGGCGTCTGGCCAAACTGAAAAAGGATATTAAATCGGATGACGTGAACCACTTTTAAATCACAGAAACGGGCATCATCAAGTTGGCATTCAAGAGGACACCTCCCTTCCATGGCCAAACATTACACATGCAAAAGCCAGTTGAACCACTTAAGTCAATTATTTAAAGCTGGAACATTTTTATCTGAAAACGTTTCTAGATGATATTTTAAAGGTACAATCTTAAACCCCCTGGTTGAGAATCTGGGAAGATTGTTGGTCCTCCATGTCATAGCTGTCTCTCAGGTGCTTTTTTTTTTCTCAAGAAAAAAAACCCAACCCCAGTCCAGTTGCCTTTTTTGGGGGAAAAAAAGTACCTTTGAGACCCTTGGTTGAGGTGCTTGCATTTTGTGGGAGGGCTGCATAGAAATGTATTTGTTGAGAGTAACTTGTGATTTTCATCATTGAAACAAATGGGAGGCAAAGCAAAATCAATTTTAAACAAAATGCTGAACTTCAAAAACCGCATTGCTCTTGGGCCTCCGTAATGAAAAATATTTTTATACAGAGGTAGTTTTTTAACTTGCAATTGAGTGATAACTAGCCCAGAATTAAGGTAATAAATAATGTTTACCTGATTTTATGACTTTTTTTGTGGCAGTCATTAAATGCTGTCTTTATTAAAACAGCACCTTTTGCCAGAAATTGGAAGTAAATGCTGGACCCCAGAAAACCCATAAACCACAGTCACACGACCGTGGGATCCTGCAAATGGCTGTAAATGTGGCCTGGTTACTAAGTGTCCAAAACACAGTGGGAGGGAATGGCCATCAAAACTTGAAATCCAAGTTGCAAATTTTTTTGGGTGGTGGTGGTGGTGTTCCGTCATAACTATGAATAGTTGCTAAGTGACCAGTCATAAGTCAAGAACTACCTGTATCAGTTCTTGGTTCATATTACTCTTAAGCTACAATGTAACAGAACGGTAATATTTATTTTAAACTAACTTTTAAAAGTCTTGCTTATGATCAATTTAGCCCAAGCATCAATTACATTTTTGCATGGATATAATAACTATTTTGGCAATGAGGCTGAGAAAAAAAAATGCTGTTTTCTGGCCTACGTTCTCTTCTGTTCATATATTTATAGGCAGGATAAGCCATGATATCCAAGTTTGTACTTATTCTGATTGTAGCCAAATAGATTTCCAAAATTAGTTTTATAGGGATGGGTCTTTTTTCAGATTATTGTGTTTCACATTATAGGCTTTGTGCTGTATTGACGTATTGCGCAGATTGGCAATAATACCAATATGGGAACAAAGGACTAGAAGATATGATAATGTAGACCATAATTTGTTCCCCTGGCAATTCTTTCAGCTACAAGGGGACATTAGCTACTAAGACTGGAGTTGTGTCCTTAACAATTCCTTCATTTTATGTCATGAGTGCTTTAGGATTCTTTTCCAAGTAGCAAATGCACTAGATTAGAGTTCACTGTTAAAGTATTATATTAGATGTAGAAAATTCTTAGTATTATACAACATTACCAATTGGCTGCAAAAATAGACACAATAATTTCAAAGCAAGATTTCCTTGCAGTTTCCTGACTCTGTGGTTTCTTCCCCAAACCCCAAAAACTTTAACCTTAGACTGTCTACTTTTGACCTCACCCCTTTCCTAAGAGGTCTGTAGGGGGCGTGCATAAGTGCACCAACGTGCCTACCGTCCCTGTCCTATTGTTTCTTTTATTTTTCTTATATGTACCCATTTCATGTATTCATAACTATGTATATACTTATACCTATTATCTTGTAAGCGATTGACAAATCAAAATAAAAAAATAAAATAAAATATTTCATCATTGCCCCAACATCTGATTGAAACAATTGTTGTGGAGAAATAGGTGACTTGGGTTTTAGCGTTGCTGACTAACAAACTTACCTTTTTGTAAGGTCAATATTCCTGAAAGCCTGGTAGTGAGAGCTCTTTAAAAATTGCACTCAGAAGAATAAACTCCAAGAACCCTGAACTAAAGGCGAGTCCATGGACTATAAACTGAAATACCTGTACATCTCTGTCTTCATCACATGTATGCAATATGGGGAATTATTTGGGGTTTTCTATATGTCTTAACCTACACTGGAGATTGTTCAACTGAGGAAGCATATCCTTGTCGTCTTTGTGACGTGTGGGTGATAATTGTGTTAGCAAGGCTTTCTTGAGGAAGCTGCTTAGTTTTGGGAATTCCTGCAGTTAGGAGATGAACCTAGTCTTTTGTGACATTTTATAGCTTGTCCTGACAAGATTGACTTTCAGTGAATTAATGATCATAATCATGTAGGATTTCATACTTGGCTGATGAGGCTGTCTATTTTTTTTTTAACTGAGCATGATTGTGTTATGAGTTTTTATTAATATTGTCATGGAGGACTTCTGTTCCAAAATCAATAACTTGCCATAATGTTTAATGTATTTTATTTCCAGGAATATGTTTCATTAACTATTATAGTAGATTTCATCAGTACAAAGCTCCGGAAATTAATACATTAGTACAAGCTCAAGACATTTAATTAGAAGAAATATTTAAAGGTATCATTGAAGACTCTGCAATCATTACATGATGTTAAATTGCAAAGTTCAAAAACTCTAAATTTTATGTTCCTTTTTATTTTGAAAGCTGATGAAATATCTGTACATAGGTGATCTGCTTACTAATAAATATCTTTATTGAAATCAGCCTTGTATATTTATATGCAATTATTGTATTATTTTTCATTTTAGCTTTTTATAGTCAAGGATCAGTTCATCGGAATCATTACACAAGTAACATGAATTGCCATGACACAGAATTAATGCATACTAAACTGCCTCGCCTGGATTTCTTTGGGTATAATGGACTTGTCTATTGTTTGGGCATGTGGGAATATTTAAATCAAAATTAGATTTGTTGAATCTGAAATAGGGGTTCATTAAATGGATGTTTCCACTTGTATTGCTAAACTGCAATACAAATTACCATTAAGTGCATTAAAAGGAAATGAAATTGATCAGGCAGGCTTTATCAACAGAAATTCCCTAACTCAAGAAGGGACTCTTGACTTGGTGTCAACATGATTGCAAGATCATGGCAACATTTCTATCAAGAGTTCATGGCAACATTTCTATCAAGAGTTTTAATGCTAGAACATCATTTGGAGAAGCGTCTTTCTTTCAAGTGGGCATCATAAAGAAAAGGATTTCTTTAGCTATTTGGGTCTGTAGTTATACAAGCTTAATTTGAATGCACTTTAGAAACCAATAAGTTAATATGACATTTGTTTCAGAATTATCCCATTTGGTCTCATCTTTCTAACACTTTAGCCAAATTCTTTTGAAACTGAACTTTCAGAGTTTTTTTCAAGGGCAGCCCAACATCACCATATGTACCAATAGCACATTGCCGTAGGTAGTTCAACCATGAGGTTGGCAGGGCATGGAGCGCTGAGCCAATTATTTCCATATTGGATTTATGGCAGTTGATTCTGAGCAATCAAAGCAATCTGAGTCATCAAAACATTCATATATTATTGTATTTGGAAATAGATATACCTGCTTAAAGATTTGATGTAACGTATCTATATAACACCAAAAGTCCTCAAACCACTGAAAGTGGAACATAAAATGAACATTTCCTATTAATATTTTTTTTTGCAGAATTACCTGTTTGTTTAGTATACATTCATAATCTCAGTGGTACAACCTATTGAGTTTACAAAACATGAAGTACAAATGCAATTTATTAAAAGAATTTCCTGGCAAGGATTCTGAGCAACAGTTTTATTTTGCTTTTAAAAATCATACAAATAATTATTCCCTATTCAGTTCATCAAGAATGCTGTCCTAAACTTAAGTGAGACATTTGTATAAACAGATACACCTTTTTACATTAAGTAATTTCACTAATCGGCACAGGGAACTCGATCAAATAAGTAAGAAAATAGTTAAAGATCAATCCATTCATTATTGGGACATTAAATCCTCCCTTCAAACACTGTACAAGTGAGTTAGTTGTAAAGGCTCATGTCATATGTCTCTAAATCAACTTGAAACCTATTAAAAAGGCATTGCATTCTTCCAGTAAATCAAGGCAGTTTGTGATGGATTTTTACATAATCCCTTTTGGGTGCAGCAACAGACAGTGGATCAGTGCTACGTTCCTAGAGGGGGATGACTGCATCCCCCATGCATGAGACAATGTCTTAGGAGATGTATGAATACCACCACGCCATTCTTTTGAGAAGGCAAAGTTGTGTCTTCTGAAATCTATCCTTTGAAGCTAGAAAACCTGAAAGGAGACCATTTATGAGGTAGGGTTCCATTGAATATGTGTCTACAGCTTTTCTTCAAGAGGTTATAAACCAAGGTACTAATGCATTGGATGGAATTATGATGAAGTGGTTCAAATTTTAATAGTTGCAATTCAAAATCTATTGGTCTGTCTTGTTTTATGCAAGGGAATGCAGCAGGTTTATATGCATTTGTGTATGTATCTAGGAATACAATAAGGCAAACATTTCAAGAAGGAAGTTGAATCCATGAGGAATAATTTGATTTCTGCTTCATGCTTGCCTGGCATTTAGAAGTTTGTTGTGCATGGAACATACTGATCTTTTCATGCTTGCAAGATAAATATTTTAATCATATTTACTAGTAGTTTCCTGCATCAAATATTATAAGTACAAATCATTGACTAGGGTTTTTGGTGAGTGACAAAATAATGTTGGGAGGAGATGCTGTGTTCATTAGAAAATTAGTTCAAATTAAGATCACCCTTCTCCTTTTATTATAGTTGTTTTATCACCACAAAATTATGGCGGTGGTAGAGACAGGAAATGCAATATTGTCTGTATTATTCACACCATGAACATTAGTAGAAGATGTAGTGTTAAGTCTGATTAGGATTAATTTTGCTTTGTTCTTTTGTTTCCTGACTGAAGAATATTGCATTATCTGCTTAAATTTCCTTCTGCTATTTCCATTTTAAAACTACTCAAAATATATAGATATACTTTATATATAGTTTCTGTCAATACTTAAACAAGCTAGTAATGCATGGTGATTTTAATCAGTTACTCCCCCAGACTAAGTCTTTCAGACCCACCATCATTCACAAGGCAAATGATATTCCTTTCAAAAGCTCAGATAAACAAGAACCTAAAACTATGATGCTATAGTCTTAAGACAAAGCCTTTGTCTAAGATAATAATGTTTTGAACTGAAAGTTAATTTTTGACAATTAATCTTTACAATTAAAAAATGAATTTTTTTCTGACAGATTTTAGTAATATAATTTTAAATTTTGAAATATTCTATGAACCATTTGTAAAATTTCTCTTAATATAATAATGTCACTAGTGAATTAATTCCTTTATGTGTTATTATGTTGAATCAATTTATTTCAAGTTTTTAATATAATTTCTAGAACAACCCATCTCTAGGGAACAGATAAAATAGAGGAACAATAAATTGAAATATTTAGAGGAATTTTTTTTTATGATGATAATGACTTATAACACAGGACCAATGAAGTTTTCTCTTTGAAGGAAACCTTAAAACGATCTAAGATTGGCTCTTTCAAATGTTGTGTATCCCTGACTTTGGAAAACAACACTAGAATATTTGTTCATAATACACTGGGTGTGAGAAAGCGGAAGCTTCACCACACAGATCATATTGAACACAATTTTATTTATTGATTAACTCAGTATTACAATCAGTACACAAACAAGTAGTGAAGTATCAGGGTATGACAAAATTCATGAGAAGAAAACCTGTTGCAGCAAGTATATATTTGATTGGAGATTGACCTAATAGATTGTTCAAGTTCAGATGCAGACGAAACAGAAGAAAAATGTCCTTTATTCTTCAAGTTGAAGGCATGCAAGGTATAAGCCTGAAATTCATATTGGCTGGTGTAACACACTCAGTTCAACCAACCACAAAAACAAAGCCAGAAGCTCCTGATCACATGGAGACAATCGTGGTATAGTTACTTTCAGGAAAGCTCAGAACAGAATAACAGAGTTGGAAGGGATCTTGGAGGTCTTTTAGTCTAACCCCTGCCTAGGCAAGAAACCCAATACCATTTCAGACAAATGGTTGTCCAACCTCTTTAAAAACCTCCAGTGTTGGAGCAACCACAATTTCTGGAGGCAAGTCGTTCCACTAATTAATTGTTCTAACTGTCAAGCAATTTCTCCTTAGTTCTAGGTTGCTTCTCTCCTTGATTAGTTTCCATTCATTGCTTCTTCTCCTGCCTTCAGGTGCTTTGGAGAATAAGTTGCCCTCATCTTCTCTACGGCAGCTCCTCAGATATTGGGATATCACTATCATGTTGTCACCCCAATCCTTTTCACCAGAATAGACATATCCAATTCCTGCAACCATTTTATTCTCCAGATCCCTGATCATCCTTGTTCTGCTTCTCTACTTCTCTACTGCACATACGTGCCCCAAAATGTTAACACCTGAATGTTTAGATGTATAGATTTATCATTAACTCAAAATTGAATTATTTCTCTGTTAGCAGAATTGGTAAAAAGCTTGCAAAAACAGGTTTCTGCCATAATTGCAAGTTTATCATTATTTCTTTTATGTGGCTCCTGAAGCATCAATGCTGATGCATTAAAATGGTTGCTCTGGTTTTTTCCCAAACACCCTTCTCCCAAATGAACAAACATTTGTTTGCCTTCATAAGTTATGACTTGCAGGACGTTATGAAGATGTCATCAATATACTTTTCACACATCATTATTCCTTTCTTGTTTATTTTATACTCATAGCTCTCAGTGACTTGTCATGACGTGAGCCAGCAGAAATATAATCCTTACAAACCTGAAACATTGCAAGTTAGAATAGCTACAATAGATGTTTTCCAGGCACTACTTAGTCTCAGAGCATTCCTGGATTAATTCTTGCACCTCAGATCTTAGGCTTGAGGTGCTAGAAGATGGCTATCTACCAGTGAGACAGTGTTGAACAAGGTTTTAACTCTCTATTATTTTTAATTTATATCACAATAGTGGTCTCGCTACTACTGTGATTCCAATGGGTGCATATGAAGGTATGAAGCAGTAACTGTATAAAGACTGTTCCAATTGAGATTTTGGTCAGGTGAAATGATAAAACCTATTCTGGTTTTATTCTGTAGTGTTGACTCATCTCAGTTCATCTGCTGTACCATCCCACTGACTCTTGGCAGGGACTGGGAGGCGTCAGGTGAAGTCAAGATGGTGGCTATGACCACAGAACTGAAGCCACCTTTTTTCATTTGTCACATGCACA
The DNA here is from genome assembly GCF_049901735.1 of Notechis scutatus. Classification (NCBI taxonomy): domain Eukaryota; kingdom Metazoa; phylum Chordata; class Lepidosauria; order Squamata; family Elapidae; genus Notechis; species Notechis scutatus. The sequence continues at coordinate 20,205,791 of NC_142013.1, read as the reverse complement.
GTACACATACACCGAGAGTCAGCGCTTTGTGTGGTTGTAACTGGCATCTTGACTTTTTTTATATGCTTTTCCCATGGAACTCTTGCCTTGATTTTGACTATATAAGATTTTTTTAAAATCATAACATCCGCTTTGTCTGACAGAGTGCAGCACTGAATCAAATTATTTTGATTGTTTAAGCTCAGTTTGCCTACAGTTCCCTCCTACTTCATTTCAAATAAAAGCCAGAATTTCACTTTTCTATAATGAGTTTAATGGATTAGCTAATGAATTAGTTATTTTTCCTTAGCTTATATTGCTGTTAAAATGATCATGCCCCACCCAGTGGAAAGACTTTTCTTTTATGATTCATGCCCCATTTAAGAAACTTTGCTATTCAGAGAACTCTTCGTAAACAAGGCATCAAACAAAGGCAATATCTTTTTTACTACAGTTTGTTCCAAATTGAGTATGGAATTATTTATTTTCCAGTGACTATGTTGATTTTTTTTAAAAAAAAAAAAAAAACAGCTTTCTCCCACCTCAGCTTGGAATCCTCTTTACCTAACATTTCTCAGCTGGAATGGTAAAAAGTACTGTTGGATGAGAATTAGGGAGCTGAACTGTAGTCTTAACTTAAAAGGAAAATATCATCTAAATACAGGTAGTCCTTGACCTTTCAATGGTGCTGAAGAATGTGACTTATGATCATTTTTCACATTTTTACGACCTTTCCATCATCCCCATGATCATGTAATCAAAATTCAGATGCTTGGCAACTGGTTCGTATTTATGACCATTGATGTGTCCCAAGGTCATGTGGTCATCTTTTGTGACCTTCTGACAAACAAAATCAATAGGGAAGCCAGATTCACTGAACAACTGGTTTACAAACTTATCAGCTGCAGTGATCCACTTAACAATTGTGAAAACAAAGATAATAAAATTGGGCAAAATTCATTTTAAAAATGTCTCACTTAGCAACAGAAACTTTGGACTCAATTATGGTTGTAAGTCGAGGACTACCTGTATTACTCCTACCCACTGTGCACAGAGGTATCAAAGGAAGAGGCGATAGAAATAGATGAGGTGCGGACTTCCGGTTTGAGCTTCTTCAGCGACAGACCGAAACCTCGTCTCTGCGAGGCTTCGATCCGTGCTCACCGCTGGAGCACCCCGAGCCGGCTGGTTTCGGAGCTAAGCCACCCCGTAGAGGTGGTGAAGAGGGGGGAGACTGCCAGCAGGGTTGAGAAGAGCCACATCTCTCCTCCCTAGCTGGCCATTACTCCCTTTCCCGAAGGCAGTTGCAGCGGTGGTTAGAAATGGCCACCACAAAGAAGAACTCAACTGGAAAAGAATGTGCAGGAGGAAGATAAGAAGAGAAAGTTTTGGTTGACCGGGTCAAACAGCAAAAGCAACAAATAAGGTACCCTGGAATTGAAATTGTTAAAAAACAATAACATTGTTCCCTAAGAAGATTTTTAAGCTGCGAAGGAGAGAGGAAAGGGAAAAGATTTGGTTTTCTCCTTTTCCTATACTGACAGCTAAGAGACTTAAGCAAGAAATTGGAAAAAAATCCACTTTGACATCAATAGGCATTTAATGCTGAAAATAAAAAGTCAAAGGGATAATAAAGATTTCTGAATAATTAAAAGCTTTTGAAAACAGGAAAGGAGAGAGGAAGAATAAAAGGGTAGGATCTGGAAGGGAGGAGACTGCCTGGAATTAAAAAAGAACTTTCAGCAAAATCTCAACAAGACTTCCAAAAGATACATTCTAACTGAAATATCGCAACAAAAACCCCAGGAAGAGAAAGTCAAAAAAGAAATAAGAAGATATAACTCGGGACTATCTGGATTACTTGATGATTTCTGGATTCTTGGTTATTGTTTTGAATGACTAAAATCAATCGGGTGGTTGTTTAAAACTTTTTAAAATGGCTCCACTTTTAGAAGAATTGAAAATGGAACTTAAAAAGTACAAAGAAGATGCACAAGAAGGGAGAGGTTCTTTTGGCTTTGTATTTCAGTTTTTAGAAATGGAGATTTGGAATTATGAGAAACAACAAGAAATGCCTGCAGAACAAGAAGATTGCGACAAAGAAGAAGCCATCTTTAATGAACAAGTAATCTTAGATGGGGGGAAAAATGGAAAGGGGAGAAAGAGAATGGAAAGTTTAAAATTGGGAAAAAAAATTGAGTGAAAAATAAGTATAAAATCAGAAAGCAACAGAAGAGGGAAATGCAGAAGAGAGAATTAGAACTAGAGAGACAAGGGGATAAAATAGAAATAGATGAGGTGAGACTTCTGGAATTGGCTGAAGCAAGGGCCTGAGAACTGGCCGAGACCAGGGCCCAGGAACTGGCTGAAGCCACCATGCTGGAGATGCCAGAGGAAAGACTCCTGGAGCTGGTTGAGGTAAGAGCCCAGCTGCTGGCCCATGCGAAGCTGATGAGAAGCAGCTGGAGCAGGAAGAAGAGGAGTGGGCTGAGAAAAGGGCCCTCTTCTTTGACAAAGAGAAGGTGGGCTCCCCAGGGGCCCTGGATGACGAGAGCATTTGGCTCCTCTCCAAAGATGAAAGAGAAGCCCTGGTGACCCTGTGGGAGATGGACCAGGCTCTGGAGGCAGAGGCTGGGGTGACTGACCAGGCCCAGCTGCTCCTTGAAGTCCTGACTCAGCCAGAGAGGCTGCAGAGGAGGGATTCTGACACCTTCCAGAAACTCTTCCGCTTGGGATCCTTGGTCGGGGTCCCCTCAGCGGCACACCTGCAGGAGATGGTGGATGCTCTGCTCCAAAAAGCCGAGGACCTGATCAAGGAAGCCGAGCAGAGGCAGGAGGCCTTGTCAGAATAACAGCTGTCAGTGCTCGGGCGTCTCAAGGAGGCGGTGGAGGCCCACAAGCCCTGGAATGCCAGCCCCAGGCAGTATGGCGCCCGGATGAAGAGGCTTTTTAAGTCCGCCCAGGCTGTGCTGTGGGCCAGGAACCTCAAGAGGTGGCTGACCCACAATGTTTGGCTTCAGGCTTGGCAACGGAAGGCGGAGGAGGCCTGGACCCAGGAGGAGGGCCGGGAGGAGCGCCAGGAGGAGCACCAGGAGGGGGTGGGAGGGGGGTGGGAAGGGCACTGGGAGGAGCACCGGGAGGAGCGCTGGGAGGAGGGCCGGGAGGAGGGCCGGAAGGCCTGGCTGAAGAGGAAGCTCAGGCAGGCCTTGGGGAAGTTTCAGGCTGAGCAGGAAAGGGCTCAGCAGGAAAGACGGGAGCAGCGGCGCAGGGAGGTGTCTCAAATTCAGATCACGGCCCATCATGCTGGGCTTCCTGGAAGGGACAGAGGAGAAGAAGGGCCGGGCAGAGGAGCGGGGGCAGAGGGAGGGGGAGGAGGGAGAGGGCCTACAGGAAGCCAGGGTGGTGGACAGGGGGAAGCCCTCCCTGAGAAAGGAGGCAGCAGCAAGGGACCATGGGAAGCTGACGTGGTCCATGGGCCAACAGTGGGAGAAGGCCTGGCATGCCTTCCTGCAGAGGGAGGAGCTGAGCCCGGCGCTGGCCGCCCCCCAGCCAAGGGGATACCGCCTGCCCAAAGACTCTCTGTACAAGACGACCAAGCCCACCAGGCACCTCCATCGGAAGATGCTCAGGCGGGGTGGCCGGCAGCACATCTTCCGCCTGGATGAGGCCAAGGGGGTGGACTGGAAGGCCTTCATGGGCCTCTACCTCTCCATTGCCTCCATGAAGGAGGAGGGAGTGGCGGCGGCTGTGTGGCAGGAGCAGGCGGCCACGCTGCTCGACCTCTATGGTGTGAGCAACCCGCTGGTGCAGGCCATGATCCAGCAGCTCCTGGTGGGTGACCATCGCCAGCACAAGTACATGTCCAGCAGCTACTGGAGGCTGAAGAGGGCGCAGGCTGACCTGGGCCAGAGGACCCTCTACAAGATGATTGTCCATTCCACCCGACTCCAGCCCCCACAGCCCACCTTCCACCACATCATCCCTCTCAGCTACCAGAGCAATGTGCAGCCCATGCAAGGTGTCACCCATTTTGGTCCCCTCTACCTCAAGTGGAAGACCTTCTTCCCCAAGGGGAGGCTGCCCAAGCTGAGCCTCTACATCTATTCGCTTCCCTCCTCGTAGCTTCCTGCTCTGTCCGCAGGCAGCCCTTCGTTCCCACAGAGAAAAGGCTCCGTGGTGCTTTTTTTTCTCATTTAAAGAATAGCCTCACAGAGTTGTAAGGGGGTTTTTTGCGGGGTGTGGGGTGGCAATTTATGCAAACTGTAGAATAAATTAGTTATTCAGGCCATCTGCCTGGATCATTAAAAAAAAACAGTTCACTATTTGTTGGGCATAATTTGTAGCAATGCTATTCAGCTGAAGGATATATGAATGAACTCATATATCAATTTTTAATAGCAATCGCATTCTCTTACATACCTGTTGGCTAACTTGAAAAATACATTTTTAAAAAAACAGTTTCTAAAATGGGGATTAAGTTACAATAAGAAAATCATTCATGACAAAGGAGTCATCGGAGTGAAACATAAGGAAAGAGAAATATAGTCTTGTTTACTTGTTTTAAAAAATGGTAATGGAACCTCCATGTTGACTACGCCATGGGAAATTGGTCTCACTTGACAGATATTTGAAAATCTGCCAGTATGCAGCATACACTGAGAATGGTCTCAATGCTGAATGTGATGTATACCTTTTTCGTAGTTGTTTAAGTTTATTTTTATGAAGCAGGTCATAAATGGTCCTAAATCTGAGAGATCAGAGAGTACCTGCAGGTGAAACTTTGAGAAAATGCTGGTGAATTGAAAGGAAACCCTTATTGTGGTTATAAAAGATGATTGTTTATACAGTCTGGGTCAAATGGAAAATACAGGTATTATTTCCTGAATCCTTTGGGCTATGTTTTTTCTCAAAATCTGTCTAACAAAGTACAAAAGACTAGTATGAACAATTAGCTTATGGTTGTATTCAAGATTTAGTTGGAATTTCTTGGTTAATGATGATTGTTTCATAACTTTTAAAAATATATATATATTGTAGTTGCACAACCTTTTATCACCAAATATATGCAGTTTCCCTAAGGATGCACCCGGTTTGTTTATTCCAACTACATTGTTTTTATGAATCCATTTCTCTTTTCCACACTAGCTGATGAACAATATCCTCCAAATTTGGAAGTTTTCCAACTATTTAGAAAAAAATATACTCTTTTGTCTCTCATAATCTGTCAAGTTATCAAAATTGTAGCTGTTTTCCCTATCGTTAATCATCAAAACATACAACATACTTATATCAATATATATATAATCAACTGGTAGATTGAGAAGGAACATTATTAGTGCAAAGAAGTTTTTGTAGGAAAATATATTCTGAATGTAAAAAATAAAATATCGATCTGACCCTTTGGTTCTATCATGAAGAAAGATGCATCAGAATATAAATGCACGACTTTGGGTATTCCTCCTTTTGCATCTTTTTATCAATTTTCATGTTATGAAGTGTAATATTTAAATATTGAAAGCTTTTTTTTTAAAAAAAGGAAGTAGTGTGATTATTACTGAAAGGTAATGTGTCAATGTTCTATGAGTATTGAAGAGCACTCAGATGTATGTTGTAGTATCATAAAAAGAGATGTTAGGCAGCATATTGTATATATCATTTGTTAAGGAATAATTAAAGGAAATTATTTCATCCTCTCTTATGATTTTTCTCAATGCATCTGTTCAGCTATTGTGAGACACAGAACATTGAATTAGATGGAAGGCTTCTCTTACATTATTATCAGAGGTGGCATTCAGCAGGTTCTGACCAGTTCTGGAGAACCGGTAGCAGAAATTTTGAGTAGTTCGGAGAACTGACAAATCCCATCTCTGACTGGAGATTTTACAGTATCCTTCCCTGCCACGCCCACCAAGCCACGCCCACAGAACCGGTAGTAAAAAAATTTGAATCCCACCACTGATTATTATGTATCTTTTAAAAAACTTTTGTGGTTAGATTTATTGTGTTGATGGATCCCAAACAGCGATTTCTTTAGTTTTAGCTTAGTATGTTGGACTAAGCACGGTGTGTTCAGTTTATAAAGTATGATGGATAGTTTACTGTGATGTAATGTGAATCCATCCCATTGTGACCGAATTAGTAAACCATAGTTTAAAAATGCTTAGTGCAATCTATGGATCAAGACAATAAATTGTTGGGGATTGATTTCTCTGGGATCTGTTGATGTGGTTGAAATGGAGACAATGGTTCTACCTGGACGTTTTTAGAAAATAAAGTGGTATGTGTGACTTCTGCTTTTTAAGATTATTGTTACAGAGTTTTTAGTATAGACAAGTATTTATATTAATTTTCGTATAGATCCCAGTAAAGCTGACTCCTCACCTCTAAAAACTTGGAACAGTGGAAAAATACCATGATGCAATGAAATAATCTAATGGAAAAAAATGTATGTGCAACCCATGGAGTGCATTTCAATGGCCTGTGTCGACACAATTATATTATTAAAGCCAGCTTTATCTCTTTAGTCTTTTTCCTTTGAATTATTTCTGCTTTTAAAATGTTATCAAATGGAAAAATTGGTTACTTTTATCCCTTCTAATGCAGCACTCTAAATGATGCACCTTTGGAAGAATCCTAAAATATTCAGCAATCTATTAAAAGACTTGAGCAGAGCATTATTACAAATTCAGCATATTAGCAATGATTTGCAACATGATACACCATCATCCTCATTCTTTATTATTCCATGTGAGGTTATTAATTCATAAAAGCTGTTATATACCAAGTCAAATCATTGGCCCTTCTAATAGTTTTGAGTGTTTGAATTAATTTCAGTGCTGCTGTAGAGATTCAAAAGAGAAATGCTTTTAATTCTATTAGAAGATGCCAAGAGGAAGAACAAAAAAAAGCTTTGTATTTAAAGCATTTGTGTTACCACCTAGGATGATTGGCAACAGCAGAAAAAAAATTTTTAGTCTCAAACCAACTTTGGAAAGACACATGCCATATATATGTGAGAGCTAGTTTGGGGTAGTGGTTAAAGTATCAGGCTAGAAACTGGGAAACTATGAGTTCAAATCCTGTCTTAGCCATGAAACTAGCTGGATGATTTTAAACTAGCTGGATGATCTTGAGCTAGTCAATCTCTCTCAGCCATCCTCTCACCTCACAAGGTTGTTGTTCTGGGGAAAATAAGAGGAAGGAGTATTAGGTATGTAAAAATAATAAAGGTGGGATGCAAGTAAGTAAGTAAGTAAATAAATAAAAATATATCTGGTGTAAGGATGCATATATATATATATATCGTAGATTTCACGGGTACAGGTATGTAGGCCTAGGTGTGTTCGGGTCTTTTCCCATGTAAGATTAAGAGTATCTTGGCGACGTTTCGGCGAGGTCCCACGCGCCATTCTTAGGCTGCTGCTTTCGGCTTCGTGCCAGTGAAAAGCACCAGCCTGAAGATGGTGAGTGGGACCTCGCTGAAACATTGCCAAGATACTCTTAATCTTACACGGGAAAAGACCCGAACACACCTAGACCTACATATCTATCTCTATCTCTATCTCTATCTCTATCTCTATCTCTATCTCTATCTCTATCTCTATCTCTATCTATCTCTATACACACACACACACACACAAACACACACACACACACACACACACATATATATATATATATAGTATTCAGCTTTGTTTGGGTATTTTCCCACGTCATTGTAGTTGTGCTTTTAAAGTTGTAGCAACGTTTCGGCAGAATCTCATCTGCCATCATCAGGTTTCTGTATTGTGTTCGTCTGTGACTCACTATATATCGTCTATATATATCTATATATATGACTCACTATATATCCTCACTATATATCGTCTGTGACTATATATATATATATATATATATATATATATATATATATATATATATATATATATATATATATATATTTGTTTTCTTAAGTTTTCGCTGGTACTTACATGTATGGTGTCGGCTTGGTTCGGAGATTGTCCCACGTCATTGTAGTTCTTTTAAAACTACAATGACGTGGGAAACAACTCGAACACCATACATATATATATATATATATACATACAGTAATTCTATCTGAAAAGATTGATATTTTATAACATAATTATTTATTTAGAAATTATCTATTTCTAAAAAATAGAATGTTCTCTGACTTTTTTCCTGATATGCCAGTAACATTAGTGCTGTAAGCCAGTGGTCCCCAACCTTTCCAGCTCTGTGGACTGGCAACGGTAGTGGTGGGGGTGGAGAATGGGATGGTTTTTCCACGCGTGCACGCCACTTAGGCAATTGAAGCTTTCCATTTGCACAGACTGGTTGTCAATAGGCTACGAAGCTGTAGCTGTTGCAATACTGAGGGTTGGGGACTCCTGCTATAAGGAAAGATAATCCAGGACATTTAGGTTCTGAAGAACACATGCACACTGACTCCCAATGCACAGTTTGAACTGGGAAAACAGACCAAATGATGCCTCCCCTTCTTCATAAAGGAGAATCCAAACTTTACAAGCAAAATAAAATTTTGACTAATGAAAAGCCAATGAAATGCATTATTTACATTAATTTACTCCCTTCAGAATCCTTTTTTAAATAAATTTTAAGTTTCATTACAAAATAAGAAGACAGAGAAAAAACAAAAGTTAGAAAACTAAGAGACAGAGAAATGTGCAGAGAAAGAGAAAAACATTGCTGACTTCTGACTTTTTTCGTCGCAGTCAAGCACACACAAACACAAAAATGCAACCTCAACTTTTTGCTTTATATTTTGCAACATTTCAAGCTTCAATAATAACAAAACCATTCTAATCATAAACACAAATCAATCTTTCATTCCTGCCCCCCCAGTTTTGAGCAAAAAGTCCAGGAGCAGTTTCCAAGTAGAAATAAAATTAGATAAATTCTTCTCCAGTTTCACTTCTCCGCTAACCATCATTTTTACTACTCATTTTTTTATGAGAATTAGTGTGCCTTTTCATTTTTGTGCATCTAAGATTCTCACACTATCAACATAAATACCGTATTTGCCGGCGTATAAGACGACTTTTTGCCCCGAAAAACATGCCTCCAAGTGGGGGGTCGTCTTATACGCCGGTATATCCACTGCCGGCTTCGGATGCTTGTTGGACGCAGCGAAGCGCCTCTGGCTTCCCGGATCCCTGCGTCGCTTCCGCTTCATCCCGCTCGCCTCGCTCCGCCCGAGGCTGCAGCCTTCCTGCTCTTCCCACGGCCCCTGGCACTCCGCCCTGCCGCTGCAGCCCCGGGATTTCTGGAGGGCGTTTCTGGTGGTGGTGGTGGGTCGCCTTATACGCCGGGTCGCCTTATACGCCGGCAAATACGGTAATAACAAATTTTTCTTTCAAGTTCCTTATCCATCAAACGTAAAAAGATACTTTTTGGTTTCAATTTTACATTTATTTTAAGAATCTTTTGAATTAAAGTAAAAAATTTGATCACAATATTTCTTCACTTTGTCACAAGTCCACCAGAGATAATAAAAAAAAAACCAACCCCAACTTCTTTGCATTTGCAATTCCAAGTCAGAATTCAAAATCTGAACAATAAATATTTGTTCACTTTGATGAATGATGGACTACAGTATTAGTTTTTAATTTATAGTAGGTTTATCATCTGCATATAAAAGAACCAAAAGTAAAATTGTGTACAGGAAATTTTGTGAAGATGTTCTTTCCGATAATAATTTATATTTGAAAATATGTCTAGATTATAAACTTTCAAATGACTGATGCAGGATTAAATGTCTTTTATTTCTTAAAATACTGGAGTAATGAAACAGCTAGAATTCTGCTGCACTTAAAATGACAAACTTGTCTCCTCCCAAATGATCCAAGAGAGCTTAATTATCAGGGAAGTGCTGTAATATTAGTCAGCCTTTAGTATTCATTTGCAAATTGTTGGAATGATTCACTCATATTGGGCACTAGCATTTTAAAGTTTGAAACTTGTTTGCAAACTTCTTATATACCTACAGTTATTTTACCTAAAAATCCTGTCCTTTTATTTTGTTTTTGTTATATAACTGCCTGTCTCCAGGTCCTGTTTCAGATGAATTTGTAAAAAAAAAAAAGGAAAAACGTTTACTGTCCCATTCGTGAACTTCTAAAAAATAGTACAAATTAGAAAGCACTGCTGTGTGCAGGCTGAAATTTTTCATGCTTTTCTGCTCTTGGGAAATGGTCAGAAATTGCCTCTCTATTGAGGCAAACTCATTATGGGCATCCCTTCATAAGTTATGACTTGCAGGACGTTATGAAGATGTCATCAATTTACTTTTCACACATCACTATTCCTTTCTTGTTAAAGAGTCATCCTTTAATATTTAACATATTTATTCTGAGTGTCAATTATTGTGATGATGCAGTGTATGGAGAACTGTGTTAAGAATAACCATGTTAAGTTTTAAACAATTTTAATTAATTTTTTTAATTAAATTTAATTTTAATTTTTTAATTTTTTTGTTTCTATAAATTATCAATCCATCTAGAAATGGCTTCTGTAAGCTTTGATTCTCTTGAATCTAAAATTCCCAAAAAAGAAAAAAAGAGATCGTTTAAAAAGAGATAATAGTAAATGAAACTTGTTTGCTTGTTTCATATTCAGCTCAGTATGAATTCTTTGCAAAGATTATCACACCATTAGTTTTCAGGACAATCAAAGAAGTGATTAATGGCACATTTAGATGTTGCAGTGCCTGTTTTTAGGAGATACTATCAGATACCATGAGCAAAAGAATCATTAGTGTCTTCCAGTGACTATTATCCTGTATCCTGAGCCTAAAGCAGTTACAAAAAAGCACTGATTCAGTGTTATACTCACTCTGCATTTTGCTCTCCTAAAATTGCAAAGTCCCAGTGGTGAGCTGTTAATCCATAACTCCTATGACCTTTATGCTAAACTTTGGTACTATTTGTTAGGAAGCTTTCCAAAAATACCAGGGTGTTCCTTGTGTGTCACATGTTTGACAAATGAATAAGTGTTATGAAAAGAGGATGAATGTCTTGCATCACCAGTTGTGGTTCTAGAAGTTGGCTATGAAATATGTAGATTATAACCTAAGCAAAAACTATATCCCATGAATAAGCCATTTTAATCATTTAGAATCTGGTGAGTTTTTAAAGACAAGCATATTTATAATGTCATAAGACTTGGGTTTTCAACATGATCCTTAGGCCCAAAATATCTTTGTGGACAACTCCTTCAGCTTCCATCAATATTTCTGCTCCAGGAGATTTTATTTTGTTTTATATTCTTTTGAAGAGGGAGGAGTGGGATCTTGGTATATTTATGGAGAGAAGGAAAGATATCAGATAGTTTGTGCTTGTCTTCTTTGCCTTAACTGGGCTATTCCTAGTCACACGGCTGAAGATGTTGCTATACTTTATTGGTCAAATCTATGAGGAAGGGTTAGGGTTAGGGTTAGGGTTAGGATTAAGACTACATCAAGAAATTAATTCCACCGGAAGACTGTAGCTATAACCTATCAAGATAAATTATTGTAGGAAATCTTACAAGACTATTTGTGTTCTGTCTTCCTTCCCTTTTATACCCCTTGTACATCATTGTATCATTTCAATTTAATCCAGTGGACCATTTGAGATCTTGTCACATTGCATGTAATCTTTGCTTTGCAAGTAATCTTTGCACTGTGACATGCTGAATACAGATAGTCTCTTCAACTGACAATCATTTGTTTAGTGACTGTTCAAAGTTACAATGGCACTGAAAGAAATGATTCATGGCCGTTTTTCACAGGACCGTCCCAGCATCCCATCATCCCTGCGGTCATGTGATCAAAATTCAAATATTTGCAATTGACATGTATTTATGATAGTTGCAGTGTCCCAGGGTCATGTGATCATCTTTTGTGACCACCTGACAAGCAAAGTCAATGGGAAAGCCAGATTCAATTAATAACCATGTTACTAACTTACCAACTGCAGTGAGTCACTTAACAAGTGGGGCAAGAAAAGTCATAAAATGGAACAAAACTCACTGAACAACTGTCTTGCTTAGCAATGCAAATGTTGGGCTCAATTGTGGTTGTAAGTCAAGGATTACCTGTAGATGTTTTGAGGACCAAAGACAGATAGATAACTGACTTTTATTGCTTTTCCATACTGTACAAAATTTCCTCCATCAAGAAGTGAGAGGGAAAGAGCTAGATTTGCTCTGAGGTGATTGAATCATTTTTTAATGATGAGGTTCAATTGTTTCTATTTCAATTTACCCTCTTAATATTAGGACCAGTTGTAGATATGTACTCTTGGTAAATGCATGTTCTATATCCCAAAGGTGCTTTTTCAAAAGGCAACTGGATTTTGTTTTCCCTTGTTTTCCTTGGATGGATGTGAATCTCCATAGATATTTGCTTGTTGTGTAGTTTTGAATTCTTTCTGACTTATAGATCCTAAGGGTATAGGCTAATAGGATAGGGAGATGAGTGGTTACACAATCTTTGCCTCTCCTTAGCTGAGCAAATTGGTTAGGATTAGAGACTAGCCTCATGGCTACGAGAGAGTGATCATTGCCTGTTTGCAGTGCAGTATGTTATTCTCTATTGTAATAATAATAATACCTCTCGATCTACGAGATCTGTTCAACTATTCCGTTTTAGAAAAAATAATGAAGAAGTGAACACCTTCCTCAATGACGTATCTTAATTCTCTAGACACAGACTGATTAAGGTTGTTTTTGGTCAGGGTAGGATATTGGAACTCCTTTGATCATGTTATTTCATAACAAAAGCTAGAAACTGATTGGGAACTCTGCTAGTTTCCCTTATGCTGGCTTTTAACACCATCAACCATACTATCCTTCTGGACCTTATGACACAAATGAACCTGGAGAGGATGATTTGACAACAACTTCAGTTCTTCCCAGTTGGGCTCACTAGTAAAAGGAAATATGATGCTTGCACTGAATCTGCACTGGTTGCCAGCTCCTTTTTCCCCTTCTTCTTCTGTTCAATTCTGGTTCTCGAATACTTCCTGGACAAGTCCCTGCGGTTTTCTTGGCAAGAAGTTTCATAAGCGGGTTTGCCTCCTTTCTGGGGCTGAGAAAAAGTGACTAGCTCAAGGTCACCCAGTTGACTTTGTGTTCAAGGTGGCACAAGAACTCACAATCTCCTGGTTTCTAGCCGGATGCCTCAGTCATTATACCCAGCTGGCTCTTCCAGTTGCTCACCAGGAACAATTTAAGGTACTGGTATTAATTTTTTTTTAACAAATTTTATTAATTTTTTTTAAAAACATACACAAGCAAACAAAACATAGGATGTAGTAACATAACATATCTTTTTCTAAAAAACACATAGAATATCTTATTTAAAAACAAGATAATTCCAAATGATCACATTTCTATACAAACACAATTTAATATATATATTTATCTTATCTGTTCAACTTCATATCCTTTCCCAACTTCTCTTTACTGCTCCCTTTCCTTCTGTTTAACTGTATTTCTTTTGCCTTAAATTATATATATTCATTATATATAGTTTCATTAATTCTCTTCCAACATCCTTTCAAACATAAACAAACATTACACAAAACATAAATACATAAAACTTCTTTTTGGAAAGCGGCTTACCCCGGATTAGATCTTTTTGTACAGACATAAATCAAATTCGTGCTCACATAATATACTATTTCATATCTTATTTAACATTCTATATTTTCTATATATTTTCTCTCTCCTATTCATTCTTTTAATTCTATTTTATTTATTTCATCTCAATTTAAATAATTATACTTGCATCTTTTGTCTGTTCTCTTTCAATCATCTATTTTTCCTTTCTTTCTAATACAATATTTCTCCTGTAACCACTGGTTGAAGTATGACAACTTTTTATCTTTCCCCTAAATTTTACACTTAAAATAATACATACTTTCCATACTGATTCTGCTTCGTACATTCTAAGTACTACATTTCCAAATAATAAAACAAGCCAATAATATTAAATTTAATAAGTAATAGTAAAACCAAGAAAAAAGGAATATTGAGTTTATAATATAATAAGAGAAATATTTCATAGTAAATTAAACTCTATTATCAAATCTTAAACATTTTCATAGCTTCCCTTTAATGCATCATTAATTCATGTAATATTTTAATTTTCTAATTCAATTTCAAATACTAATATCTACCATACAATCTTATGTACTTTTGCAGAATCATTTTTATAAAATTATATCTTACCCCTTATCTCTGAAAAAAACCTGTTTTTTAACATCTTGTTTAAAGCTTTTATGACTTCTCTTTCCTTTTTCCCTTCCTTTCTTGTCAATTCTAGCTTTTTGACCCCCCCCATCTCTCAAGTTTCACTCTCTTTATCTTCCCTCTCTGTTGTATTTCTCTTTTCTGTTGCTTTCTGACATCATATCAATTTTTCATCTTATTTTTCTTTTTCTTGGTTGCTTTTTTAAGTCCTGAATTCACCATTTCTTTACCCCCCTTACGCTTTTCTTCCTCCACTAAGAGTATTTGTCCATTAAAGATGGCTTCTTCTTCTTGATCCCAGCCTTCCTGTCGCTGTTGTATTTCTTGATAGGTAAAGTGGAAAATAGATCCAGAAGAGCCCATGCCTTCCTGTTCCTCTTCTTTCAATTTTTGAAATTCCATTTGTAATTCTTCAAAAGATAATGCCATTTTTCCCCTTTTTTTGAAACAACCCAAATATCTTTAATCTTTCAAGAAATAGTTCACAAAGATCCCAAAGTCACAAAGCAAACCAAATCAAAGCAAACAGTTTCATTTAGCACTTTCTTCTTTCTATATTTTCTCTTCCTAGGGTAGAATTCAAATACACAGTTCCAAAGTAATCTTCTAGAAGTCGTAATACCTTTTATTTCTGATCTTATAAACTCAAAGCAGTCTCCTTCAGTACAATCTTAAAATAAATCTTTACCTCTTCCCTTCCACTTATAACAAATAAAAAGAATTTTAAGTTTTTAGTTCCAATGTCCAGAAATCCTTTATCCCCTTGGCTTTAAATTTCAAGTTTACCTTCTATGCCCAAGCAGGTTTTCCAGATTTCCAACTGCTGTTTCTGTGGGAAGGGAGAGTGAAAGAAAGTAACTTTCCCTTTCAGCTTTTTTTCGCCGCTTTTACGATCTTCCTTGGGAGACAATGTATCCTTCAAATGATTTAGTTTCCAGATTATTTAAAAGTTTCTTCTAGTCCCGGTTCAGCCAAAACTTTCACCTTCACCTGCTTCCTCCTGCACAAATCTTACCCGGCTGCAGGCTTCTTTGTGGCGGCCATTGCTGACCGCCGCTCCACCGCCTTGGGAAAAAGGGGTTTTGCCGGCTGAGGAGGGGGTTTGCGATACCCCCAAACCCAAATCTGGATCCCCTCTCTCTTCAGCTGCCTCTACGGGGCAGCCCTATCCTCCAGATCCATCTGGATCGGAGGAACCTCGGCAGCGAGCACAGCAGGAATCGCGGAGGATCGCGAATTCCTGCCGCCGCTGAGCCTTGCAAAACCGGAAACCCATACTGGTATTAATTTTTAATGTTCTAATGTAAGGATCCATTTTGCTCCTTTAAAATGTGTTAAGTCATTTGACGACAAGATTTTCCTGGCACACAAGGAAGATCTTTTCTTAGGTTGCTCCTGGCTATGATATACCCTTCCTGAAGAATTCTATTTCATTCTCATTCTCCTAGTATTTAGAAAATATCCCTTTTACTGGATTTAATTGGTGCATGCCTTTAGTATTTATTTTATCTTAGTTTTAGTCTATGATTTTACTTAATATACTCTATCTTTTTGTTTACCAAAATTTCTATGCTGCTAAATTTCAATAGCCTCTTTAACTGGTTAAAAACAACTCCAAACACATAAGCAATGCCACGCCAAATTGGTGTTTGCCAGCTTTATCAACTATATGAGGGGTGGAAGTCCACAAGTCCACCCATCTTAAAGATAAGAGGGGCTGAGGCTTCTGATCCCCAGTGGCCTCCCTTAAACACGGAGGTCTTCATAGCTCCTTGGAAGTCCAACAGGGCAATTGAATATGGCATGTTTGCTCTCCAAAGAAGTGAGGCCATTGTCAGGAAGGTTTACCTCCAGGGTACCCATAAATAGCCTTTCCTCAAAGAAAAGCACCTTAGAAAATCTTGTTAGCCTCCTTGAGCAGTTTCTAAAGCAGAAAGATGGGGTATAAATCAGGTAAACGCAATCATTAATTACCATGGTTAAAAAGGACTACAATTTATTTGAAGCAGCAGAAATTTACCATGGGTAAGGGTCAAATGTATTTATGCCAATTTTGTTCATTGCAGCACATTTTTAAAATCAGGGTATGACATTTAACAAAATAATAGAGTTGGAAGGGACCTCCTAGTCCAGGACCCACTTTACGCGCCCCGGTCCCACCTTTTTGGCCCTTGCGCTCTTGTTTGATGAAAGCGTGAGCTCACGCCAGAAGCACCCCACCGAACCTTTCCGGGTGAAAGGCTTAAAACCTGAAAAACGTGCCGGTGAGCCCGGAAAGCTCCGGGCCTTTTACAAACAAGAGCGTCAGCAACCCAGGACTTGCACGGACCGGTCCAGTCTTGGGGCCCCTAGTCCAACCCCCTGCTCAAGCAAGAAACCTATACTATTGCAGAAAAATGGTTGTCCAATCTGTTCTTTAAAACCTCCAGTGTTGGGGCACCCACAGCTTCTGGAGGAAAGTCATTCCAAAGATTAATTATTCTGACAGGAAATTTCCCCTTAGTTCCAAGTTGGTTTGCTCCTTGATTAGTTTCCATCCACTGCTTCTTCTCCTGCCTGCAGGTGCTTTGGAGAATAGTTTGACCCTCTCTTCTTTGTAGCTGCCCCTTATTATTTATTGTGGTTTTTTAATTGTAGTTTCCGCCAAATAGTTTATTCTAGTTTCTGCCAAGTCCCTGACTCCTATAATAATTATCTTGCAACTAAGAGTAAATAGGAATAATTCAAATACAAATAATTCCAGGTTCTATTTTACATGAAAATATTGTTGCAGTCTATGGAGATTCTCAGTCATCCAGGTCATAGTTAGCCCAAAGGTGCTTTTCCAAGAGGAAATTGGAGTTTCTTGTTTTTCCTTTGAAGACAGTTCACTTCTCATTCAGAGCTGAAGAAGCTTCTTGGATGAAAAGCGATATGTAAGTCTTCAAAGAAAAAAAAAAGTTCAATTGCCTCTTAAAAAACCACCTTTGGGACTATTGTTACAGTCATTATAATATTAGTGTTGAAATTTTATGCATCATTTAATCTGTGTGGTTGCATTTGCACATGTTCTGTATTGTGTGGCATTCTGCATTTTGAAAGGAACTTAAAGAGCATCTCAGATGGAGAATTCTTGCACATCATGTCAGTTTATATATGCTATGTCTTAGAGCTGATCTGCACAATCTTTCTGAAAAGAAGTACTATTATTCTAATTGACTGGCATAAAATGACTTGAGAAATAAAAATAAACTAAGACTTAACAATTAAAACATAATACTGAAGGGTACTGTGATCAGAAGCAACTTAAATGGAGAAAGTACAGATGATTCTTTATGATGATGATGAAATTAAATTAGATTAGATTTTAACCCACTTTTATTACTTTATAAGGAACTCAAGGTAGCAAACATACATAAAACTCCCTATTTTCTTCAGAACAGCATTCCTAGCCATTTTTCATGCCTAACGTGGGACTACAACACACAGTCTCCCAGTTCTAGGCCAGCACTTAACCACTACACCAAACTGGTCCCCATTCTTTGAAATTATTAATACAAAAAACTAGAATATCTAGTATAGATATTTTTCCATAATGAAATTGCCACAATCTGCATTTAACTGGAGCACAAAATAAATAGCAATAGCAGCAGCAATAGCATTTAGACTTATATACCACTTCACAGTGCTTTACAGCCCTCTCTAAGCGGTTTACAGAGTCAGCATATTGCCTCCAACAATCTGGGTCCTCATTTTATCGACCTTGGAAGGCTGAGTCAACCCTGAGCTTGGTGAAATTTGAACTGCCAAATTGCAGGCAGCCGGCAGGCAGCAGAAATAGATTGCAGTACTGCATTCTAACCACTGCACCACCAGGGCTCTTGTAATGATTAAGAGCATTAAGATACTTTTAATGTTCTAATTCCCCAGTCCTTCACACAGCTATGCACTTCGGTCATTTATATTCTGTTAATTGGCTAACAGTACCTTGAATTCAAAGATGTTTAAGCTACAACAACAAATATTAAGAGTCTTTTTCTGATAGCTAATACTTAACCCCATAATGACTTATTATGGACAAAATATAAAACAACAATTAAATACCATTACATCACATGTAATAGCATCAAATTCTGCCAG
Source organism: Notechis scutatus (assembly GCF_049901735.1). Taxonomy (NCBI): domain Eukaryota; kingdom Metazoa; phylum Chordata; class Lepidosauria; order Squamata; family Elapidae; genus Notechis; species Notechis scutatus. Next base: position 20,187,437 of record NC_142013.1, on the reverse strand, counting down.
TATACTACACAATAGAACAATAATAAAATGCATACCTGCATAAGATAATGATGCCAATGTAAGTAAATTATTTTAAATAGCACCAATAATCATATGTTACAACAAAGAACAGGAAAGTAACAATTTATTTGTTTAGTCTATTGTAAGTGACTTCAATTGCAAAAATAAGTCCAGGTAATGTACAAGAAATTAATAAATGCATTTAAAATCAAAATAAAAGAAAGAAGAGTTCTCCACTCCTCTACTCGTTGCAGAATACCTTATGCCACCAGACTCGAAATTCTAGACCTAGAAAATCTAGAACTATGCCGCCTTTGGTCCGATCTAAGTATAGTATATAAAATCATACATTGCAATGTCCTACCTGTCAATGAATCAGCTTCAGCCATAACAACACAAGAGCAAATAGATACAAACTCAAGGTCAATCGCACCAAACTTGATTGCAGGAAATACGACTTCAGCAACAGAGTGGTCAATGTCTGGAATACTCTACCTGACTCTGTGGTTTCTTCCCTAAACCCCAAAAACTTTAACCTTAGACTGTCTACTATTGACCTCACCCCTTTCCTAAGAGGTCTGTAGGGGGTGTGCATAAGCGCACCAATGTGCCTATAGTCCCTGTCCTATTGTTTCATTTATTTTTTATTTTTCTTATACGTATCCATGTATTCATAACTATGTTTTACTTATACCTATTATCTTGTAAGCAATTGACAAAATAAATAAATAAAATAAAATAAAATAAAATAAATAAAGACAATTAAGAATTGTCTGAAGAACCAGTCTCACTCCAATTGGATTGATTTGCCCCACCATGCTGACAGAAGAGGCATGCTGTCAACCTTACAGGTCAGAAATCTTTGTTGGCAGGGTCCAACGGAAGAGCCTTTTCTGCTCTTTGAAACATTATACCTCTTGAGGTGAGCTCTGGCCCCATGCATAAGGGCCTGCCAGTTCACCTTAAAATATCTAGTATTAAGTGCAGCTCATAAATCACTCTGCAAGGGGGGGAAATGGTGCTGGAACAAGACCTTTTGATCACCTTTGTGAAATCAGATGAATATTTAACACTATAGTTAATCTACTCTCTTGTCTAATCTGAATTTTAGCTGAAGGTTTTATCTGGCATCTAAACTAAGAAACAGAGACCTAAGACGCTTTGTGACACAAATACATTTAAACAAGAAGACTAATGGTCCACAAGAAGAAATAACATTGCTCTGATCTTTTGAGCAGGCAGCTGCGAACCTAAACAGCTGAAAATGGGCAATTTATAGATGGTAGGAAAGGAACTGTGAAAACCTATTAGAAGTTCAAGGGGAAAAGAGAAAGATTGTTCTTTGACAAGGGCAGTCTGAGGTAGCTAGCAAACATCTTTGAAAGGCTGGATCAAAATCCTTTATTAAAAAGACTATAATAGTGTGTGGGCATTTCAAAGATTTAGTCAACATGTTTGACTAAAGTATTATGGATAGCATAATTTTGTAAAGCCTGCCTTGCAGTTGTGGAAGATGGAATGGAACAATAATTCAAAGGTATAATATGATTTATATTAAAGATTACATCTGAATAAAATATGCTTATTTGTAAGGTCCACACATACCTAGTATCTCTTAAATCCATGAAAAATCTGTTCCTTTAGTATATGACCTGGACTAATTTTGTTGTATTACTTTTACTTCTTTTATTTGTATGTAAGCCATCCAAAATCCATGCACTATATAAATACCTTATAAGTCCAAGGGTCAGGGAACATTCAGATCAAAGTAATACATAATTCCGTATACATTCTTTATTGTGCAATAAACCTGTTGCATTTACAAGATGATCCACTTCATCTTCCATTTGTAACAACACCTGTTTTTCTCATTGCATCTTTATTTTTTCTAACATCTGAAAAGGGAAATCTGAAATAACTGCTACAAACCTTAGTCCTCAAAGACCCTATTTCTTAAACAGGAAACTGTTTAGCGGTTTTTATTTAAACTTCACTGCTTATCAGCATATAGTCAAGAGGAATCTCAGTTTATAACAAATAATGGCAACACATTTGCATTTAGGAAGGGGAGTTTAAAATCTGCTAGATGGCAGGTTTAGGGTTTTCCTCCAAGCCCTGCCCCCCCTTTTTTGAAAAAGTTTTTATTTTTTTAAGACAAACATATACAAACAAAACATAAAAACATAAAACCATCTTCCATCTTATATACATACAGTGTGTCAGTTGGTTACAAATCTTTTCTGCTAATGTTTTGTAGTCATTTCTCAATTTATATAAATTTCCACATTGTCAAGCTATCATATGCTTATATGCTTATCAATTATTAATCATCCATGACCAAACTATTTATTTGATCACTTTATATGAGATATTTCAAATTTTATTTTAAAATTTATGCTATACTTTCATCCAATGGTTATATATGTCTATATTATATTTTATATCTATCTATTAAACCTATTACAAAATCAACAAATCTATTACATTACCTTGTCTTTTTGTCCAACCATTCATAAAACAAATCCCATATCATATAAAATTGTTCATCTTCTTGTTCTCTACTTGTTATGTCTGGAGCGTGGGCGCAAGGAACGGAGACGAGGCATCGGGTAGTGACTCAACTCTTTATTAGCGACTTCAGAACAGAAAAAAATACTTGGGCAGCAGCAGCCCTTTTATAGGGCTGGCTGCTGTCACAACAGCCAATGCTTTTGAGTTTGCTGCGCTGGAAACAGCCAATCAGCAGTGCCCATTAACAGCCAATCAGATCGGCCAGAATTGACCAATCAGGATCCGCTGCTCGCGGGCCAATCAGAAGTGCAGGATTACGAGCCTGCCGTAGAAGTAAAACTATTTAGGATTTTAAAACAGTGCGTTTGCTTAGTCCGTAACACCCCTCCCCCTAGGTTCCGTCTGAGGGGTGGGGTGATGTACTCTTTCAAATATGCAGGTCGTTTCACCTGTCTGCCCAATCTGCGTTGCTCCAACAGTCCTTGCCCAGGCTCTGGTTCCGCTGGGCTGTTCACTGAGCTCAACGGCCCAGCTGGGTCAACTTCTACGCTGGGCGACTCGGGGCTGTCATCCTTGCTCCCGTCAAGACTGGCTCCTGAATTTCCTGGATTAGTTGCTATCGCAGGGCTGCTTTGTGGCAAGGCAGTCATCTGGTCCAGCCCTCCTTCGGAAGGTGAATATCCCGGGGTTGGTTGCGTTGACTCCGGTTTTGAGTCCCGTGTCGTATGCTAGCTCTTTTTCGGCCCCCTTGCTTTCCCTTCCCCCAGGTTTGAGGTTCGGGCTTGTGATGGGGGTAGGAGCTAGTCTGGAACAGTTGGTCAATGTGGCGCTTCCACATTTTCCCATCAGCAGTTTGTAAGCGGTAGGCACGGGCCCGTAAGTTGAGTTATAGTAGCGGGACCCACAATGGGTCACCTGAGAAGTTTTTGCAAAAACTGAGTTGCCTACCCTGAATGTGCGATACCTGCTGCTGGACCGCAGGGGTTGTTCCGGCGTGTAGGCAGGATGTGGCGGTCAAGATGTGAGTGAAGTTTCCGTCCCATCAGGAGTTCGGCTGGGGTTTTGTTCGTGGTGCTGTGTGGGGTAATGTGTTGGAGGAGGAGCATCCTGGTCACTTTCTCGTCGATGTCTCCTCTCTCCATCTTGTGTAAGGTTTTCTTTACGAATTGGACCATTTTCTCAGCCCTCCCATTGGCCGCAGGGTGAGCTGGCGAAGTTAAGGCGTGGCATATTCCCCAGTCTGCGGGTACTGTTCAAATGCAAGAGCAGTGAATTGGGGTCCATTATCTGAGACCAGGACATCTGGCAACTCATGTGTAGCAAATAGTTTATTTAGTTTTTGACGACTGCTTCTGTGGTGGTGCTCTTCATTTTGTGGACCTCTAGCCAATTGGAATAGGCATCCACAGTTATGAGAAATGTGTAGGTCCCAAAATTGATGTGGATGCGGGACCAGGGACCCCGGGTGTTTCCCATTCAGTTGGCGGGGCTCTTGGCGGAGCTGAGCGAGTTTCCTGACACTTGCTGCAAGTGGCCACCCAAGTTTCTATTTGCTTATCTATACCTGGCCACCAAGCGTAGCTCCTCGCTAGTGCCTTCATTCGCACGATGCCAGGATGTCCATCGTGCAATAGTTTCAGGACTTTGTGCTGTAGCCGCTCTGGAATGATGACTCTGTCCCCCACAATATGCATCCTTTTTGTGAGAAGAGTTCTGTCTGGCGGTTTTTGAAAGATTTGAAGGTGTCGTTGGGTTCGTTGTCAGGCCAACCTCTTTCTACCCAGCTGAGGACTCGTGCCAAACAAGGATCCTTCCTTGTCTCCGAGGCGATGTCTCGTGCAGTCAGTGGTGGAGAAGGAAGGGTTTCGATTTGTAGCGTAGTTAGGGTTGGAGCTGGATCGTCTATGACTTCGGGTAGCGGTGAGCGGCTTAAGGCGTCAGCGTGGGGAATGGCTTTTCCCGGGCGGTGTAGCAATTGGTAATCGTATGTGGCTAGGAACTCCGACCAACGCGTCATTCTAGGCGATAAGATGTGGGGCGTTGGTTTGTCTCCCGCTAAGATGCCAAGTAACGGTTTGTGATCGGTGATTATGGAAAAGGGTCTTCCATATACATACTCATGGAATCGTTTGATCGCAGCTACAATAGCGAGGCCTCTTTATCAAGTTGGCTATAGTTCCTCTCAGTTTTTGATAAAGTCTTTGAAAAAACGCAATTGGTACCTCAGTACCGTTTGGTAGGATGTGGCTCAGGATTGCTCCTACCCCAAACGGTGAGGCATCGCAGGTGACGGTTAAAGGTAAAGTCTCGTTGTATTGTATCAATACAGCATCTGAAGTTAAAAGGTCCTTGACTTGCTGAAAGGCACGCTCTTCCCGTTGTCCCCAGACCCAGGAAGTCTTCTTGTCGAGGAGCCTATGCAGGGGTTCAGCAACAGTCGCCTTCTGGGGCAAGAAGATGTTATAAAAGTTAATGAGTCCTAGGAAGGCTTGGAGGTCTGTTTTATTCCTAGGTCTTGGGGAGTTTTTATTGCAGACAGTTTTTTTCAGTTGGGTGAATTCCTGTTTGTCAAGAAGGTAGCCCAGGAATTCAACCTTCTCCATACAGAGTTGGCACTTGTCCTTCTTGACCTTCAGGCCAGCATCTTTAAATTTCTGTAGAACCAATCTGAGTCATTTTTCTAACAGGCCTCTAGTAGGGGCAGCTATTAAAACATCATCGAAGTATGGCACGACCCCTTTTATGCCTTGCAGTAATCTCTCCATCAAACTCTGGAAAATGCCAGGTGCTACACTTACTCCGAGCTGAAGTCTATTACATTTGAAGGCCCCTCTATGCGTAACTATAGTCTGGGCTTCGGCAGTCTGGGCGTCTACGGGCAACTGCTGGTACACCTGAGCTAGGTCCAATTTTGCAAATATTTTTCCACCTCCCAGGGAATGAAGAAGGTGTTGGACCACAGGTACAGGGTAAGCGCTCTGCTGGAGCGCGTGATTGAGGGTGGCCCGGTAATCCCCACAAATTCTCAACGATCCGTCTGGTTTTATGGGGGTCACAATTGGAGTCTCCCATCGAGCGTGGTCGATCGGTTCCAACACGCCCTGGGCTATTAATTTGTCCAATTGTTCATCAATCTTTGGCTTGAGTGCAAAGGGCACTCGACGAGGCTTAAGGCGAATGGGCGCAACTTCGGGCTGCGGTTAAATGATATGGGGGATCCCTTGTACTTGCCTAGCTTCTCGCTGAACATGTCCTGGAATTCCTGGACGAGGGCTGCTTCCCAGTCATCGCTCCCAGTCTGGTTGATGCCAGCTAGCTCAATTCCTAGCGGTGCAAACCACTGCAAACCCAAAAGGCTGGGTCGATCTCGATTGACGATGGTCAGAGGTAGGGTTGCGGTGTGGTCTTTGAATGTTACTCGGACGTCGCTGGATCCGAAACCGGAATTCGGTTTCCTGGTAGTCTTTCAATATGATATTTTGAGTGCTGAGGTCCTGGCGGCGGATGTCAGGGATCAGCTGCCTGAAGGTTTTCCAGGAGACCATGGATAAGGGCGATCCAGAGTCGACTTCCATAATGCATGGACGATTCTCGATAGTGACCCTCACTCGGATTTTCCTTGCATCAAGGGACGATGCGTGGCCGATGATGATAGTCTGATGCGCCTCTTCACGTCTGGATGAAGTGGCAGGTGCTCGGTTTCTGTAGTGTAGGTTCCATTGAGTGCCTTGGCGGTCCCGATTTGCTGGTGGGGTGCCTGCGGTCTGTCGGAAATTGTTTTCTCTCCTGGTTGGGCTGGGTCCTTGCTTGCTTCTGCAGACCTTCGTGATGTGGCCCCTCTTTCCACAGGAACGGCAGAGTGCATCTAGGAATTTGCAGTCAGATCGCGGTGGCTACCCCGCACCCGGAGCATTGGTACGGGATTTTCGATTCCGCCCGGTCCCGCTGGTCGCGTTCTGACCTGAGTCTGTTGACCTCTTCTTCCTCGCTTTCTGATGAGGATTCGAGGTCCTAATGGTGAGTGGTTGTTGCGTGCCTCTCGGAAAACGGTGTAGCGTCGCTGGCGAGTTGGCGGTGCGGTGCGTTTGCTCGACGCATTCAAGCGGCTGACTTCCTGGTTGCTTCTGCTGCAGTAGCGTCGGCGATGACATCTGCGAGGGCGATGTCTCCCTTCGCCATTATCTAGCTCTGGGTTGTGGGGTCTTTGAGACCCAAGGCAATCCGATCTCTCATGGCTTCTCCGAGGTTGGTGAAGCCACAGAGTCCACCTAGGTTCCTAAGGTTGGCGATGAAGTCTCCAACACTCTCGCCTTCCTGTTGGTCCCTCTGGTAAAACTCATGTCTTCGGATGAGCATTGGTACCGCTGGGGCATAATGGGCCCGGAGGATTGGGCGAGGTTGTCCCAGTCCATTGTCTTGACTTCTGCTGGTTTTGCAAGCGCCTTTGCCATTTTGAAAACAGCAGGCCCGCAATGGGTCAGGAATACAGCTCGTTTCTTGCCAGGCGAAGCATCCTTCAGATTGTTGGTTTCCAGGAACATCTGAAACCTGTCCATATATGAGTCCCAGTCTTCGTTTGCGGTTCAAATGGAGCGGGTGGTATAGCGCTGCTGGTCATTCTGCCGCTTCTTTCGGTGCGCTCTCAGCCACGTGCTCTGTAGTGTTCGTTGAGTGTTCAGTCAGCTCTTAATGTCTCCGCATCCCACCTTCGTCGCCAGTGTTATGTCTGGAGCATGGGCGCAAGGCGGAGACGAGGCATCGGTAGTGACTCAACTCTTTATTAGCGACTTCAGAACAGAGCAAAATACTTGGGCAGCAGCAGCCCTTTTATAGGGCTGGCTGCTGTCACAACAGCCAATGCTTTTGAGTTTGCCGCGCTGGGAACGGCCAATCAGCGGTGCCTGTTAACAGCCAATCAGATCGGCCAGAATTGACCAATCAGGATCCGCTGCTCAGCGGGCCAATCAGAAGTGTAGGATTACGAGCCTGCCGTGAAGTAAAACTATTTAAGATTTTAAAACAGTGCATTTGCTTAGTCCGTAACACTACTCATTTCAGCAGAGTCCATAATTTTTTTGATAACTTCCTCCTGCATAGGTATTTTATCATTTTTCCAATTCATAGCAAACACAATTCTAGCTGCTGTTAAAACATTTACAATAAAATACTTCAATTCTTTATTGTATATTTCCAGTATAATAACCAATAAAAAAAATCTCTGGTTTAAAGTCTATGTGTTGTTTTATCATTTTTTCCAACCATGTGTGGTTTTTAGTCCAATATTTTTTTGCATCCGAGCACGTCCACCACATATGGTAATATGAACCAGATATCTGATGACATTCCAACATTTATCCGATTTATTCTTAAACATTCTTGCAATTCTCGTCAGGGATAGATGCCACCTTTAAAACATCTTATACAATTTTTCTTTATATGCAGTTGACATTGTCATTTTATAATTTTGAGATCACAATTTTTGCCACTTTTCTAAATCAATCCCATATCCAAAATTTCCCCCCCAAGCAATCATCATTTCTTTAACTTGTTCTTCTTCCAGTTTAAATTCTAATAAATGTCCATAAAGTTTTTTAATTACCTTTTCATCAGTACCCATCAAAATTTTATCTAAATCAGTCAACTTATCATAAATACCTTCTGTTTTAAAATCTTTATCAAATCTAGATTGTACTTGCAAATATGAAAACCAATTCATTTTTATACCTTGTTCTTCCAATGCTTGCATAGATTTAAGTTTATTTTTATTTTTTTAATTTTAATTTATTTTTGTCAATTGCTTACAAGATAATAGGTATAAGTAAAAACATAGTTATGAATACATAGATACATATAAGAAAAATAAAAAATAAAAGAAACAATAGGACAGGGACGGTAGGCACGTTGGTGCACTTATGCAGACCTCTTAGGAAAGGGGTGAGGTCAATAGTAGACAGTCTAAGGTTAAAGTTTTTGGGGTTTAGGGAAGAAACCACAGAGTCAGGTAGAGTATTCCAGACATTGACCACTCTGTTGCTGAAGTCGTATTTCCTGCAATCAAGTTTGGTGCGATTAACCTTGAGTTTGTATCTATTGTTTGCTCTTGTGTTGTTATGGTTGAAGCTGAAGTATTCATTGACAGGTTATTGCAATGTATGATTTTATATACTATACTTAGATTGGACCGAAGGCGGCGTAGTTCTAGGTTTTCTAGGACTAGAATTTCAAGTCTGTTCACTCTTTTCATTCAATATCTCACCATATCTAACTGTTTGTCCCCTCTTATATATTACTGGATAAGAAAAAGCTTCAATAGTAGATATCCATAATGGAATTTTCAAATAATATTGCCTTTGTATCTTCTCCAAGTTCAAAAACAGTGCCTCTCGAATATAATGTCTTCTAAAGTACCCCTGTGTTTTAGTTCCCTTATACCAAAGGAAAGCATGCCATCCTAGCAGCAAGTCATGCCCTTCTAAAGTCAATAGTCTAGTGTTTCTTAATCTTATCCATTCCTTTACCCACATAAAACTTGTCGCCTGGTAATGTAGCTCCCAGTTGGGCAAGGCAAACCCTCCTCTTATTCTTGCATTTTGTAACAATTTAAGTTTTATTCTTGCTTTCTTTCCCTGCCAAATATATTTCAACACAATTCTATTTAAATCTTCAAAAAACTCTTTCCCTAGCCAGACTGGAATTGTCTAGAATAAATAGAAAATTCTAGGCAATACCTTAATTGTAGATATTCTCCCAATCAATGATATTTGTAAATTTTCCCATTTTGTCAAATCTGTCACAATCTGCTGTTTGAGTTTAATATAATTGTCCTCCTTCAGTGTACTACATCTTGGTGTAATATATATCCCTAAATACTTAACCTTATTTGTGACCTGTATTTCTAAGCTTCTTCCAACTCTTTCTTTCGTCTTGCTAGCCTGTTCTTTGTTAATATCTTTGTTTTATCTTTATTTATTTTCAAACCTGCTACTTTTCCATATTCTTCTATCTTTTCTATTATTTTAGGTGCTGTTTCCAATGGATCCTCTAGTATAAATACCAGATCATCTGCAAAAGCTTTCAATTTATACTCTTCCTTTTTAATTTTCATGCCTTTTATATCTTTATCTTCTCTAATATTCCTGTTCAACACTTTCAAAGTTAACACAAACAGCAGAGGCGACAGTGGACAACCTTGTCTTGTCCCTTTTCTTATATCTATGGATTCTGTTAATTCTCCATTTATGTATTTGTTTCTTTGCAGTTTGTTCATGATATATCGTTTCAATGGCTTGAGTAATTTTTTTACCAAAGCCCATTTGTTCCAATTGCAATAACATAAATCACCAACTCATGTTGTCAAAGGCCTTTTGTGCATCTAGAAACATCAAAGCCATTTGCTTTTCCGGATGTGCCCAGAGTTGGTATTCAGCAGGTTCTGACCAGTTCTGGAGAACCGGTAGCTGAAATTTTGAGTAGTTTGGAGAACCGGCAAATACCACCTCTGACTGGAGATTTTACAGTATCCTTCTCCTGCCACGTCCACCAAGCCATGCCCACAGAACCGGTAGTAAAAAATAATAATCACACTACCGGATGTGCTTCATAATATTCCAAAGTGTCCAGAATTATTCTCACATTATTTTTAATTTGTCTCTTTGGCAGAAATCCATTTTGGTCAACATGTATGAAATTATTTAAATATCTTTTCAGTCTTTCTGCCAAAATTGAAGTGAATATTTTATAATCTGAATTTAATAGGGATATAGGTCTATAATTTTTAACTTGTTGCAGGTCTGTATCCTCCTTCAGTATAAGTGTAATTTATGCCCTGCCCTTTTTATGCATAGAATGCACAGACAAAATTGATGCCGGTTGATACACAATGCCACAGCAGTCATCTTGAAGATTTTGACCTCCCCTGAAGTTACCATTGTTTGCATTCTCAACACTGGATTTTTTTAGAGTAAGAAAAAGAAAAGCCTTTTAAGAAAACAAAGATATAACAAAGGATCCTAAAAACTGAATTGAAAGAATACAGAACAAAATGTATTTGTTTATCTAAAACATTTATATAGCCACCCATCTTCCATCTCTGGGTTAGAAGATATTCTAACATTCTAGCCAATGTCCACTATTATATTCCAACCAATGTTTTTCCAAATTTGTGCCACAGTGAAAGTTGTTTTTGACTTGTTCAGTTATTTGTCTGTGTATTATAAAAAATAAGTTATGTTAACTATGCTCCAGGGTTTGGCATTCTGAGATATTTATCTTTAGAAGAAGAAGGCTGTTGAAATCATTGAAGACCAACGTTCACACATCATAAAGTCATGTCTGCACCGGCCCATAAGAGAAGCTTTCCTTGCAGCTGAGAAGCTTTCCTTGCACATCATACTATCTAACTGCAATGAATTTGTGCATTAATTTTCTGTTAAATGTATGAGTTGGAATATAGTCAAAGACCATAATAAACAGTTGAAAAATACAAGGGAATTTACCAAGATTCATTTCTGAATCTCTCTTTAGCAATTAAAGGGAAGTATATTGCCCTATTTCATCAACATTAGAATAAACTTAGAGTGAATTAAGACTTTATTCCAAGTATGTCTTGCTAAAAAACAAGGAGCTGCTTAAGAGCTTTTATCCAAAAATCAACCTTTTATGTTGAATAAATTATTCAAAAATATATAACTTAGGCTACAATTGTAAGCAAGTTAGTTTGGAGGAGGAGCTGCAAGTAGGGACTGCTTTGAAATAAACATTATTAACATTTTATAAAACCGAGCTACAAAATTAGAACAGCTTTTGTACTAAAAACTTGCTCACAACATTCAAATAATATTCTTCCACATCAGTGATACATTGTCACTGAAACTAAACATTCAAACAAAATATTGGATATATTGGTTTAAAACCCGAATACACTTATTTCTTTATTATTTTCAGTGTACAGTATAGATGCTCATCTTATGCAATGACTGCTGAATGATTGCAATTTGTAGTAATGATCGTGAAAATGGGTATGCCACTAAGAATTAGCATGCTAACAAAAATCCAATGTCCTGTTTACTTACCAATGTAATTACCTCTGTAAAAGATTTTTTTCTGTACCATCTGACCTGGTCTACCTAGCCAGTATAGCCTTGGATGATGTAGCAACTATTGCTTTCACTGATATTATCTGCCACCACTTTCTTTCCCTTCTCTAAACCAAAACAAGCTACCAGATTACAAGTCCCCCAAACACAAATGGCACCAAAATATCTATTAAATTAGTACATAGAGTGAATAAGAACTCAGATTTTCAACAAACAACAAAAAAAAAAACCAACCAAGGGTATGTTAGACTTTAAAAAGAGATTTCAGAAATGTGATCAAATGTGACCAAAAAAAAATGGATCTTAGATGGCGATCAGAAAAGTTATCTTGAAAAAAAATCAAGCAAGGCTTAAGCATGTGCCAAATAAAACTAAATGCCAGCACCATTATATCAAGTTATTCTGCCTCTAGAAATACATGTAGGCTTAGATTCATTTCTATTTTTTGTTCCCAAGAGTCAGCAGATATTGAGAAATTGAAGTTCCCACAAATTTAACTTCAAGAGGCATTAAATTGTTCTTGTGCAAGATTTAGATGACATGCTATCCTAGACTTACCATACTACATACATACTTCATTTGTGGGTGTATTGTGACCTAACGGGAAATTATAACAGTTTGCATTACTACAGGCAGTTGTGACATTACCAATTGGCAAATAAGAACCCAATGACAAACATTTAATTATATTGAAGATGATGATTGGTTTTCAGAACTAATATATTTTGAGTTTATTTCAGGTGTGATTGGATAATTGCCTTTTCAAATTAAACAATGTTATCTTCAGTTACAATAATCTAGAAACAGTCATCAAAAACTTTAACCTTAGACTGTCTACTATTGACCTCACCCCTTTCCTAAGAGGTCTGGAGGGGGCGTGCATAAGCGCACCAACATGCCTACCGTCCCTGTCCTATTGTTTCTTTTATTTTTCTTATATGTACCCATTTCATGTATTCATAACTATGTATATACTTATACCTATTATCTTGTAAGCGATTGACAAATCAAAATAAATAAAAAAAATAAGGTAACATTTTCATTATATTCTTAAGTGGCTCTTATCTTATACTCATGCTTCCTTCTCTAAAATGGCTTATGGAAATCCTGTAGAGACTCAGACATTGCAAATTATTCAATTAGCTAGGAGGCTACTATCTTCTTTAATTGGACAATAATACTGATTCTGTACTACTTAGTGCTTTTTTGGAGTGGGGAACTAAAATATTTTGCTATTCTAGGAAAATAATAGCCAATCGCTTTTTTCTGTAGAAGACATAGGGAATTCCCTTGAAAGACAAGAGGAAGAACAGCTATCAAGGCAACAGTATATAGGGCTTGGGCTAGTTCCAAGAAACTAGTTTGAGTAAACAACTCAGGTCCCTCCCTACATCACACAAAAATAAAGTAGGGACGGGGAGAAGCACATTCAGACTTGCAAGCTTCTTTTCCTATAGCTATTACAATTAAGTTAGCCTTGGTTTCTAATTCGGCCTGTCCTATATAGCTGACATGTTCCTATAGATTGGCCTTTCTAAGCATAAAATGTACCCACCTCGTGATTGGAAAAATGATGGCATGGTATATTGCTGGTCTTATTACAATGCCAAAATCCCAAGGGAAAATAGGTAGCTCAGAGAAAAAAAAAACAGTTTAAAATATCTGGCTGGGTTCCAAGCTAACAACCTTCTACTAATAGTCCTCAACTTACAACCACAATTGAGCCTAAAATTTCTGTTGTTAAGATTGGTAAGTGAGTTTCGTCCCATTGTACGACCTTTCTTGCCCCAGTTGCTAAGTGAATCACTGCAGTTGATAAGTTAGTAACCCAGTTGTTAAATGAATCTGGCTTTCCCATTGACTTTGCTTGCCAAAAGGTCACAAATGGTAATCACATGACCCAAGGAACACTGCAATGCACATAAATATGAACCTGTTTCCAAGCATCTGAATCTTGTTCAAATGATTATGGAGATGCTGCAGAGGTCGTAATTGTGAAAAATCATCATGTTATATTTTTCAGTGCTGTTGTAACTGAACGGTTACTAAATGAACTGTTGTAAATTGAGGACTACCTGTATTTACAAGTGTTATGCCCATTGCGCTATCACAGCATTCCTAATAAAGAAAACACTAGGAGACATTAGAAGCTGGGGTAATCGTTGACTCAGTTGAGGAGTGTAGCCTGCTGGGTTAGCTTGTAACCAAGTAAAGTATATGAGTCAAAACAAGCTGATATAAAGTGGGGGGAGGAATGTTTTAAAACTTCAGCCTGATGATATACCTGGAAGTTGCACATGCATTGGGGTGGGAGTGGGAGAACGGGGCGGTGAGCATGGAGAAATAGATGTTTGTAATGCTCAATCCTTTCAGGTATGGAGAGAAATAAAAGATGACTCATTATAAATTTCACTTAAGCATAACTGATTTATTTCCAGTTTATGCTAGAAAGAGCAAGACTAGATTGTGATTTGGCAAACAGACAACCTAAATCTATTCTTATGCAGGTAATAAAATTAGCAAGGATAATAGTGTGGACATCTGAACTGTTTATATTTTTAATCACAAGATGGCACTCTGTAGAATATTCTTTGCAGTGATTTCTGTGGAAAAACAACAGTTGTTTAGTAGCCTCAACTTTCCATCTTGTTATGGAAATCCTTATGTATTTTCCCCACCAGAAAAAAGCAATGACCAACATATGTATGGATTGTAGGTTATGTGTATGGTCTATGGAGATGCTCAGTCATCCAGGTCATGGTTGTCCAAAGGTGCATTTTCAAACCATACATTTTTCCAAAGACAAATGGACTTTGTTTTTCCTTGAAGATGTTTCTCTTTTCATCCAAGAATCTTCCTTTGAGTCAGAACTGAAGAAGTTTCTTGGATGAGCCAGGGAAAATTCTTCAAGGAAAAATGAAGTCCAGTTGCCTTTGGAAAAATGTATGGTTTATTATAGATAATTTTTTATATTTATATTTTTAGAAATGATATAACTTCAAAAAGATTCTTTATGACCCATGAAGATTCTCCAATCATCTTCCTGGTTTTCAAATATTTTATTTATGTGGAGAGACACCAATGGTGGGTGGTGGGTGGAGGGCAATTCTCTTTGAGCAAAAGGTAGAGTAATATGCTAGTCCCTGTCACACTTGAAAGAACAGGTCTAGCTCTTTCCTTTTTCAGGTCTTCCTTGCAGTCACTTTGTTATACCCAGTGGTGGGATTCAAATAATAATAACAACCAGTTCTCTGCCCTAATGGTTTCTTCCGACAACCAGTTCACCAAACTGCCCAGAGAGTTAACAACTGGTTCTCCCGAACTGGTGCGAGTTGGTTGAATCCTATCACTGGTTATACCCTTCTTTTTTTTTGCTTTCACCAATATTTTCCAGTTTTCTGATATTGACAGTGTTATCTATTCATCATGTCTGATTCTTGGTGATTCTGTGGACCAGCCATGTCGTGTGAGGGAATTCAGTGGAGAAAGCAATAATGTTGGGAAGAGTTAGCGGTAAAAGGAAACCAGGCCATCAAAGAACATAGTGGCTGGATACCATCAAAGCTGACATCAGCCAGAGCATAAAAAAATCTCAAAGAAACAGTGTAAGAAGATGTGGAGACACCTGACCCATTGAATTAGACATGACTGAATAGATAACATCATCAAACTGATAGTTTGATCTTGGCAAACTTTTGACAGGCTTTTGATAAATAAGCTCAGTATTCTTGCTACCTGCAATGGGCTGTGAGAAAGCACTTCAAAAGGGTGCTTTCCCTTTTGAGGAAAGGGACTCAAAAGGGACTCTCCACACTTTTCTGGAAAGTAAAGGCAAGGGAGGGGAAAAGTACTTCCCAACTTAAAACAAAGGTGTTGTTAATATTCATGGATTTGGATTTTTTTGTCTGGGCTACCTTGAAATGCTAACATATCATACGCTAAACTAAGAAATGCGTGTGTGTGTTCTTTCAGAAACTTGATAGTATCTACTTGACAGAGAATGAATAGATTAAGACCTTAATTTATCTGACATAATAACTACATTTTATAACTATGGGCACTTGAAAATAAAGCTATTAAAATGATCCTAGAAAATCCTCAACTTGCCAAATGCATTTAAAACTGCTCAAAATGACCCTGCACACTATCATTCATCCCCATGAGGGGAAAAGTATTCATGATAGAAAAATACAAATTAATCATAAATTAACACTGTTTGGTATTGTTTTGTAAACAACTTTTTTTGTTAAAAAATCATCCCAGTTTGCACTAATAGGAACCAAGCAAAATCAAATAGTCTGGGTGTACAAGCAGAAAATTTCTTTCCTAGAATTGAAGTTACAATTTGGTGTGATCTAATTTCACAATTTCTCAAGTATTAATCTTTTGTATTCTCTATTAAAAAACATGAAAGAGATACTCTTTTCTTTGCACATATACTCTGCAGATATACTGTCTCATATAAGGAACAGAATCTGCATAGAACACATACTGTACCTCATGGAAAATCATAAACACCAGCCGCTTTTCACTGCACGTACATGTAATTAAAAATGCCAGTATAAATAAAATTTTGCAAACTGTATCTGACTTTTGTACATTGATCCTGTCGTAATGATTTGATAGAGTGAAACATAGAAGTCATGGATACTATCTTGATCTTTTTTTGACAGCCCATTGGAAAGCTATAGTAGGTTGAGGAGTAAGAGAAGAGAAGGATCCAGGGAAAATTATGAATATTATGTCAAGCTTTTGAGGTCTGCAGACTGGCCATCCTTAAGTTACAACCCGCAATGGGATTCCAGAAGTAAATCCAATTGTTTTGCTTTCAAAAGAGATTACTTGCAAATAATTATGTACAGAAATACAGATGAAAAGTCACACTAACAATCTGAATTCATTTCATTTGTAAAATATTTGAAAATCGCACATAGTTCAATTAATAAATAATTTTATTTATTTATTTTCCAGCAGTAATCATCTTTCCTGTTCCATACAACTGATAGTATTCAATACTTTAAAATATAGTTCCTATTTTCCAATGCTATCATTTTTATTTTATTATTATAAAAATATGATAACTTTAAATAGCTTCTATTTAAATGTTAGCTTTAAGTTCTATTTAATATCTCACTGACATTTGAGTTTCAGATAGATTTCTTCCTCGGCTTCTGCTAGGTTCATTGCTCCAATAAAAATTATATTGAAAAAAAAACATTTCATTTTAAAAATAAGAAGGGAACATTAGTTTCATTTCCATGGATGCATGTAGATCTAAATGGGACCGCAATCTTCCTTCAAAAAAAATATAGGTGATTGGTAGCTGGCTGCATCCCTAATCTTGCTTTGGGAAGAAAAGATCTAATGTGGTTTAATGGTTAAGACATTGGACCTGGACTAAGTTCAAAACCACTCCCAACCTTGGAAATTATCTAAGTCACTTTGGACTAGTTACTCTCTCTCATCCTATTCTAACAGGGTTGCAGCTTTGGAGGTAAAAGATTATTCTCACGGAAGATATCATGAACTGTTGGACGAAAGGCTGGATACAAATCTAAAAAGCAATTAAATGAATGTGCCCACCTGCCTATAAAAATAACAAAGATGAGCAAAACATGATACAGAGTTTCTCCAAGTGTATCAGCTCTGTAGTGCTTTGTGACTTTTTAGATTTTTCATTAAAGCCTTTCATGTGAATATAGGGAAACCACACACAGCATACAGTCAAAATTACAATGTATCTGTTCTGTATTGTACATTAACATTCTTGTAAACACCGCGCCCTGATTGGCCAGGGCGCACGGCAACCAGATTGGCCGAGCGAGCCGCACTGATTGGCCCGCCACGAATCCCCGCGATTGGTGAAAACCGATCGCGGGAGATTCGAAGCGGTGTCATTGGCCGCGGCCGGCACGGCCAGCCCCATATAAGCCGCCGCCAATCCTCAGGGCCCCGAGTCGATCTCGGGACTAATAAAGAGCTGAAAACTAGTCACTGACTCCCGAGCCTTCTTCCGACCGCCTACACAACAGTATCCATTAGTCCAGGGCTTTTTAAAACTTGGCAACTTTAAGTTGTGCCAACTTCAACTCCCAGAATTACTGGCTCATATCTTAAAGTTGCCAATACTGTTTTGCCTGAATTTTTTTTTTAAAAACCCTTAATGTTGCCAACTTTGAAAAACTTGAAAGACTGCATTTGCCCAAAATGAGGATCAATGTTGCATTTTATATTGAATTTGTGATCTTATTGACCAGCATTAAAATATATATACTTCTTCAAGTGTTGCTATAAAAATGAGGCAGAATCTATTTTTATTTGAAAAAGTGTAGAAACTGAATTTTATGACACTGGAAGATTAAGCAGGAAAAAATTAACTGTTAGAAAGAAAGAAGAGACAAAGGTCATTCACATGCCTCAAGATTGTAACATACTGTTCCTAGTCTTCATCCTTTCTTTTTCACAAGGTGAAAAGAAGAAAAAGAAAAGACAAGAGATAAGTGACTCTGTTTTCTTATTACTTTCACACATATTATTGGAAAAAAAAGATAACTAGGCTGAAAATTTTCAACTGTATTGAAATCTTAATATCAAAACCTACCAGATTTGAAATGTGATTGGAATGGAATTATACATTGTTAATATTTAAGATAATTTCTATAAAATGCAAGCCAGAATATGCTGCAATTTTCCAATATTGTGAAGGCTGGGATACATTACGCAAAAATCAATGAAATTCGCTGATTTAGTGCACCTTAAATTCCTCTAATTATTTACCTATTGTATGTCCTTCCTTTTATTTGCTGTATAAACGTTTGTTCAGACTAGTCTGTCCAAGTAAAGTTGCACTCTATTGTATTTTATTTGGGGTCCAAATGTCCTGTGATCCTTAAGTACACTGATTCTGGGTATATACGTATACCTTGAGACAAATCTGAAAAAGAACCATTTACTTATCTTTTAATATTTAACCAAGGAGACATAAATTGCCAAAAAATAAGACCTCTCAATGTGAAAAATAACGAATAAGCTTTTATACGATCTGAAGAGAAACCAGAGTATTAATATATTAAAAAACCACAGATTATTAATATAAAATCCTTCGCCTTCCCCATAGAATGCGATGTGTAGTCATTTAGAATATGAAAGGAACTGATATATCACTGGCTCTTCCATTGGTTGATTGATTAGATTTACAAAGCATCTTCCTCCAGAGCCTCTAAATGATATAATGTATTAACAAAAAATGAAACTGAGCCTTTACAAAATGGAGTGGGAAATTACCAGTAGGTTTGGGAAAAGAACAAAGTTTTGTGGAGGTACAACAGATAAGAGGGTTAAAAAAGGGTCCAAGGCTGAATAGTTTCCACAGAAAGAGACTCTTAAAGGCCAGATAACATCACAGCCATGCAATTAAAGTCCTGCCTCTTTTTCCCATGCATTAAAGGGATAAAGCTTTGATCATATAATTGTGGCTGCCATTTTGACTTTTTTCACACACCCTTCCTCCAAAATATGCATGTTTTTAAGTGTCTTTTGTGAAGAAGAAGTTCATGAATTTGTCTAATCTCTTTTAAAAATTACATACTTATATCTTTCACAGAACATTCTATAGTATTATAGAATAATCTTGGGTTAAAAAGGATTATAATTTAGGGCTTTAGAACGTAAGGAGCTAAACTTGGTAAGGAATTAATTTGATAAGGAAATTCAGGATTACAGGGATATACTGCATTTCTGTAAGATTAACAACTCTGTCTCTGAGTCATTTAAGAATTTTTCACATATATTATTTAGATTCAAAATGTGGTTAGAAATAACTTTATTTCAGTCTCTTTCATTTTATTTAAAGTATTCCTGCAGTTAGTTTTTTGCAAATTGATAATTTAAGCATGCCATAAAACAGGTGTCCCCAACCACTGTGACATGGCCGATATTGGTCCATGGCTTAAGAACCAGGCTGTACAGCTGGAGGTCAGCAGAGGACAAGCGAGTGAAACAGAAACAATGCCCCCATCAATCCATGGAAAAATTGTATCCCACAAAATTGTCCCTGGTGCCAAAAAGCTGCTATAAAATATAAGGAAATTATGCTTCTAAAGATCAATGTTTTCTGCCAAAGGAAAGGGAACACAGAGTTCAAATAAAATATAGTAATGTATTTCTATTCATAAATTAGATCATTATTATATCTTCCACTGTATACAGATTCAATTGTAATCTTCTTTATACATGAATTCCCTCCCCCCAAGTGTGTAGACTCAAAGCAGTTTCCTTGAAAACACTGTACATATATCTTTGTTCCACTGAAATAATAGTAATAGTAATTTCTGCCTTATTTGAAGTTAAAATAAAAGAGATGATTTATCTAGAGGGAAGGACATTTCAAATGTTTTTAAATGCAGTTAACAAAACGTGACATTAAATATTAGCACTGAAATAAGAAACTAAAAATGAAACAGTGAAACTCTTCTATGAAACTTATGAAATACAGATGAATAAACATAATAATGATTTACATACAGTATGAGTAGATCACACTTTATGAAATAGGAAGTGTTTCCTCATTTATGGCTTTAGAAGAAGGCAATGATTGATTACATCAACAAATAAAATTGCTACACCTCTTTAGTCAGCACTGGACAGTTCTGAATAAGACATTTTAAATAGTTCATAGAAAAAACAGGAAATACAATGCAGCAATTAGGCTACTTATTTGTTAGCAAAGGAAAATAAATATTTGAGGCAAAACAAAATGTGCACTAAAGCTTTTCATAAGATTTTTAATTCAAAGGCTTTTCTGTTCTATCATGTTGTGAGTTAAAGCTTTACAGAGGTGGTATTCAGCAGGTTCTGACCAATTCTGGAGAACCAGTAGCAGAAATTTTGAGTAGTTTGGAAAACCAGCAAGTACCACCTTTGACTGGCCCCGCCCCATCTATTCTCTGCCTCCCCGGTCCCAGCTGATCGGCTGCATCTTCTTTTGTTGCCCTGCACAGGAGAACGGAACTGGAAAGCAGGTTAGTGGGGTGGGGAGGGAATGGGATTTTGCAGTAACCTTCCCCTGGAGTGGAGTGGGAATGGAGATTTTACAGTATTCTTCCTCTGCCACAGTCACCAAGACATGCCATGCCCACCAAGACATGCCACTCCCACCAAACCACGCCCACAGAACCAGTAGTAAAAAAATTTGAATCCCACCACTGAAGCTTTACCAATTGTACTGTACAAAGTAAATATCACTCTGGAAACCCAACTAAGATTTAACCACAGAAAAGTCAATGGTCACAGACTACTTCAATAATATCAGATAGATATATAAATGTGTTTGATAGAAGAGCATATTTATAGTTCCATGCTGACCTTGGGGTCCTTGGTGCT
Source organism: Notechis scutatus (assembly GCF_049901735.1). NCBI lineage: Eukaryota > Metazoa > Chordata > Lepidosauria > Squamata > Elapidae > Notechis > Notechis scutatus. The sequence continues at coordinate 20,166,450 of NC_142013.1, read as the reverse complement.
CTCTGAGCTTGGTTGTTTTCTTGCAGACATTTCCTTACCAAACTAGGTAACATCATCAGTGCTAGAAGGGAGTAGGGTTTGCTGTCATTTTATATAATGCTGGCTTACCCTGTCAGTATTGGTGGGGATGGCCTTGGTAGTTCTTTCCTTGATTAGGCTGTTGCTTACTATTACCTTGTTTGTCTGAGTTGGTGGTTCTTTAATTGCAGTACTGTTTACTTCTTGATTGTTATTGGTCTTGTATTAATCTTGGGGTTAATCTCCGTTCATCTGGCTGTTAATTGTTGGTAAGGGAGTGTTTTGGTCTTTTTGTTTCCTTTTTGGGGTTTTGATTGTCTCTTTTGAATAGTATGTAGATGCTGTTTATTCAGTTGCTTTTATTGTAAAAAGGCAAGAAACAATAATAACGAAAATCAGCTACTGCAAATCAAGCAAATAGTAAATAGCAAATCATAATAGCCACAGGATTCAAATCTTAGGTCTTTTCAGGAGTATCCAGAAGGTGTGGACAAATGGAATTTTGGTTGCACTGTCACAGCTGCTTAAAATACTTTTTAAAAATCATATTCTGCAACACCCTGTGTCTTTTGCTCACCCTTATATAGTAACAGACTTCAAACCATTCATTATTTGCCTTGGATGTGACTTGACTATTGAGTTAAAGAGCTGCCTTTCTGTCCTTGGGCAGCAGAAAAGCATATGCTTTTTTGCATACATTATAGGCTTAATTGATGCTCTTGCTAGATCTTATATTTGAGGCTGATTTTAACCATGTTATTATAATGTAAGTACTGATGAGTCAATACGAAATATTTGCATCTACCTCTGTTCGTCTTTTGACTGTATTGTTTAAATTATACATTTTTCTTTAATATACATAAGTATTCAATAAACAGTGTATTTCTGGGTCTTTTTACATATACATAATAATCATAATTATAATCATAATAATCTTTACTTATATATAGTAATATTCTTCCCACTTCTAATTTCTACTTTTATTATCTAATCATTGGAAAAACAATGTCTTTGAAAGTATCTATGTATTTTATTTTTGTTGTATCACAGAAAGGCATGCCATCCTAATTGGGGACTGTGTCTCTCCAACAGTAACAATCTACTTCTCAGGTTTACATGTCTACACCAGCTTGAAGGAGCCGATAGGCATCAGGCTGATTCCACATTCTATAGGCCACCACCAATAGAACAGTTGGTAAAGTGCGTAAGATTTTATGTACCTTGGAACTGCCATGGCTTGTTATTAGCTCAGTGGGGAAATCCTACTTTAACACTGGAACAGCTAAGAACAATCTTACGCTTGTTTCATGCACAGTTCAGGATGATAATATCATGTATACATGCCATAAAATGTACTAACTTGGATACATGTCATAAAAATGGGGTTATCATAGCACATTAGTCCTGTGGTTAGATGAACTGGAGAAAAGTTCTTGTCCTATAGTAACAGTACCTGATGATCAGTTGCATTAAAGAAATTCACAAGCAGACCCTGAATGTAATAATCATCTTCCAGTGCTGTGTTTAAATGATTCTGGAGATGATACTGTATAAAGTATAAATAAAGTACAGTTATTAAGCATTGAAAATTATATCTGAAATCAGTAACCTCTAAATTGCTTGGTCAGCAAATGAACAGTCTCATTTCAATTTGTATAAATAAACTAATTACTTCCTGAATATCTCACACTTAGCTTTAACAGAAGACTCCACATTCGAATACTGCAAGATTAGAATTTAGTTGCAAAATTCTATATACTTCTATCATCATGTTGAAATCATAGCATATTGCTGTAATCTTTATGTATAGACAAACTGTTTTTTAACCCGGAATTATTTTGTTTGCAATTTCTGTATCTTTGCCACAATACTTCTGTAGACATATAGTGGCCACTGCTGAGCACAGTCATTATAAATATAGGGCATTACTATGTCAGCAGTTTGATTTCAGCCCGTGCCCTAATGACTTCCAGATGCTTTTACAGTGGCTGTATGTTGCATTAACATTTTTCATGTAGTTATTCACCATGGGTTCAAAATCTATTTCACTATCAATATATTAAAAAATGGGCAACATTGACAGAAAATTAAAATAAAGAAATAGTATAAATGCATGGGTAGTCTGTAGTTAGTAGTTGGAATGATTGATCAATTTGCTGAGTTTGTGGGAATGTGTATGGAATTTGCATGAAGAATGAAAGAATTCATTTATGACGTCTGGTCAGATAGTGCTACCATAAAGCACCAAGCCATAAACAGACTTCAAAGAAAGATAGATTTTTAAATCTGTAGAAGTTGTCTTACTATTTGGCAATTACCCCAAACTATCTGCATAGATTGGCAATGCAAATCCTGGGATACAAGAATTGTTCAAGCAATAAAAATACTTAGAAGAAATATTGTATGAAGGCAAAGGAGAATAATAAAATGGAGGCAAAAGAGAATAATATAAATGAAAAAAACAACAGAAAAGTAATCCAAAAGCATTATTGGTTATATAACAGATTATAACAAATGTTTACAAGGAAATATTGTACTGAAATGTAATTGATAGATACAGCAAAAAGCGAGGCAGAGACAAATTAAATTCAGGCTGAAATTAAGATAAAGTGGAATAATTAAAATAAATCACAAGAATAACATTTAATTCAAGCATTATTTTGTTTGTTTGTTTAAATATATTGGCTGCCCAGCTCCAATGGACTCTGAGAAGCATTCAAACCTAAGGAATATATAAAAACAACTAAAAACACTGAATCAGACAACTCAGACTAAAAATCTTCAAACAGAGAGTAAAACCAACAAAACTGAACAAAGGCCATTGAACAAAGAATAAACATCAGTTATAGGTCTGAGACTAAAGGAAGGTTTTCAAAATTTTCCAGTACTTCAGAAGACAGAATGCCATCCTTGTCTTTGGGGGGATGCTATTCCAGAGGTGGAGGCCACAAACAAACTTTCTAGGTCCCACAAAATGACAGCATTCAATGGAGAGGACCTGCAGCACACCCACTCTTCTAGAATATACTGGGTAGGCTGAAACTGTTGAGCGCAAGTGGTGTCTCAGATATCTGTCCCCTAGGCCAGGGGTGTAAAACTCACATCATCATGGTGGTATCACGTGACATATCAGGATTTTCCTCCCAACTTTGCTAAACTGGGCGTGGGTGTGAGGCATCCGGCCTGTGGGCCGGGAGTTTGACAGCCCTGCCCTATGCCGTACAGGCCTTTATAGATAATAATCAGCATCTTGAATTGCCCATAGAAGCCATCTGATATTCAATGCAGCGTGCACAACAGAGGTGGTACCTAGGCACACCAAGAGATGCCCATTATTGCTTGTGTTGCTCCATTTTCAACCAGTTGTAGTTCTGAATGGTCTTCAAGGGCAGGCCAACACATTAAGATTTGTCCAGTGGAAGTCCAACTCTTGAGTAAATCCAAACAACTTTATCTGCCAGATAGCATCAATATGCCTCACCACAAACCTGGAAATGATCCTGTGGCTGAAACCCCTCCCCCGATAGTGAGTGGGCCAGCCTAAACAGTGCCACTAGATAGCTATCAGAGTTCCAAAAGGGATGGAGAAATAGCAATGTTTTATCACTCTTTTTGCCAAATGTAGGACTGAAAATGAGTTCTTACTTGTATTGGTCAGATTCACTCTTTGTCTTTCTCCTATGATGCTCTAAGGTGTCACATCTGGCATACCATCTCTTAGAGCATTTCAGAAAACCAAAGAGTACCCCAAGATCAGTGTACAGAGGAAGGCTGGATGGAAACAATCGGGATTTAACACAAAATGTTTTACAGGTGGCATACAACTCCATCAATAATTGCCAAGATAAATAAATTATACAATAAGAAACACTGGAGATGCCATGAGACAGAACTTACAATCTTACCACATGTGGTAAACCTCTTAAATAAACCAAAACTATTGCAAAGACATAGACAGCACCATTTAGAGAATCTTAGAAATCAAAGACAAAATGAAACCAACATTCTTTTTACCGTGTTTCTCACATAATAAGGCGGGCCTTATTTTTTGACCCTGAAAAACGGCTGAGGCCGTCTTTTGGGGTGACAATTTCTCCCCCCACCTAGGCGGCCCATGTGCGTATCTCTCCAGCGAGGCCGCTTCTATCTGCCCATCGAAAGCTCCCTAAAGGACACAGTCCCCAGCTGCTTGGGCGGCGTGGCTGCCCTGTCCCCTCGCCTTTAAAGCAGACTCTTTTCCGCGAGGAAGCTTTCCAAGCGCGCTCAACAGCCACTTCGATCGGCCGGTAGAAGAGGCTTGGGGCGAGCACGCACACACACTCCCCCTCGCCGACTCTTTCCGCGAGGAAGCTTCCCTCGCGGAAAAGTCTGCCTTAAAGCGAGGGGACAGGGGCAGCCGCGCCTCGCCCGAAGCAGCTGGGGACTGTGTCCTTTAGGGAGCTTTCGATGGGCAGATAGAAGCAGCCTGGCGGCGAGAGGAGTGTGTGCGGCGCTCGCCCCAAGCCTCTTCTACCGGCCGATCAGTGGCTGTTGAGCGCGCTTGGGAAGCTTCCTCGCGGAAAAGTCTGCCTTAAAGGCGAGGGGACAGGGGCAGCCATGCCTTGCCCGAAGCAGCTGGGGACTGTGTCCTTTAGGGAGCTTCGATGGGCAGATAGAAGCGGCCTCGTGGCGAGGGAGTGGGCGAGGGAGTGTGTGTGCGCGCTCACCCCAGGCCACTTCTACAGGCCGATCGAAGTGGCTGTTGAATGCGCTTGGGAAGCTTCCCTCACGGAAAAGTCTGCCTTAAAGGCGAGGAGACAGGGGCAGCCACGCCTCGCACGGAGCAGCTGGGGACTGTGTCCTTTAGGGAGCTTTCGATGGGCAGATAGAAGCGGCCTCGTGTCGAGGGGAGTGTGTGTGCGCGCTCACCCCAGGCCGCTTCTACCGGCCGATCAAGTGGCTGGTGATTCTGCCTTCAAGGGAGCTTCTATCAGCTATCAGGGTATTCTAGCCTAGGCTACCTGCAGGGCACTCCTAAAGGCAAGTTTTCTGCCCCCCACCCCTGCCCTTTCCCTCCATTTCTCTTTACCTCATGTAGTTCTAACGAGCGATGTGAGAAATGGCGGGAAACGCATGCTTTTAATAGGCCTTAATTTAGGGGGGGCTTAATTTCACCTGCTGCCAATAAAACATGGTGGGGCTTCCTATTGGTGGAGGCCGTATTGTTGGAGAAACACGGTACTAAGTATAATCCTAGTATATATCAATAAAAAAACACCATAGTTTTATTAAGATAAATGCTTTGCCCAACATTGGAAAAAGGATACAGCACCAATAATATTTAATTGGAACTTAAACTTGGAGAATGCGCAACAATGGCAGAATTAACAATATATATACACATACTAGCTGGATACCCTTGCTTCGGTACAAAACTATGTGATTGGGCTTAGTTTTGGGGGAGAAAAATAAGGAGAAAAAAATTCTGCCTCTGTCTATCAGCATCCATTGGTATTTATCTGGCTAGCGTCCTGTCAGTGTGTGAGAGAGTTGAAGGCTGTTTGGAAACTGAAACAGTATTTGCGGTATGAGCAAGAAGGAGACAGCAAGAAGCCTGGGCGTGGCTTAGGCCAACTGTTCTGTACTAAAGCTGCTTGCTGCTGTGAAACTAAAACTGAAACTGAAACTCCTCTGCTTGTGTTTTGCATTTGGAACAGATTTCTTTTCAGGTGGCAAGGGGGAGTAGAACTTCTTAGCATCAGAGCATGTTAATAATAATATACTAAGTACTAATGCTCTGATGGTCATTTGAAAAATCCTTTCTTAGTGAACACCTAGAAGCCAAATATGTGCCAAATTTCAAGTTTGTAGGCTTTACGGTTCTGGAGATTTTGTGATGATGCGTGAGTGGTATTTTGCTTTTATATATATAGATATATTTTGAAAAACAATTTAATCAAAAATGACTCTCAGACATATTATATATCAAGCAACAATATGATTTCTAAAGTTTGTATTTATAAATGCTGTAAATCACTTGGCGTACAAAAAAAGAGAGAAATCAGAAACCAAATATTTATACTTTTTTTTGTAGAGTTTTTTTTCTCTCTCCTTAATTCTCCTCTTCCTTTCAGCTGAGTCAGTGTTTACCATAGTCACTCATATGTTTTATGGCCAACTTTATCATTAATTATGTACATAATAACATTATGATTATATCATTTACTTGGCAAACAGAACATTGCTGATTTAAAGCCCACAGAGACAATTTAATTACTATTTTTCTTTTCCTAAATTTCCTAAATTTCCTTTATTTTTTTTAATGTTCAGAGATGCATTATTTTGTAATTTTTCCAATTACCTAAAAGGATTATATCCTGAGCTTCCATAGAACTTGAATGTGATAAAAAACATTAATGTTAAATATTTGAATTTAGAGCCAAAATTTGTATCACATCTTTTTTAAAAATAGCTTTATATGTTAAGGAACATTTTGTTCTTATAAAATATTTCAGCTGTCTATGGAGAATTTCAATTATTCAAGTTATGGTAATCCCTATTTCACTTACAGTTACTAGAATCTTTTAGGGTTAAAATAATTCAGCGTCTTTAGTGCAGTGGTGGGATGCTGCCAGTGTAATGCTGTGTAACAACCGGTTTGGTGATTATGTGCACATGAACAGCTTTACTACTGGGGTGTAACACAGCTGAGTAGCAGCAATCTGCTCTGCAGCGCAAGTCAGCTCAGAGGATATAGGTAAGAACAACGCAGGGGTGGACAGCGGACCCACATGATCATTGGAGAGAACTGGTTCACTGCCAGCTGATCATCAGAGCTAGGGGTTCGCCCCAATCGGTCCAAACCAGTGGTGGGATTCTACCAGTTCACACCTATTCGTTAGAACTGGTGGTTAACATTCTAAGCAGTTCGGAGAACCAATTGTTAGAAGAAATTACTGGCCTAATCCTGTAAGGAAGGCAGGAAGGAAACATTCTGGTGTTGCTTACAGAAACTGCCTCTCCGTTAACCCTTATTACATTCTTGGCAGGACTAGACTTCCTGTCTCTGGAACTCCTCTGGAGTTTCCCCCCCCTCCTTTGCTGGTATTTTGCTTGTGTGGAGTGAACATTCAAAGTTACAATGGCACTGAAAAAAGTGACTTATGACCATTTTTCACACTTACAACTGTTGCAGCATTCCCCACAGTCATGAGAGGCCAGGAGAGGAGATGCTTGCCTCGATGTGAGTGATATTGAGTTGGCCATGCCCAGACAATAACACGACCACCAAGCCATGTCATATGACCACCAAGCCACACCCACAGAACTGGTTGTTAAAAAATTTGAATCCCACCCCTGGTCCAAACTGGTAGAATCTCACCCCTGCTTTGGTGCTCTCTTGCAGATGTTTCGCTACTCAAACTAAGTAACATCATCAGTGCTAGCAATATTAAAATAATTTATACATACAAGGATTCCCTAAAATACCTCATTTAGTTTAAATATTTTGAAAAAGTTTTTTAAAAATTCAATTGTTAAAACTTGTTTTACACATTGAATGCATAAGGTACCATATTTTCCACAATAAATAGTAATTTTCAACTATAGTCAATAGTTCCACAAATAACTTGTCAAACTTTTTAAAATAAAAATTGTTAATCTTAGTTAATGAACAGATCAGTGATTTTTAGCTTTATCTCTTGAGTTGAAAAACTATGAACATACATAGCTACATAGCTACTTCAACTGATTCAGCTGGACTCAGATAGAAAGAAAACACTTAGAGATGATCCCACAACCTAATAGTGACTATGCAAAGGGAAAGAGTATTCAAGCTATTCTTAGTCATCTCATAGAAAATGACAACCTTGTTTGGATTTTCTTTTAGAAGTTATATGGGTTACATGGGGATTGCAAATAAAGATAGCAAACAAATTCAAGATATTTTTTTATATTGAACTAAAGCTGGTAAACAAACAAACAAACAAAAAGGCTATTTCCTGTACATTAGTGTGCTTTTATTCTCTTTTTGACACCTCAGATGATCCTTTATGATAGTCCATTCTAAGATAAGAGAAGGTATTTAGATAAATTTTCTGTGGTTCCCTTGATATAATTTTCTTAATACATTTATTTATCTAAGAGTCTCATCAAAAACTTTTGGTGGCTTATATATAAGTAGTTTTTAAAATAGCCATTAAAACCAACTATAATTAAATATAAAATCTTATATACATCACTGGTTGCATTCAAAGCCAGTCACTGAGTCAACATGCCACAATTACAGGGAACCGTCTACTCCAATATCTCTACAGAAAAGATTCATTTTAAGAGCCTTTCTGAATATTAATAGAGAGATAGTAGAGTGAGATGCCAGAAGACCAAATCTTAAGCTCCAACTCCCTTAATATTCTGAAAAGGAAATACCCATGATATGAATCTTTGGCAGCAATTATTGGGCAGACAGGTGTCACACCATAAAGAGCCTTATCTAATTATCACCTTGAATTTGATCTGGAACCTGTCAATCAATGTGGCTAAAGCACATGGTTGTACATAGCTGGTAAGGTCCAGGAGAAAGGCCTTTGCACCTGCTCTCTAGAACATCTTGCCCACCTGAATGAGGTTGCCTCCGACCTTTGAGACCTTCTGTAAGAGCCTAAAGACCTGGCTGTCCAGTTAACTTGGGGCTCCAATGGGTGAACATCACTGTGGAGGTGGTTGATAGTTTTAACAGCAGATTCCACCCCATCCCCATCCTGCTCCTGCCCACCCCATCAGTGGGGTCCTTGGTGCTTTTGAGGCTTGCTTGCAGATGTTTTCTTACAGATGTTTCAATACCCAAACTAGGTAACATCATCAGTGTTGGTGACATCTCCAAAAAAGAAATCAACAGCACTGATGGAATTATCTAGTTTGGGTAATGAAATATCTGCAAGAAATCAAGCTAGCTGAGGTAGCACCAAGGACCCCTCATTTCTGAGCTGCAAATATTCTCCTTTATCGTCTGTCTCAGATATCCCCTGAGAAGGAAGGGAGGGATGGAGCACATTCAGACTTACAAGATTCTGTTATTATAGCTGTTCCAATAAAAATAGTTTAGATCTACATAGCATGGTTTGGTCTCCTGTATAAGGCTGGTACATGCCATCTTTCCGATGCTTAGACCTGAACCCAGACATGAAGAGATTTAAATAATCCACTTCGTTCAAGCTCTCTTTAGTTGTCTCCGGCAATCTCCCCCAAAAAGGGAAGGTTGGAGACAGCTGTCAATCCATGGCTTCCTGGGGGAAGTTGCATTACCTCTTTAAAGGTCCTTAGCATCATTCCCTCTGCCAAAAACATCAGCTTAAACCAATCAGAAAGATCCAGATCCAGACAATCTGGAGCACAACTTATTGTGTCAAAATCAATATCCCAGAGTCCACAAGTTCAAATGACTCTCAGTTGACTTCTGGAAATGTCACTTCCCTGGAGTCCATAGCCAGAGTACAATGGTCATAGCCATAGATAGAGAAGACAGGGAGTTGTAGCTGTTCTTGGCTCATGAGTCTGAATGCAGTTGCACAGACCCATAGTTAATGCTTAAGTTAATGCTTAGTGTTGGTCAGATTGAAGTGTCTTAAAGTCTCCATAAATGAATAACCAAATATCTCACAAGACTCTGCCCAGCCAATTTTTTCCATCTGAGTGAAATGTGAGCAATTTTATCTGTAAGGGTTGATGGAATTGTCACAGCAGACTGAAATAAGTTTACCAATATAAAACAGATAATTTTAAAGAAGGCCAGCAGAGGACAACCAATGGATCTTATAAATGCAGATAAGTACACTTAGACACTACATCACCCTTATCATTGTGGGATAGGCCTGTTTGGTGTCGTTGTTGTTGTTTTTTGGTCTTTCACCAACATGGCAACAATATTTTTTTCTGATCGTATTTTCTTTTTAAGAAGAACCTCCTGCATAAATACTGATCACATAATTTCATCACCCCTGATGAACATTCAATAAAGCAATCAGAATAAAGCTGAAAGGGACCCTGGAGGTCTTCTAGTCTAACCCCCTGGTCAGACAGGAGACCCTATACCATTTCAGATAGATGGCTGTCCAGTCTTTTCTTAAAAACCTCCAGTGATGAAGCACCTACAATTTCTGAAGGCAAGTTGTTCCACCGATTAATTGTTCTCACTGTTAGGAAGTTTCTCCTTAATTCCAGATGGCTTCTCTCCTTGATTAGTTTTCATCCATTGTTTCTTTTCTTGCCTTCTGGTGCTTTGGAAAATAAGTTCACTTTCTCTTCTTTGTGGCAGCTCCCCAAATACCAGAATACTACTATCATGACACACCTAATCCTTCTTTTCTCTAAACTGACCATACCCAATTCCTGCAACTGTTCTTCATATGTTTTTTCCCCTCCAGGCCCTTAATCATCTTAATTGCTATTTTTGAATTTTTTCCAAAGTCTCAACATCTTCTTTGTAATGTCATGATCAAAACTGGATGTGTTCACATCAGCACATTGTTTCAAATGAAATCCCCCTTCAAGGACAGCTCTGGTCTTTTTTCAGCAATCTCCAATTAAGACATTATTTTAAGCCAAGTACATATATTTGAAATTAAAAATTAATGAACATATTATGGGAGTTAGATTGCCAATAGGAGAACCCATGTGGCACTACTTGTTCGTCATTAGTGAATTGTGCAGAATTGTGCAGAAGGAAATGACGGTTTTAGCTAATTTCTGGGTTCAAAAGATTTTTTTTTTCTTTGTAAAATATGTGCACTAAATATTTACCATAGCTCAGGGGTAAGCGATTGGGTACACACCAGATGTTTTGCACTTGATTTCTCACAATCTTTTCATTAACTGTTGGGCTGCTGGGAGTTGGTTGAAAATATCTGGAAGGCAAATAGGGTGTTGTAATACTCCTGCCAGAATTGTAACCAGACTAGGCCCAGTTTGAAAAGAGAGAAATGCATCAGCATGTGTAGGCATAGCTAGTTAAAGTTTGTGCAGGCACACATTTAAAAGAAATCACATACATCCAGGCTCATTATCAAATAGGCAAATCCTATGTGCTGTTGCAATGTGACTAAGTGCTCTTAATTACTTTCAAAGCCTTATCTGGAAGCACCGGGGAAAGAGAAAATACAGTGAATACATATATTTTTTCCAGAGTTGGGTGATACGGTTCTTCTCTTTACCAAATGACAATGCGGACTTTTAAACCGAACTGTGCACTTTTAAGAGTAATGGAAATGTGTAGAGAAAAATACATGCTAATTACTTAACAAGTCAACTAAAGAGTTGAAAAGGCAGGAGTTTCAACGTGTTTTCTAAAATTAAGCAAATCTGTCTAGAAATTCTGAATATTGGGAACACTAATTTTTTTCTCTGGAGCTTAACAAAAGCAACTAATGTTTGTAATATAAAAAGCTAACACGCTTTGAATATATTTCTGATGTTTCAGCCCTCTGGAAAGCTAGAGCTGAAGTCACATTAACTATGTTTCAGCTTACCTTTATTATTTTCTTTGGTATATAAAGAAAAGGCAATCTTCATGTTTGATCTTGCTGTGTTTCAAATTTAAACATTTTCTCTACAATATCTACAGAACAAAATCATGTACTTTATCTTGGCATTCCTATATTGATGTACACAAGGACCCTGTTATTTGGAATTGAACATCATATCCTGACACGGAAATAACATCATAAAGTATCACTTTTACTAATGCATTTTGTGAATGACCTTGTCCCATCAGAATGAAGAAATATGAACTTGGAGACAGAACTTAATTTCCTAAGGTCTCGCTGAGACACATTTCCTTTCCTAATCTCTATTAACACCAGTCTTCCTTGTAAAGTGAAATTATGAGGATTATCCCTACAGGATTTTGTTGAATGCTTTAGATCAGTGGTCGCCAACCAGTGGGCTGGAGACCACTGATGGTCCACAAGAAAATTTTGGTAGTCCACAGAGAAATGTCACCCCCAAAGCACCCCCCAAAGCAATTAATCCAGGCTGTGCGGGAACACAAGGCTGTGCCACCCACATGACTCGCGGGAACACAAGGCTTGCGTTGCTTGCATTGTGAACAACATGAGGTAATGAGGGAAGTGGGGAAAGGGCGGAGGAGGGAATTTGCCCCACTCGCCCCATGCACCTGGCCTAGCCACCGGGCTGTTTCTTTCTGCTTTTTTCTTCTTCTGCTTTTGGCTGCACACAAGGAAAGTCTTTCTTTCTCTCCCTCAAACTCCACCCGAAATGAATCATAGGGACCTGCAAGGCATCCTGCTCCAAGAGGCTGTGCCGGCAAAGACTCAATTCTGGTGGAGTTTGGGGGAGAGAAAGAAAGACTTCTGCTGCTTCTGCTGCTTTCCTTGCACAAGTCTCTCTCTCTCCCCCTCCCTCCCTCCCTCTCTCTCCCCCTGAGAACGGAGCTGGAGATGGTATCCTGCGATCCCAAATAAAGAATGATCGATCAATAGGAAAATGGGGTGGGGAATTTTCCTGCAGACATTTTTTGGGATTTTCCCAGGGTGTCTGGTCTGCAAGATTTTAAATTATGAGTTTGGTGGTCCCTTAGGTCCAAAAGGTTGGTGACTCTTGCTTTAGATCAGGGCTGTCAAACTCCTGGCTCGCGGGCCGGATGTATCATGTGCTGGCCCTGCCCATACCCAGTTTAGCGAAGGGGAAAAAAGTCCCATTATGTTGTGTGATGCTGCCATGACAAGTTGAGTTTGACACCTCTGCTTTAGATCATGGGTATCACTGGCCAGATGCATCATGTGCAGATCACATCCACCCTAGCTCTACAAAGGAAAAAAACATCGTGATACGTCACACAATGGCATTGTGACGTCATTAGTTTGACACCTTTGCTTTAGATCAAGATAGATTTTCATCAACTGATTGATCTCTGGATGCTATGTAGTAGATCACCACGAATTTCTACGTATTAGTGCTTTTTTTTCTCCCTCAACCCAATCTGATCCTCGGTCTGCAGTGAAACAGAATGTGAGGACTGTGAGTTTCATGCATATCGTCTGTGATATAGAATTAGTCCTTGGCTTACAATTGTTCATTTAGTGACCAATCAGTTAGAGCACCAGTGGGGAAAAAAGAAGATTTATGACCGATCCTCACACTTTCAAGCACCACAACATGTCCACGTTCATGTGATCGAAATTTAGGCACTTGGCTACCAACGTTATTAATGATGGTTGCACCATCCCTGGGTCATGTGAACACCATTTGAGATCTTCTCAGCCAGCTTCTGTCAAGCAAAGTCAATAGGGAGAGACAGATTTACTTAATGACTCTGTGATTCACTTAACAACTGCAGTGATTTGCTTAACAAACTGGCAAAAAAAGTGGTAAAATCAGGGGTGACTGCCTTGCTTTGCAACAGAAATGCTGATACCAATTGTAGTTGTAAGTCAAGGAATATTGGTACATTCTAGACTTCGAATCCTCCAATCTCAATTCCTTTTTCCTTTATTCTTTTGCTCAAGATCTGAAGGCTTTCATTCTGCTGAGAAGTTAAGAAACTACAGGCAGTCCACAACTTAAAACAGTTCATTTAGTGACCATTCAAAGTTAAAACAGCCCTGAAAAAGGTGACCTATGACCATTTTTCACACTTACAATCCTTGCACATCTCCACAGTCATATGATCAAAATTCAGATGTTTGGTAACCGACTCGCGAGTCCTTTTTGTGACCTAATGATTAGGGGACTGGAGATTAAAACATATGAAGAATGGTTACAGGAACTGGGCTTGGCTAGTCTAGTAAAGAGAAGGACCAGGGGAAACATGATAGCGGTCTTCCAATATTTGAGGGGCTGCCACAGGGAGGAAGGGGTCAAGCTATTTTCTAAAGCGCCTGAAGGCCAGACAAGGAATAATGGATGGAAACTGAACAAGGGGAGATTCAACCTGGAAATAAGGAGAAACTTTCTGACAGTGAGAACAATCAACCAATAGAACAGCTTCCCTCGGAAGTTGTGGGAGCGCCATCACTTGAGACTTTCAAAAAGAGATTGGACTGTCATTTGTCAGAAATGGTGTAGGGTCTCCCTGCTTGGTCAGGGGGTTGGACTAGATGACCTACAAGGTCCCTTCCAACTCTGATTATCTGTTATCTGACAAGCAAAATCAATGGAGGAGCCAGATTCACTTAAGAAACTGTGTTACTAACTTCACTCCTACAATGACTCGCTTAACAACGGTGGCAAGAAAGGTTGTAACATGGGGGCAAAACTCACTTAACCAATGTTAGGCAACAGAAACGTTGGGCTCCATTGTGGTCATACATCACTGTAGGGCAGGGGTCCCCAAACTTGGCAACTTTTAAGACTTGTGGACATCAACTCCCAGAATTCTGGCAGTTGAAGTCCACAAGTCTTAAAAGTTGCCAAGTTTGGAGACTTCTGCTGTAGGGCAATCCTTCTTCCATATTCCTTTTCATTTGTGGGTCCTGCAGCTGTTCCAATGTGTGTGTGTGTCTGTGTGTGAGCGGGAGGGCTAACCACAGCATTCCCAACCTGGAAGGCAAGGCAAGGTGACCACTGAGGTAGCTCCACCCCCCCCCACACCTGCGACTGAATTCCGGAAGAAAGAGGGGAAGGGACAGTGGTGGGATTCAATTTTTTTTACTACTGGTTCTGTGGGCGTGGCTTGGTGGGCATGGCAGGGGAAGGATACTGTAAAGTCAGAGGTGGTATTTGCCGGTGCTCCACAGTACTCCAAATTTCCTCTACCGGTTCTCCATAACTGGTCAGAACCTGATGAATGCCACCTCTGGGAGTGGGACGGTCCCTTAAAGCAGAGGTCTCCAAACTTGGCAACTTTTAAGACTTGTGGACTTCAACTCCCAGAATTCTCCAGCCAGCTATGCTGGCTGGAGAATTCTGGGAGTTGAAGTCCACAAGTCTTAAAGTTGTCAAGTTTGGAGACCTCTGCCTTAAAGCATCTGGGAGTCGCTGGGCTGGACCATTTCTGGCCAAAGAGAAGAACTACTTCTCTTCCTTCTTGAGCCTGCAGGTATCCTGGCCGAGAAGGGCGTCAGGTTAACGCAGGCGGCTCCTTCTTCTCGTCTGCCTCTTTCTCTCCTCTCTGCCTTTCTTGACGCTTCCCTCCTTTCCTCACCGCTTTCTACAAACCGGGCTTTCCCTCCGCCACCCACCGTGCGTCAAGAGAAGGCGGGCAGGTAAGGGGCGCGGTTAAAAAGCCGCCGCGCTCCAACAGGGCAGATCCCGGCGGAGAAGAGGCTGCTTGCTGAGGATCCCGGCGCGCCGAAGCGCAGAAGGGGGCGCCCCGCGGTTGCCAACTAGCTGGGAAGCCTCTCCCCGCCGATAGCCTGGATCCCCAAGCCGCCCCTACTTGGTGCGCTCGGCTCGGCGGGGCG